>NC_135309.1:129568161-129881667 GCF_048772815.1 Callospermophilus lateralis
GGTTTTGAGTTTCTTTCCAAATGTATTTTTAAAAAAGCATTACAGAATCAGGATTTATGAAGAAAGAAACAATAACAAAAAGAAAGCTATTTTTTTTTTCAGCAAATTAGTTGAGAATGGATTTGACCACCAGGAATGAAGCATGAAGAGACCAAAAGGAGACAATTGATTAAAGAGCTCCTGAATGTGGCAATGTCTGGAATCCCACAAGACAACCTGCCAAAGCCTGTTGACAGCTAATCTTGGGGAATAAAGTCAGTGGAGGTCTTAAGTATGGAAGGAGCTTTCAGAGGTCATTTAGGTCACTTCGATCCTTCTGCAAATCACACTCAGTCATTTTAAACATCTCCCAACCACACTGAGAACTGACCTTAATTGTAACTGGAGAATCTAAGGTATACTAAAATATCTGGATCAATATATATGCATATGCATATATATACATAATACATATGTAAAATTTTGTCTTCATATCTCTTCATTGAGTATGAGAAATAATTGGCCTTAGTAACCTAATTAAAATCTTTACATTCTCTATAGAAAACCATCTGCAAAGATTGCATTATCAGGTTTCTACCTTGGTTTCCTTTAACCAGAAGAATTCATATTGTGATTTAATTCATTCAGATAATTTATTTAGTTTTACAAGATACTTTTACACATATGATTTTATTTGTTTTTCATACTAGATCTAGATAGTAATATCTTCGTAAATATGTGAGAAACACATATGGCATTTAAATTAAATTTCTCTTCCTCTGGTTTCTAATTAAAGATCTTGCAACTACAATATTATATTTTTCTTAGATCAACGTTTGTTAGCTCTACTGACATTTAAACTAGATTATTATTTATTTTAGGAGTCTGCCCTGCATATTATAGAAGGCTTAGCAACATTCTTGGTCTGTACCCATTGGATGCCAGCAACCCTACCCTACTGTTGTGACTACCAAAACTTTTCATTTTGATAGACAATAGGCTGAGAGATTGACAACCTGATCATATCTGGAGAATAACAGTATTTGATTACTCTTAAGCATCAGTAAATTTCCTAGATATGAATGTGTATCTTTCTATAAATATATATAGTATGGCAGAGTTTTTAATTTTTTTATAATAACCATGCCTGTCCAATCACAGAATATACAATCTAGTAGTTTCTCTTAATTCTTCTAAGGACTTTGATTACTCATCAAAAAGTAACTTTTCACCTTTTCTTAAAAAAGGCACAGTAAACAATGCATTTTTTTTCTTAAAATATTAAATAGCAAGGAAAAAAATATAACTCAGGTGATTTTTGAGCCTCTCTTGGTCACCTAAGCTTTGGTTTACAGCCAGAGTCTGAGCCCTGATGTTTTCTTCCTTCCTTCCTTCCTTCCTTCCTTTCTTTCTTTCTTTCTTTCTTTCTTGTTTTTTTGTTACAGTGCACACTGAAGTTGTGAATTTGTGAACTACATAATGAATTATACAATGTCCATCAAATATTTTTGAAAGTTATTCATGTTTACTACAGTTGCAAATTTGTTGTCTCATTACCATATTGTCCAGGCCTATTTTAATTGTGTTCCTAGGGATGTGTAAGAGAGCTGCAGACACATAAACTATGAAGGAAAGGCAACCAATAAAATTTCTAGTGAAAAAAAATTATGGGATTTCATAGGCCAAAAACGTATCAAAATTATTGGTGATTTCAAATGGATATGAAGTCATTGACAACTCACCTTCTAACTAAAAACTAAATATCCTAAGAAGTCAAACCATCACTGTTTGCAAATAATCTTATACTGAGATGATTTTAAAAAACCACTTGAAGATTTCTACATCTGACAAACATATTCAGCAAACTAGCAGAATATGAATTCAATAAGCAAAAATAAACAGCTTTTCTATATGCTGATGATGAATCCACTGAAAAAGAAATCAGGAAAATAATTCCATTTATAATAGCTTAAAAAACAAACTTAGGAATAAATCTCACCAAAAAAAGTGAAAGACCCCCAACAACAAAAATTACAAAACACTGAAAAAAGAAATAGAAAACAACAAAGACACTAGAGGATGGAAAGACCTCCTGTGTTCAAGGACAGGCAGAATCATTGTCTAAATGACCATGTTACCAAAATGATTGATAGATTCAATACAATACCCATTAAAATGCCATTACATTCTTGACACATCTAGAAAAAACAGAATAGTCAAAGTAAACTTAGGCCAAAGCTAAACAAAACAAACAAAATACAAAGCAACAATAAAAAATAAATAAATAAAAAATTTAAAAAAAAAAAACATCAATGCTGGAGGCATTTCCTATACTTGATTTTGCTTTTTGGTACTGGGATTGAACTCAGGAGCACTCAACCACAGAATTACTTTCCCAGTCCTTTTTTGTATTTTATTTTAGAGATAGGTTCTCGCTAAGTTGTTTAGGGCCTCGCTAAGTTATTGAGGCTGGCTTTGAACTCCTGATCCTCATGACTCAGCCTCCCAGGCCACTGGGATTACAGCTGTGTACCAGCATGATTCCAAATTATATTGCAGAAACATAGCAACCAAACCAACATGGTACTGGCATTAGAAAAGACACATAGACCAATGGAATATGAGGACATGGAGACAAACCCACTCTGATACAGTCATCTGATCCTTGGAAAAAAAGTGCCAAAAATGGACTGGGGTTGTGGCTCAGTGGTAGAGTGCTTGCCTTGCATGTGTGAGACTCTGGGTTTGATTCTCAGCACCACATATAGATAGATAGATAGATAGATAGATAGATAGATAGATAGATAGATAGATAGAGGTCTGTGAATACCTAATAATTTTTTTTTCAATGCCAAAAAGATATGTTGGACAAAAGATAGCCTTTTTAACAAATGGTGCTGGGGAAACTGGTTTTACAAGTAGGAAAATGAGACCAGAGGCATATCTCTCACCAGGTACAAAAGTCAATGAAAAATGGAGTAAAGACCTAGGAATTAGACCAGAGACTTTTTAAGTTTTAGAAGAAACCACAGGGGAAGCACTCCAACATACAGGAATAGGCAACAACTTATTCAACAGGACTCCTAAAATTCAGAAAATAATACCAAGAATTAATAATGGGATGGCATCAAATGAAAAAGCTTCTGCATAGCAATGGAAAAAATTAAGGGGTTGAAGAGAAAGCCTACATAATGGGGGAAAATCTCTGTCAGTTACTCTTCCAGCAGAGGATTAATATCTAGAATATATG
The DNA here is from genome assembly GCF_048772815.1 of Callospermophilus lateralis. NCBI lineage: Eukaryota > Metazoa > Chordata > Mammalia > Rodentia > Sciuridae > Callospermophilus > Callospermophilus lateralis. Next base: position 129,571,391 of record NC_135309.1, read on the forward strand.
AACAAACACAAAAAAATCAACACCAAAAATCAAATATACCAATTAATAAATGGACAAATGAACTAAACATATATTCCTCAGAAGAAGTACAAATGATCAACAAATATATGCAAAAATGTGCAACATCCTTAGCAGTTGGGGAAGTGCAAATCAAAACTACGCTGAGATTTCATCTCACTCCAATTAGAATAGCAACTTCAAGAATAAAAATAATAAAGAAGGTGAGGATGGGATATGGAAAAGAACTCTTCTGCAATGTTGATGTGATTGTAAATTAGTGCAACCACTATGAAAATTAGTGTGGATGTTCCTCAAAAGACTAGGAATAAAATTACAGTATGACCCAGCTATTCCACTCCCTGATATATATGAAAGAATTGTATTTATATAATATGAATTTATATGAAATAATTAAAGCCACCATACTATAATGATGCATGCACACCTATGTTTTTAGCACCACAATTCACATTAATAAAGTTATGAAATCAACCTAGGTGTCTGCTTACCTATTTTCTTTTGTCCCCAAGCAGTGGAGATTGAACCCAGGGCTTCTTCACACATACTATACCAGTACTCTACCACTGAGCTATATCCTCATCCCTCCTAGGTGTCAATCAACAGATGAACACCTAAAAAAATGTATTATATATACACAACAGAGTTTTATTTAGCCACAAAGAAGAACAAAATTTTGTCATTTGCAGGAAAATGGATGAAATTGGAGAACATCATGTTAAGCAAAATAAGCCAGACTCAGAAAGTCAAGGGTCAAATGTCTTCTCTCATATATAAAAGAAAGAGAATAAAAGGGGAAAATTAAAAATAATCTCATGTAAATAAAGAAGAGAGAAGTAAGGTCAAGGAAGGGGAATAGGGAGAGGAAGATAGGGAAGGCAAGAAGAGGTCTGGGGAATGAAACTGACCAAATTATGTTATGTGCATGTACAAATAAGTTACAATGAATCCCAGTATTATGTATAATTATTCACTGATAAAAATAAATAAATATCTTAGGGACACAGAGCAAATACCAGGTTGCTAAATACTACTTTCTTTATATTCTTTATATTGTTAAACTTTCAGTAAAGAAAAAGATGTTATTCCTGACCTTATTGAAAAATCACATCAAAAGGGGATGAATCCTTCATTCTTTTTTCACTGTTCAACAAATGTATCATTTTTGGCTTTTTTGAGTATATAAGATAATCCATATGAAATCTCAAACTCCTTGAAACTGGCTTGTTCCAAAAGTTCTTATAGAATATTTAGAACAGTGAAACTTTATTTGAAATTTCTTTAGATCTTCCAGTCTATAGGTTTAGAATTGCTATTGATTTCAAGAGTGTCCAATGGCTACTTGAGTGCAGTGGTCCTGCTTGTAGACTCAACTACTCTGAAGGCTGAGGGAGAATTCCAAATTCAAGGCTATCCTGGACAACATAGCAAGACTCTGTCTAATAAATAAATAAATAAATAAATAAAAAGAGCTGGGGATGTCGCTCAATGGTAGAGCATCCCTGGGTTTGATCCCCAGTGCCCCCTCCACACACACACACAGAGACATAGGCTAATTGTTGAACCTTACTGTAGAATTGTATTTGCTTATGAAAATTGCCATTTCATTAGTTCTATTTAAGTAAGTTAAAAATTCCCATTTTCTTAGGACTAAATTTCCAGGTGACATTCACAATTAGCTATTAGAAAAGAGTTATGTTAGAGATTCACCAATTGCTGTAATGCCAGTCTTCACTTAAAGAACCATTATGTTTTGTATTACAAGTTGAAAACTGTATTAGTGGTGCATTAAATGATGGAAATAGATCTGAGGTAAATAAGACAATACTTTTTAAAAATGATATAATTTTTAGGTCAACTATATTTATCTATAGTTTCTCCCAAAAATAAACTCCAGGAAAATTCATATTGCCATGAATTCAAAAAATTATAAGACACATTCATTCAAAAGTACATTCGTTATTCAACAAATATTTATTGAGCACTTACTACCCTCAAGGCCCTGTGAAATGTTTTGGGGACAACTACTTTAGCAATTTCTGTCTTCAGTTTGCTGCTCACAATCTAGAACCAGGGAAAGACACATGAACATATAATCATATTGTACAATAAATACCTGAATAACAGGAAGATAGAAGGACAAAAAAAAAAAAGAGTGAAAAGTGAACCTTTACCTAGGTCTGAATGTTTAAGGTGAGAACAAGCAAGAGAGACATGATGTCAACTCAAGCTTCTCCAAGGAGTAATTCTAGGAGATAAAGGATGTGTATAGAATATCTTTAATACATTAGGGATATAAGAATAGGAAGAATCACACACATAAGGCAGATAGGAGTAACAATTTGTCCTGTCTAGTGAAGCAGAAGAAACCTTGCATAGTATTTATTCTCCAACAGACAGTATCCCCTGATACTGTGTGACCTCTCTACATGAGATAATCTGACAAAATGCATGTAAGTTCTCTGCTGAGAATCACATTAGCATTGTCAAACATGAGGAAATGTAATAGACACTGTATGTCATAAGCTAGGTTTCAGGAGCTTTCCATATGTCCTGGTCAGTCTATAAAAATAATAAGGAGCAGGTGCTGAGATTCCCATTATTTAGGAGAATTGAAGGGTAACATCTGATTTGACAAGAACTTTAAATAGCAGAGCCACGATGCCAAGCCAAGTCTATTTGAATCTAATCATTGTGAAATATTTTCTGCTTCTATATGTTTTTATTATCTTTGTAAGGCTTTTTTAGAGAGTATAGTCTTTTCAAAGGTCCTTCAGGAATGGAAGTAGAAGGCATAAATGCATGGGATTTGCTTGCATAAAATAAATGCAAATCGCCCTTCTGGTAAAGAGAGCAATTGAGAGAATGGTAGATGATATTTTTGTGTATGTGTGTATTTGAGAGACATTGTGCAAATACAGACAAAAGAAAAAGAAAGAATGGTATTCGGGCTCTCTAAAAATGGAGAATATAAAACTGCTGAGCAGACAATCCAAAATCAGTGAAAAATTTCAAGCCAATTTACAGAAAATATCAAATGCAGATTTATTAAGTGCAATGTAATAATGAGTTTGTAAGGCACAACGAATCTGTAGAAGCCCAATGTTTCCAAGTCTTGCCGGACTATGCAAGACACACTTCTCTCGCCTCCCTGGCTCAGCTCCTAAACAGAACCATTATCTGGAGTGATAATTCCAAATGCTCTGACCCCTTCCAAATTCTTATTTGATGTTCAGTCATCTGGAGTGGAACTCTTACTCCCCATTGACTTTTCAGAGTGATGCACCAAACTTTGCTCATCTAATTAACACTGTGGGTCATCCCTATGCACCCAGTAGTTCTTAGAGACTGGACTGTCAGAGTCTCAAATCTGTGACATTGCCCCTGGAAAGGAGACAGATGGATGTACCCCTTGAGTGGCCTTCAAATGCCTCAGCATTAAAATAGAAGGCTCTCATGAGTGTCTGAAAAATTTCAGCTGTTATTTCTGCAACTTAATTTTTTTTTAACTCAGAAAGCAATAAACTAGAAGCTAAGAAGACCCAGGAAGCCTCTGTGCAGCAGCAGAAGCTATGTTTAGCTGAACTAGCAAACCCTCTGATTGTCACCATTCCAGTCAAGATTTCAACACTGAAGAAGAATCTTGACACAGCATTGCTTCTGCAAGGCAACTCCTTCCACTAAAATTTTTTTAATTATTATTACTTGTGGGTATACAGATTAACTTTTAACATAGATATTTCTGGGCACTTTGATTTGTGTTTTATATTGAGTCAAGCGGGTAACTAGGAGGACATTCATCAGAAATGTTAGGAGTTGAAGTTAGGAAAATTAGGGAATTCACCCATGTTTTCAGCAGTAGCAGTTCTCCTTAGAAGATCCAAATTCTGAAATACTATTAAGACAGAATATTTTATAATCATTGTACCGCTGTTCTTTCACAGTCATTTGACTGATGGTTGGGTTGCTAAAGGTGTCTTGTTTTTTTCCCATGGTAATGATAACATTAATTATCATAAGGCATTACAAATAGGTATTAGGTGAAGACACAGAAGACTTCAGCCCTCATACTTATGAGTCTTACAATCTAATTTAGGGCCAAAGAAGGTAGAATAATAAGTATGTATAAAAATTTCTCATTGTTGAGTGCAAATGGAATGACCTATAAAATCAATACAGAAACAAGTCTGAAGAAGCCATCAAGATAGACACTCAAGAGATGCTTTTTGAAGAAATACGTAGTCTATAAAAGACATTGCATGGAATTCAGAGTGGTAGCCTTGGTCTAAATTAGAAATATGACCTGTGTTCAGAGATCAAGGGCCAGATGCATATGGCTAAGTGAATGGTTGCTCCATGGAAAGGAATATTAGATATTAGAAGGGAAACTCAATGGATTAACCAAAAGCCATCAGAAGATCTCAAATGCAGACTAAGTAGGAAAGTTCAGTTAACATATTAAATGTCTTACCCTTTAAAACCACTTTTCTTGATGGAGTGTACTTTGAACAATTTAGTGATATCTCTAGATCTTTAATCTTTAAAGATTGTTCTGATGTGATCAAGATGTTATTTTATAGTGACATTATGAATTCTCCAAGTGAATCTTGGCAAAGACCATCCCATGAGGTCATGATATGTCCTTATGAACCAAAGTATTGAAGGAACACTGGTCAAAGCAAATTCATTTTACATTGTTTAGGACTTAAAGGTTGAGGTGATTAAAGTACAACTCTTAGGACTCATAAAAGATTATAGGTATTCCACAAAGGTGAGTCAGTCAAGGAAAATGATATTTTCTAAACAATCACAGTGCTAAAACTAGATTACATTTTCAAATTATGTCATAGTCAAATTATACCATTATTACATACCCAGCACAAGCCATATGAGGGGCAAATGAATCCAAACCATTAGAGAGTATCTGCTATAATCAAATTATTTGCATGTGCTGCTATAAGTCCCTACCATAAGCCCTTGAAGAAAGTGTCATCATCACCTTTACAATTAGGAAAAATTATGATTTTAAGACAAGTCAATTTACTGAAGTTATTCAACTAATAAATTTAAGACTTTAGTCTGGTTTCTTCACCTTCAATTTACTCTTCAGAATCTTCAAGACTGTCCCAGAAAGATTTATCTAATCCAGACTTGTATTCTCCCAGGTAATGTGGATGTTTTTGTGTTGCACTGATTTCCTTAAAGAGCTGCACAATGAAAAAGCTAGGTGGAACAATTAAAGATTGTGTTCCTTATGAGATCCAAAACACCATTTCAATATCTTTGAATACTCATCTGATTTTTCAATGCCAATCCATCCAGTGTGGGTCAAAGGAAATTTTTCTTAAAAAAAAATCTCTTGTGCAAAAACATTCAAGTTCAGAGCATAGCTAATAGCAGGAAGAAGAATCTTGAGACTTCATCAGCACACTAAGTACTCTACAAGGTGCTACAGGTGATTCAATAGAAATGCAAGAGAATGGTGTCCTGGCATTATGGGACTCAGATTCTTGTAAGAAGGCTCTTGGTGGGGCCTAAGATTGCACATAATGAACTGCAAAAAGGCTTGAGCCTTGGAGTACACTGAGTTTTGAGCATGTGCACACTGTATCTCAAAGAGAACAAATGCACCACAAAAGCAGAATTGTTCTTGGAGTCAATTATTCTGAGATTTTTGGTTCAGGAGGTAAATCCTAATAATTATACAATTTCCATTTTTTCTTGACTTTTAAAATAGATATGTCAATTTAAGATATAATGTACTGACTTTTAATGTTGTCATGGGTAGAGCATGTACCATTAAAACTGATGTGTGGAGATAATACAGACCACATGGTTTCTTACTGTCTATATGTCTGGCTTTAATCACAAATTCTTCATGAAATGTTGCAATCCTGGGGTGAGCTAGCTGTTAGATTCTTCTGGGGTATGGGCTGGACTATGCATTATAGGTGATGCATTATGAGGCTACTGAAGTTAATTATGTCTGAAAGTTTCCAGCCCAATCCACATCAGTTGACACTCTGTGCATACTATATAAACAGTCTGGAGGGAGACCTTTATTAGCAGAGCAAGAAAACAGCTAGCTGTCTGTCCTATAATGTTCTTTTGTTTTTCTGAGCTTCTGAATCAAATAGCACTTCTGTTTTATTTAAAATATAGCTAATCAAATATGTGCTTATAAAGCCACATAATTAAGAGGATCAAAATCTTGAATAATAAATTATCTATACCTAGGAATTTTTCATATTTTAAGATTATGTGCTCTAGGATAGCCACCCATTGCACCCCAGGAAAAGCATGACAGTATTAACACAAAATTTCCAAGTACATGGTGTAACACTCCAAGCCACCCTGACCTGCAGAAGTTTTATAAGGAAATTAGCCAATGAGCATAGGTTAAACATCTCCCCCCTTGATTATGTGTCTAATACTCAACTTCTGCCTAATAGAACTTTCCCCATTCTCAATGAACCATAATCTTCTTATCTGTAACGTTCTTTCTGATCTTAAACACAGAAAAGGTGGAAAACCACTAGGGGCCAATAGTCTAAGCTGACCTGGAAATGCCTTTTTCCTTCATCAAAGCCTCCTGATTTGATGTCACTAGCCTCTGGAGTATACAAGCTCTATTCTTGCTCATAGGAACTCTGATTCATGATCATATAATCTGGTCTATTAACTGACTTAGTACCTCACAAAGGGAGGCGATATAGCGTAACAATTGAGAACAAGGACACTGGATCAGATGCTTAGTTAGAATCCAAGTTTCAGCCCTTAGGAGGTATGTGATCTTGGGCAAGTTACTGAACCTATAGTGCCTGTCACTTTCTGATAAAATGAAGATACTAATAATACCCTACTCAGGGCAATTACAATAGTTAAATGATAAATATCACCAGGTAGCATGGGAGAAATAGATGAACTCTAGACAGGGCAGAGGGGTTGGAGGGGAGAGAGGGCACATGGGGTTAGAAATGATTGTGGAACATGATGATCATTATTATCCAAAGTACGTGTATGAAGACACGAATTGGTGTGAATATACTTTGTATACAACCAGAGATATAAAAATTGTGCTCTATATGTGTAATAAGAATTGTAATGCATTCTGCTGTCGCATATAAATAAAAAAAAGAAAAAAAGGAAAGAAAAAAAATACCAAATAGGAATTCTCGATTCTTTCCATTTTTTATGATAGCAAGTTCATGGTTCTTCATTTACAAATAGAACAACTTTTATATCTGTGAACTAATGAGGAAAACACACACACACACAATGACAAGATGATGTTTTGCCCTGTCCCAGTACTAGCAAGCTATGCCTTTGTACAATTGTCTGAACTTTTGTAGGTTCTAGTTGTAAAATGAGGAGGTTGAAGATCACTTGTATGACTCCTTTCAGATCTAATATCCAGTTACTCCAGCTTTAGGGTTTTGTAGTTGCTAAGCCAAAATAACTCAGCATGTTTCCAAATTGCATTAGAATGTGTTTTTCTGTAAGGTTTTAGGAAATTATAGGTAGTGTCAGTGATCTCAAAGGTATCTCTTACCACGTGTACATATATTTTCTTTGTAACAACATTTTTTTCTATACTTTTGGCAATTAAAACAGAAAGAAGTGAAACACTAGAATTTTTTTTTTCTTTTGAGCCAAGTATATTGGGAAGGAAAGGGATGTAAGGTCACTGGGTTAGTCTAAAGTGTGTAATTCTCTTCTCTCTCACCTCGTCTTGCTTCTGCAGAATGGCAGTTGGGTAACACTGTATCAGTTTGATAAGGCTTTCCTGCCCTTCCTAACAACTAAAACCATCCTAGACACCTTTTCATGGACACTCCCTCCATTAAAGCTTCAGAGAACTTTAGAGCTGGTTTTTAAAAATAGCAGATAAATTAATGACTTTCTCAAGTAGTACTTTTCACTAGAAAAGTCTGACTTGAGAAAAACAGTTGATAATGCCACATAAGATTCTTATACTAAATAAAGGCATGGAGTCTTTCTGCTCCCAGAAATATGCTCAGAAAAGAGCCCTGGAACATTGATATTAGGAAAGGAATAGTCACAATCTCCATTGCATTTGGCTGCCAGTAAAGAGCTCATTTTGTTTACATTATTACTCTCCAAAGAAGACAAGATGAGATTGTCATTATCCAAATGTTGTCCAGGGTTTTCCAAGTCAGTTCCTGAGCTAAAGTAAGAGATTGCCAAAAAGCATGTTTACAACATTGGATGCATTGTGTAATAAAGTGTTAGGTAGATCAGCTAATAAAATTACTTATTTTAAACTTAAATCTAAGTTGAATTTGGGTTTAATTCACTTCCCCAACAGGGACAAAGATAATTGATTTTCTGATAAACTGAAACATATCCAACTTTTTGTTGATAATAGAGGGTAAGATTCTTTATCTAGATTTTGCCCATGGGAACCACTCCCTTTCAGTGGGAGAAGTTGGCTAATCTCAACTGAATTGCTAATGGTCATCTAATTTATGTTGATTCCCAAATTTGTTAAAATGCAGTTGGCAAAGAATGTTTTTTATTGTCCCTGTTGACTAACTAATAGACTGCAAGCCAGAATGAAGTTAGTGAAAGTTTAGGAATGAAGCTGAAATTAAATCCTGAGATTTTCATCATTCATTTCCTAGGGGAAATTTTAACAACTTTACCTCCCTCCCTTTCCTGACACTGAGAGTTGTGTGATCAGCATTCTCTTGTTAAAGAATTAGTGGATCAAGCCTCTTGGGAAAGGCAGTGATATGCTTCGAATATTTGGCCCAAAATACCACTTAAGATAATTTATCTCAATTTATTCTACTCACAAAATGCATAATAGGAAAATTGAATCATGAAATTTTAAATAGAAAATGTACACTGCTTTCAAAATAGTCATGCAAAATTATATATTAAAAACTTCTATGCTTTGTTATACTTTATTGACATCATTTTGGTCTGTTGAAAGTAGGGCAGAGGGGCTGGAGCTGTAGCTCAGTGGTAAAGCACTTGCCCCACATGTGTGAAGCACTAGGTTCGATCCTCAGCACTATATAAAAATAAATAAAGATATTGTGTGTCCAATTACAATTTAAAAAATTTTTTAAAATATGGAACATTACATTGTCTTTGTTTCTATGATAACTTATGTATACCAACACCTAATCTTCCTTTATTTTGAGTTCAGGAGTCTAAGATGCTTTTTTTATTCTCTGCTTTATTAATAAATTGTATCATTTACATATAGAATGCAAATATACAGATGGATATTACACATCATTCAGAGTCCTCCCAGAGCTTTCTATCTTTCTGTTATTTCCAAGACAGAACCTTGAAAGTCATTTTTTTTGGGGGGGGGGGTTCAATCTTTTATCCATGTTCACAGCGAAGACATTATCCCATTCAGAACTCTAATACACTTTAACTTTACATACTCCCTTTAGAAGGTAATTTTTAACATAGTTTTAGTTGTAGATGGACATAATACCTTTATTTTATTTATTTATTTTTATGTGGTGCTGAGGATCTAACCTAGTGCCTCACATGTGATAGGAAAGCACTCTGCCACTGAGTCAAAACCCAGCCCCAGAAGGTCAATTTTAATATGAGATTGGGGCCACATACATCAGAATAGTTTTGTAAGGTGAGACTTTATACATTCTAAACAGTCCAGAAGATAATGGCCAAGCTAGATGAATCAATTTTCATCTTTCTTACCTCATTTTTCTAAGTATAAGTGAAATGTTCTTGTAAGTTCTAGTTCCCTTTTTGCCATTTAAACCATAATTATGCACTGTATGAACACATACTTTAGAGAGGGGTTCATGCAGCATATGAAAGTCAGAGCTTTTTTAAGATCTGAATTTACATCAACACTGTCCAGCCAGATAGAAAGTCTAATGAATGGAAGGGGAACTGGTATTGCAATGGTAGTGAATTATGAAAGCTAATTAAACCAAAATCCCACCAAAGCGGCATCTGGGAGTGAGGTTTTAAGGAGCAAGCAGGAATGTGCACTAATTATCGGATTGTTAATATGTTACATGTGTTTTGGAGAGGAGATAGTGTGACTCAGGGCCGGCAGTAGCTGAATCAGTAGCCCTGGGTTTTATCCATCACAGATTTAGTATTAAAACTCCAGCTGCATTATAACTTTTCTAACGGAACAAATCCCCACACATGACCTGCTGCTACAACCCAAAACACCCCTTTTAGAGATTTCAACATGTACATGACCACCAGTGTCTATTTAGATGCTTTCTGAGCAGGATGTAAAGTTTACAATGAATGAAATTGGGGGCTCTCATGGCCTTTATTTCAAATGCAGTTAAATTTCAGAATAAATTGACTAACTGACTTCAAAAAAGCAAATGTCCCTTTAGTATGAGATCATTAGAGTCACATAATAAATAACATAAAATATCATTTAATTTAAAATATATTATTTAATGATATAAGAAATAATTTATATTAAGATAAAATATTAAATGTAAGATGTAAGTGGTAAGATATATTTATAATAAATCAAATATAGTGTAGATAATTATATTTAATGATTTAGAAAGCACTTTTAATTAAAATATACTTTCTTTTAATAAATTTGAGAAATAACACTAACTACAATATTAAGGTATCATATATGCTAGACATAATCACTTCAGTAAGAACTGAGGATGTGGCATTTAACATGCCATCCAGCTTCTTAAAGAATTTTGCTTAACTAGTTTAGTTTATGGAATCCAGTATGTTCTTTGCTAACTAATCCGTTTCTCCATATTATCTTTAAAAGGGGAACTTTCTAACGTAAAAATAAGGGGGACTCAACATATTTTAATTCACTGCTAAATTGAGAAAGATCTCCAGATTTACAGCTAATTATTCACTGTCCTGCTCTGAGCTTTGCATCCTCCTCTGTACTATCTGTAGTTCTGTTGCTACCAATATGAGACCAGAATGGGCAGAGGGAATCCTCATATTAATTATGAAGTAATTAAGTGCATATTTCTATAACTCCAATTTTATTTTAGAAATGGAAGCATGAACTGGTTAGGTAAAGCAGGCATCTTCTTTCATGCATTTTACAGGGAAAATGAGCATTTTTCTGCATAATAAGTTATTGAGTTTTCTGTCCCTGTTGATGACTTGGTAGACAATTCACTTAATCTTAAAGCTAATAGAAAGAGATTGTTCAGTCTTTCCACCAATTTCTTTACTTTGCATCTTCTTTTGTTGAAGAAAAATTTTGTAGATACCTTCCAATTTAACTAACAGCATCTTTCAGTTTAGAAGATACAGGAGAAGGTCTCAGTATTTATTTTACTTTACAAATATTTTGACCTGATAAAGGATTTGAGGCCATTTAAAATATAAATGCAAATGCAAAACAACACCATTAAAATGCAGGAATGAGAATAGAAGTTAAATAATAAGGGTTTATTTGCAATAGTTTGGAAACAATAGTAGAGATTGCTTTTAAGCATAACTATCTATCAATGGATTATAAATTAAATCACTACTTTCTGTGAGGAAACAGACACAATAATGCTTTATTATAGCTGATTAGTGTCTTTTAAATGAGATAAAAAAGAAGTTCATATCAGGGATTATCACTTTTCCCCAAAGAATAAGAGTACTTTAGTGTTAAAATAATTCACATTTTAATGGGAGATAGACTGAATTAGCTTACTTTTATTTATTTGCCACTTCCAGACTAAGCAATTGGACCTGAAAAGATTAATTTGAATGTTTTTTAAATTCTTGGGCATGTGTGGTAAAGAAGATAAAATACTTTTTCTTGGGCCTTTTTACTAAACTACCTAATGATAGTAATAAAAACAGGTTTTCTCAACTTGCATACTCTCAACTTAAAAATTACTAAAATCATATTCTTTAAAAATAAACCTGCAGTGCTCTATAATGCATAGAACAAAATCAACAATGAGCCATAGTAATTATTTTTTCTGATACCAGGGATTGAACCCAGGGTCACTTAACCACTGTACTACTCCCCCAGCCCTTTTTACATTTTATTTTGAGGCAGGGTTTTGCTAAGTTGCTTAGGGCCTCTCTAAACTGCTGAGGCTAGCTTTGAACTTTCAATTCTCTTGTCTCAGCCTCCTGAGTCCTGGGATTACAAATATATACCACAGCACCCAGCAAATACCATAGAAATTTGATGAGCTCTTTGCTAAAGTCAGATAGTGATTTTATTTTTCATTAAGTAAATCATGCATGGATAAAACTATTTCCTTTATAAAAATTCTTTGGGATATTTTAAGTTGTATACATTTAAAAAATTATATACATAAATAGTATATTAAACAAAACTTAAGAACGCATATATAAAATATGTATATATGCCTATATTTTTATGTGTCATATATGTATAGGTTAATATACAAACATACAATTTTTCGATTTATAATAGCATTGCATGCCTGTTATTAAAAATATATACAGTAAAATAGTATTAAAATAATAGTTACTCATAATCCTACCACCTACAGATACTTTGGTGAGTTTCCTTCCTTCATTTCTCTATATCTACAATTATATAATTATAAATGACAAGGATACTTTGAGGGCGCCTCACACCATATATAGAACATTTCATCTTTGTTATACTTGTATTTTTCTTTTGTCACTTGTTCATGTCATTAGAAATACTCATATATGTTGGCTTAAGACTTGCAATATTCTGACTCATGGTAATATTATAGCTTAACCATTTATGTATATCATATAAATTTAGGATATATCATATTAATAGTTAAAATACAATAACTTTATTAGTTTAATATTCATATATTAGTTTTTCTGATAAGCAAATGAGATTTATATTTTCCACAGAAAAACTTGGAGTTGAACCCAGTTCTGTGTGATTCCAAAGACTTGTCTTTTTTTTTTTTTTTTTTTGTATATTTTTTCCAAAGACTAATCTTAACCACTCAACTTCACTGTCTTCAAATGCTTTTCAAGAACTTTTTAGGTTAAAAAAAATTCAGATTTTAAAGTGACACCTTTTGTGGGTTTTTTTCCCCTAAAGATATTTAACCACAGTAAAATTAGGATTCTAAACTATTTTCAAAACCAACTATGAATCAAAGTATTATATACACCTAGATTGAGTCTACCTTTTTTCAAAATAGAATGAATTCCAGCAGAAAATAAAATGACTCCAACAATGGCAATGAGATAAATATTCAGCTTTTGGAAATGCCAATATGTATGACATATACATATGCTTTATATAGATGTATCAACATTTCTGGTATACTTAAAGGGGAAATGCTTTCCCTGTTTCTTAGGGATGAATTATCATCATTAAAAAAGCTGAAAGGCCATAAAGACCTTAATTTGTAAAGTGATGATGAAAAGGATGAGATAGCTAAATTGCTTTGCATGTGAACTTAATAGAGATCTGGCTCCTGAACGAAGTAGCAAGACAGGAGAGCGGGTTCATGAAATGAAAGAGGAGGTAAAACAAAGTAGGAGACAAAAGGCGATGGAGACAAGTGGGAAGTGAGAAATTAGTTGATAGTAGAAAGTGGAAGAGGAGCAGGGAGTGTGATGGAAGTATTATGGAAAATAAGCACATATTTTATTTAATCTTAAATTACTTGCATTGGCATAACCTCTATACCCTCCCTAATTGTAAATATTAAGCTAAGTCTATTTCATACATAAATGTCATCAGTAAGTCTGGGAAGGTAAAGAATATGGCAGCAAAGAATCTCAGCTTCTCAATACAGCTAGCAAAGAGCACAAAACATTAAAAAGTCACCAAAAGTTCAAAGGCAATTTTAGTGGACACATAAAATAGAACGTTTAGGGTAAGCAAGAATTTAGAGGCAACTATGAGTAATGACACATATCTATAATCTCAGTGACTCAGGAGGCTGAAGCAGGAAGATTGCAAGTTTGAGGCCAGTCTCAGCAATCTAGCAAAGCCCTAAGAAATTTAGGGAAACTTTGTCTCAAAATAAGAAATAAAAAACACTGTAGGAGTGGCTCAGTGCTTAAGTGCCCCAGAGTTAAATCCATAGTACAAAAAAAAAAAAAAAAAAAAAAAAAAAAAAAAAAAGAATTTAGAGCCAGAAATGATAAGGAGAAGCATAAAACAAAAATCACCACTGCCCAGCATCCTCCCCATGTATGGTTGCCAGATTTTTATCAGTTGAGACCCCTCCTTATAGAAATGTTTCAAGTCCATTAAACTCTTAATAGAACTTCCAGTGAAATATGAATTTCAGATAAACAACAAATGAATTTTAATCTAGATTTGTTCAAAATATCATATGGAATATGTATATTCTCAAAATAAAAAGGGCATGCATTGTTTATCTGAAATCCAAATTTAACTGGGCATTTTGCATTTTTATTTGCTAAGTCTGGGCAACCTGATCCCAAGAACTCCTGTAGATAATGGGAAGGATAACAGGTCCCACCTTATCTGGAATAGAGGTGATAGACACTTGCACTGAAACTTCTTCGCAGCTAAGAGTGTCTAGTGAGCACAAATATTCATAATTAGTGTCAGAAGGATTATAAAATTCAGTTCCCAATCCAATTAAGTGCCCTTTCTTCTGTCCCTATTTCCATTTATGGCAAGACTATTGCATTAGTAAGTTTTATTAGTATTAACTTCATTTAAATCTTAAAGAATAGTTTATTCTATATTGCCAGTGTTTTCATAAAAGAAAATTACATTTTTAATAACTCATCAATGGTCTACCTTTAAATGCACAACTTCTCAGAATAGTTGAGACAGTTCTGTAAAGAAATGTTGCCTTAATGCCTATTCACCAGCTCATATATAGTAAACTAGAAGGCAATAGAATCCTTGAAGCTTCTGTTAATCACCCTCATATTTGTCAAATGTTTTCACTGAAGCAGATTCTATTTACATTTTACACCAAATTATGACTGTCTTAGGAAAAATAACATATTGGAGAATGGTTATATGGAAGATTCCTATATTTATCTTCTACATTAAATAAAAATATACCATGGTTCCATCATAAAGGAAAGTATACTATCAAGACATTAAAAAATCTTGTTCTGTGTTTTCCTGTAGAAATGATAAAAATTTGAGCCAGAGTCACTAGGTCCCAACCACCAGTGCATCAGACTTTCTGCTGTAAGGGCAAGAATAGAGCTTAACCAGCAAGTATGGATTTACACATATTATGTGCTGCAGGTAGACATTTTGCTCTGTGCCTTGGTTACAAAGGAGGGCATCAAGTATGATTCATACATGTGGCAATCAATTTATAGCCATGTTATAAACAGTATGTGTGCGTGCGTGGACACACATACCCTCAGAGTGATCCTTCTTGGCAAAAGCAGTAAGATTTGCCAGGAAATGACCATCATATAAACCAATACTTTAAGTTTTTAAAGGATGAATGGGGTGTATGAGATACAAAAGGGAAGTATTATTCACAAAATCCCAAGCAATCGGATACATGTGCAACTCATAATGATCACTTTTATAGTGACCATTCTATTTATCTCTCTTCTCTAAGGTGTAAGCTCCATGAGGCAGGCTGTCTCTGTCTGTTTATTTATAACTCACTACCTAGATAAGTAGATAACTCTATAAAAATTTGCAGAAAAAAAAGTGGACACATGAAAAAAAATGGATGAATCTATCCCCCTGCTTCTGGCTAAGTCAGGCTTGTTTCCTCAGCTCTCTGGTTCAGATCATTCTAATAGCATCCTCCCTAGGCTTCCTGGAAATACTCCTGTCTCACTCAAATCTCCCTTTCATGTCACTGTCAAAGTGTTTATTCTGAGTTGCACATGTATCCAATTGCTTGGGATGGTGTGAACAATACCTCCCTTTTGTATTTTGCACCCCCCCCCCCCATTCATCCTTTAAAAACCTAAAGGACTGCTTAATATGATGGTTCTTTCCTGGGAAATCCTACTGCTTTTACTAAGGAAGATTACTTTGAGTGTGTGTGTGTGTGTGTGTGTGTGTGTGTGTGTGTGTTTGCATGCCACAGGATGGAGCTACTCTAAAACATACTGTTTATTAGGAGACTTTTTACATTGAGACCTAAATTATGTGATAGATTAAGCCATAACAGAATCAGGAAAGTAGGCTCAGGCAGAGTACCTAGTTACAAATAATAAAACCAATGTGCTAAAGCAGCCGAAAGACCAGCTGGCTAGAAAATATTGTATGGAAAAAGAGATTTAAAAAGTAATTGTGTTCCTGAAGGCTTTGCTTGGGAGTCTGACATCTAATGTAACTTAATTGGCACCCACTGGAAGGAATAATATAGGTAAATGACATAATACAGTTTATAATTTAGAACAAAAATCATTTTGACAACTTTGGGGACAAGAGATAGTAGAAAAGAAAAATGGAAATATTATGCAGATGAGAAATACTGTGGAGAAGTAATAGCATCAAGACAAATATTGAAGGTAGAATCAATAAGTCTTCATATTTGACTGTAAATAGGGGTAGGAGATACTAAGGCAAAAGAAGGAGAACAAGTGGATGGTATTGCTTTGTACTGAGACAAAGAAACCTGTGGGATAAGCAACAGATTTGAGAGTGCAAATCAATTTTGAAGTATTAAGATCACTATTAAAATTATAAAGGTAGCTAATAAGTAGTTAGAGTTTAGGGAAGAGGTCATGGCTGGAGACATACACCCGGGCATCAGCAATATATGTTTGGAATGTAAACGCATGCAACAGAGGTCCCTGTGGAACCAGCATAGAACATGTGGGCCTGAGTCCAGTCAGTCCAGTATTTCCACACTGAATACACAAAAGAAAGAAGGAAGAAAAAGGATTTAGAAGGTGTGGCAAAGGAATAAGAGAAAAGTCAAGAAAGTGTGATATCTCAGAAGACAGTAGAGAAAACTGTTTCCAGAAGTATGGAAGGTCAGCTACATCAAGTGCCCCTGAAAGGAGGAATAAGATGAGAAAAGTGTACTGGAATTTAGGAGCTTGGGAAAAGTTGGTTCCTGATGAAAGGCAAGTAGAAATCTAATTTTATTGAGCTGAGGAAGTAATGAAATGTGAGACAATGGAAACTTCACATATAGAAAAGTTTATGCTTTTCTATCAGAGGGAGCACAGAATAAAAATAGAGAGAAATTTGGTGAAAAACCTGCAGTCAAAGAAAGGTTATATTTAACATGAGAAATACCCCAAAATGTTGCAGAGAAAAAGCACACATATGGACAGATATTGATGATAGAAATAATCATTCACATGCATAAAAATGAAGTTCAGTAGTCATGGGAAATTTTAGGGTATTATTAATATTTGTGTAAACAGGACAATAAAAGTGTGACTGAAATGTGATATCCTTTTGGGAAGTACTGTTTTAATTTTATTTACTTTACTTACATTTTCCTCAGTTCAATGAAATCTTCCCATTTTCTCATTCATTGTTTTGCAATGAAACAAAAAATATACTGTTAGTAATGCCCAATCTTTTGTTATTTGAAGACTATCTTTAAGATATTTTGCAGACTCACACATGAAATCCTATTTGCATCATAATAAAGAGCTGATGTGGATAGTTTAAAATAAATTTTATTGTTTATTACTAAAAATATCCACAAGGATGTGAAAAATAGTGTACACACATTAGATATGGTGATTCAAATTATAAGGTGGAATGTGACTATCAATTGTGATAACTGAATCTTTTATACAGCCAAGGCCACAGATTGATGGCACATATATGATAGAAAAAGAAAGGAGCCTATGAGTAATTACCTATATTATATGTTGTCTATGTGAGGAAAATTACTAGGAATATACAAGTGATTTTTATCCAAATTCAGAGAGTTATTTTTCAAATGAAATCCTTTGAAAGTCCAAAAACTTCCTTTCCTTTACTGACCCTGAGAAACCACTGACCCAGTACATACCATAAAATCAGAACAATGCTGAAACTTACTGTTATTATTAGCAAATGTTCCACAGAAAATCATCTTGAAAGAAAACTTGTATTCTCAATCCTAAGTATTAAAAACACAAAATATTTGTCCCTAGAAACAGAAGTAGGTCAGGGAGTTGGTTTTAAAAAAAAAGAGAGAGAAAAAGAAAAGAAAAAAAATGGAGGAGAAAAAAAAATCAACAAAACCTCTATCTTGGTAAAAAGAAAAAATATATTTAACTTTTGCTCAAATAATAGCTCAGCTCAAAGCAGACATGTTTACTGTTTCTTTTAAATTTAGAAAACAAAAATCATTCATGAAATCTTGTCAACAACTTTCAAATGATATTTCTTATTAGTTTACAACAACCTATTGACACATACAATTGCTCCTATTTGATTTGTCTATGATGCTCATAAAGATCAAATTTTCAGCATGGACTGAAAAATAAATTTACTAAATTTCATTTGGGTTTTAAATTTCCAAATATTGATGGTATAATGGGATTATTAAAGATACATGACTAGTTTTTAAAAATTATTATAGAAAAGAAAATATTGCCTTCCTAGCTCTTCCTAGAAGAGGAATGATGGGTGTTTCTGTTTATCTGTATCAGTAATGAGCAACTGTAGTAGCTCCCTAGCAGGAGTTAAAATAATGGATCTGAAATCACTTCCAAGTTGATTCCCTTAAAATAAGATGGCATGCAATGTCGACATTATAGCGTTTTCAATGTTCTTCTTCAAAGAATAAGTTAAAATAACTCACTGACTTGAAGACTCTGATGAGTTTTACGTCTTTGTTTTCTAATAATGGGATATGGAAATTATCTACCTATCCATCCATCCATCCATCTATCCAGGTATCTATTATCTATATACCTGAATATTTAAAATAATGAAACATATATATTGATTGTTCATTGTATTCTATAAATCAGATCCATGATTTTTTCTTCATTGGCTGATTTTATCTTTGATTGACACTTCTGTTTTTCCTTTTAAGTATAGTGAATAACTGATTCTCTTCTCTTTCTGAATTTACCCAAGTTGGTAGATTCTAAATACTACAAAGAAGACTCTGTATTAAAAACAAAGAAACAAAAAAGCTCTTCTGATGGAGCCTAAATTCTGAAAAGTAATTTTCTTTCAGAATCCCACAACTGGTAATGTTCTTCAGTTTTAAAGTGAAAGCTAGGAGCTATTCCTGGGCTAGTAATCATTGATGTCAGCATTGATGGAATAATGAAAATATTGTTATTTTGACAAAAGGCCATGTCTGAGCCATTGTGATAAAGAAACATTGGGCTTTGTCTTGGAATTAACACATATTATTTCAATACCTGCATATACTAGGTTCTTAAACTTTCATACTTTTATCAGGTCTTATAATATTTCAATATTATGTCAGTGCTATGTGCTTTTTAAAGAGATAAAAGGGAGCTAAAATGTTGGCAGCTTATGGATGCAATGATAGATTTCAAAGGTTTTTATGATTGTCACTCAAGTTTATAATTCTTGAGCAATTCTTTAGAAGACTGGGAAAGAAGCAATCCCAAGGAGCATTACCCCTGTTCTTTGGGCTATTTTAATTTCACCTTCCAAATAGTGTTGGTGTAAATTTCTGCTTTTGCCTACCACTTTCTATTTGGGTCTTCTTGGATGCTGTCACTTTTATATATTTATTCCTTCTTTAGTGTCATCCCTTATTATCTGTCCAAAGTGGGAAATGTATGTGAAGTAGAAAATTTAAAATTTAGTGGCTTCTCATTAAATGGCAGTAGTGGCATTTTGTGGATGGGGAAAAGGTATGACCATATAAAAAACTTCCTCCCCCACCTAGTTTCCCACAAAGCCTGGTTTTGTACCATTTTCTGTTTCACTAACCAAATAGTGGAGAAAGGAATTGAAAATTAAGGGAAATGGGCAAGGCTCTACCACATTTGAAAGAAGTGTAGGAGAATGAAGACCCAAGTGAGAGATGAGTGTTGATGGGAACATGAAAAGAATGGGACAGATGGCCTGACTGCTGGTTCTTTGAGATAATAAGGATCCTGAAAGAGTGGAAGAATTTAGCCAGGAGTGGCAAGGTAAGGAGCTGAAGAGCAAAGAGCAGGAAGCATGACATTACAGCCAGGGGTCAAATGGCCAGAGGAAACCTTTAAGATAAGAAGACAGCATTCAAAGAATCTCAAAGTGAAAAAAGAAGTGGAAATTTCTCAGCATGGGTCCAACAGGTCACTATTTCACATACAAAGTGTTGATAGGAGGTTATCACTGCATTTTAGTCAATTTGCAAATACACAACAAGAAAATTGCTTTGGCATAACACAACAAAGTCTATTCATATAAAGAAAGATAATGTGCCTAATTGAGTACCTTATTCCTAATTTTAATTTGTGCCTTATTTTCTGTTTTCCTTAACTGCAAATAATTTTAGTATACTGAAAGAACAATGCCATCACTTGTACATTTTAATGATGAAAACAAGTTATAAAGCACATAAAAATATTTTTTGAATGGTGGATTAGGCTCACTTGTATTAGTAAGTGTTAAACTTACTTGTATTAAGAATTCTGAAACATTTTAACTATTCTGGTCATCTCTTTATAAAACAGAGAACCTAAGATGGGAAAACTTCAAATAAAAATAATTCAAATTTAAAATGTTCTTTGTGGTTGGATTTTAATCTCTCTGGAGAGAGATTCGATATTTTGGATACTTTCATATAACACCTTCTTTAGATCATATTCATTGTACACTTTGGTCACTTTTAGAAATAAAGTAAAAAAGAGCTTTTTAAAATTGGACTTAGTTGCTCCTAAATAAAAAGGAAATTAGATCGTTGATTTGACTTTACATTAACTCCAATCCACACTCTGAGTGATATTCTCAACATGCTTCAAATTCACTAATAAGTAGCTGGTTAAATAATCTAAATCTAGACACAACTTTTCCTTCTACATTAATTATCTAGATTCTCTTCTATTCCTTGCTGAATAACAATAAAATATCTCTATCTTTTGTCCTTTTTGTCTTTGATACTTGTAACAGAACTATTAATGGCAAACAGAAAATGAAAATTAATACAGTAACTCAGCTGTTAGAGCAGTTGACAAATAAAGTTATAGAGAAACTTTCCATTGTAATTTTAAGATGTGGGGAGGCTTTTGTTACAGTTTAGCCTCTTCATAATAATTGTTTCTTTGAACCTGTGCTGCAATGAGGGAAGACAAGGGAAGAGCTTTGCTGATCTCTGAAACATCAAAGCCTTGGGAAGCTGAGCAGGCTGGACAGATGCTTTTGTCAACCTGAATGGTAGCCATGCCACATCTTTCAATGTTGATAGGGCATTTATCTCCTCTAAATGGCAGAGAGGAGCTCTGGTCACTACAGGGACTCTGAACCAGGATGTCTATACAGAGTTTCATAATTTCTAAATTTTTAAATCCCTTGACTTTGATCATGAGACATCTTTTCTAAAAATCAACTTTACACTGAAAAAAAAAAAAAGAAGTTCTCAATACTGGTTATAGAAAATACAAAAGAATATAAAGAAAATAAAAATCACCAATAATGCCATCCCTCAGAGTCAGTCATGGTTATTTTAAATTATCTTCTTCCTCTCTAATATACAAGAACTGTGTATGATAAGTTATAGGTTGAATTACAGCTTTTATAGAATCGTGGTCCTTTATCATCATCATATTTAAAGCTTACATTAGTGGAAAGTCCTCAAACCACTGATGTTGTTTCTAAGATTTTTTTTTTTTTTTTGGTGATCATTAGTAGGAATAGAATAACCAGGTATTTTGAAGAACCATACAGTAGAATAATAAATTCCTTAAGTCATACATTTAGTTGGAGATATGGATTGTTTACAATTTATCATTACCACACATAATAATTTCAGTATACTTTTTATTACAATGATCTGCTTGTTGGGAATCTCTGACCATTTTATGTCCTAATAGTGTTTGGCACATAGAAAAACTCTTGATTTAGAATGACTTGTACTGAAGCAACTTAAAGATCTATTGAAGTTTTTAGTAGATTATTTTTGTAACTTTAATTAAATAATTCAATCATCCAAAGGTAATGATAATTTGGTGTCTCTCTCTCTCTCTCTCTCTCTCTCTAATTCTTATTCTCTTAAGTTTTGTTTAAGTTTGCAGTGAATGGACCTGAACTTATTGGTTAATGTTGAGTGTTAGTTGTGTCAAGGGGTGTAGTTTACTTAATTCTAAATTTTATTTTTAATTCTCAAGATAAATCTCACTTGTTCATAATGGCATTTATGTACTACACTGTTGAATTCAATTGATTAGTGTTTTACGTAGTGTTCAATAATCTCTTTCTTTTTGTTTTCTTTATCATATTTCAGTATCAGAGCAGAGTTATATGACTTTTTGCAAAATAAATGGAACTCACTAGTGTAGCATGGACTCACTAGTTCTAGGAAATAACACTCACAAGCAAGACCATTAGACACTAGAAAATTTGAAGAACTTGAGAATTTGTTCTGCAATAGTAGTA
This sequence comes from Callospermophilus lateralis, assembly GCF_048772815.1. Lineage (NCBI taxonomy): Eukaryota > Metazoa > Chordata > Mammalia > Rodentia > Sciuridae > Callospermophilus > Callospermophilus lateralis. The sequence goes on from NC_135309.1 coordinate 129,593,850, forward strand.
GTAGAGATGATAATATCTATCTTATTTAAGATAGTCCTCTTTCTCAATTTGATTTAGGTGGAAGAATGTAGGATATAAGAAAATTTGAGACACACATTTGATCATTTTTCTAGTTTACTATTCTGACTTGCCACCTCTACTTCAATTAGTAAGAACTTAGGTTTTTTTTTTCTTTTTCATATATATATCACTTATTCTCTTTAAACTTCACCTCAGATTGAATGTAACTCAGATGAAGATTTTCAACTTCTAAAATATGCAAAATGAAGAGATAATAATATAATAATAAGATAGTAATAATAAGATAATAATAAATAGATAATAAGATAATAATATTATCATTTTTACTATATAACTATTATCATTGTTGTAACTACTTTGAAGGCATCATCTCATTTAGTTCGAATTATAGGTCTAAATTCTGTTATTATGTCATTACAGATAAAAAATTGGTTTAGCAAGATTAAATAATTCACCCAAGGTCACAAAGATAATATGTTTAGCTAGAATTTTTACTCAAGTAATCTGAAATTTCCAAAGCCCTAATTCACAAGCATTATTTTATGTAGTTTCCCTCTCCATTATATTACTTTTAGAAAAATCTTTCTGTGAGAATGTCCTCCCTCACCCTCTCTAGAGGAAGAGAAGAAAGGTTTGGGGAAATTAAGTGATACAACTGCAAAATAAAAACAAAAAACAAACAAACAAAAAAAATGAAGAGAATTGGAAAGTCAGTAAAAAGATGTGTGAATACCTCTTAGTAAATGATAATTGTTTTGAAAGTTCTTTATTATATTATCATAATCCAAATAGGAGGATAAGTTCTAATAAGCAATGATTAGGAAAATACAAGCTATCCAGATTTATAACTTATTCTCTTGTCCTTACCCATCATTCTTTTATGCTGAGGTTAAATTCCGAGCCTGGCAGTTATGTGGAAAAGATTAAATTAAACCAAATGTGAGATTATATCTTTAATAAAATCCTGAAACACTAGTAGGATGAAATGTTGAAATGAGAATGATTAAAAGAGAGGAAGAGAAAAGTTCTTCCATCATATAGGAATTTCTCAAATTCTCAGTCATGGTTTCCCCAGCCACTTATGACCCATTTCTAAATATGATAAAGAAAACAAAAAGAAAATTGCCTTTTGCCCCATGTGACCTTTCATCTCTGAAAAGAAAAAAATCTAGCTCTCCAATGAAGGGCTAGAATAAGGAACCAGACTTAAGGCACAGATGAGAGCATCAGGTTCAGATCTCCTGGGTCTCCTCCACTTTCCTTTGGTCTCCCTTGGGTTTATTTCTTACCAGTATCTTTATATTCCAGCTGGCTGAATAACAGCAGTCACTAGCTCTCCTGTTCATCCAGCTTTACCAGCTCAGGTAGTAGCTACTCTGCAACAGTACAATTTTTATAAAACTAGTGGAAAGAGCAGTCGGTTGGAATTAAGAAAAACTAAATTTGAACTTCAGCTGGGTTAACCACCTTTTGAATAAAGCTAGGTGATCGATTTAACCCTTGGCCATCCATTGTGTCTAATCCAAATTACTGATAATCTTTCATGTGACCTCTAAAAGCACTTCTTATAGCCTGGCACAATGGTGCATGCCTATAAATCCCAGTGACCTGGAAAGCTGAGGTAGGAAGATCACAAGTGTGAGGCCAATCTCAAACTTATTTATTTATTTAAGCAAACTGGAAACTGGATTTCAAGAGATATTTGCATAAGATGCCTCAGAATATTTCAGAAAAAAACTTGGTATATATTTTTTTTTAAAAAGGCTAGAAGAAGTAGGATTTTCAAATGAATGTTTTAGAGTATATGGGTAATATGATATTGTGGGAGAGGATGGAAAGTCTAAAATTATGGACATAATAAAAAGGCACTATATCCTCATATGAAAGACAGGGGGGATATGAATTTGGAGTATCACAAAGTTTCAGGAAACTAACTAAGTTCTGCCTAGAAGCAGAAAACTGGGATAATATATTCGGAAAAGTATTTACCATTATTGTGAGGAAGCAGTGCTCTTCCTACTTGTAGCAGAAAAAGATTAAAATTTCCTTTTGCCTCATGTGACCTTTCATGTCTAAAAAGAAAGAGAGTAAGGCTCAGAAATGTCAGTGGAGGAGAATGGATCTCCAATGAAGGGCTAGAATAAAGAACCAGACTTAAGGCACAGTTGAGAGTATCAAGTTCAGATTTCCTGGGTCTCCTCCACTTTCCTATAGCTGCATCCACCTCCTATGGAACAGGAATGAAGAGATGCTGAGGTACAAAAACACAGCATTTATTATTCAAACTGGTGGCCTTCATCATCTCCTTTCATTGCACTAAAAGGGCCACTGTTGAGAATATGGAAATCAAATTGCACAGAGGGAAAGAATGTCCTTTATAAGTTAATTAACAGAAGAACAGTTTGAAAATCAACAGTATCCAACATGATCTAGTGAGGGCCAAGAGGTTTGATGTCATACATCAAGTCATTGCCCGGGGTGCTTAGCATAGGATTAAGTGCTTAGAGAGGCCCCATAAAGGAAAGCTATTAGTAATATCCTAAAATTTTTGCTACCATTTAATGTAGTTACATATTCATTTTTCTCTGTTCCCCTCTGTCACTTGAGCTCACTTCAAAATACCACTGTTGAGTTCCTTGTTTCCATCTGTACCCTTAGTGTCTTGTACAGTGCTTTGAACACACTATTTTGTTACTAAAGCCAATCTGTGTCTGGAAAGAAATTCATGCAAGAATTCACTGCATCTGGCTACATATACTCATTATTCTATCAGCACAGCTAACTTCTGTAATAAATTATAGAAAAATGATGAATATTTTCTGTCTAGACTGATTTTATTATGTTATTACACAATTATAGAATTGTAGAATCCCGATTTTGGTTCAGCTAGTACTAAATTTTCTTGAGAGGTCTATTTTTAATAACAGTTTGCTAAAATACAATTGTAAAATATAAGAGGGACTCAACATGAGTCCTAATGCATAGCCTGTCATCTTGATCCTAGACTTAGATACTTTCTACAGATTGGCAATAATCAAGCACAATGTAGTTTTGCCACATAAGCCCTCAGTCCAGTGGATTTAATTTCTCCTTCTCCTCCCCGCCATCCCCCTTCTCTTTTTTTTCCTCCTGCCCTTTTCCATATTCTTTTTTCTGCTTCTCCTTCTCCTATGTTCCCTTCTTTCTTTTTCCTCTTTATCATTTGTTAACTAGAAACTCATTTCATATCACATGCTGAACATGGTTCCTTCCTTAAACCAATTATGTATATAAGAAAATTATTAATTAAATTCATGCACCTCAATGTGTGGTCCTAGGACCCATGGCATTGTGATCTCCTGGGAGCAACTGCAGACACTGCGGCCTCACTGTTGGGTATTGTGTGTCTCCTTTGAGAAGCAGTATTTTAACCAGTCTCAGGGTAGTCTAGGGAAGATATGGTTTCAACCACTAGAGGGCAGTAGGATATATGTACCACAGGGCATTGCTTTTATTTCCCCATTATGATTAAAAGTGCTTGTAAGAATCACCCACAATTGCCAAAGAGATAGTATGCTTAGTTTCTTTAAAGGAAAATCAACAAAATCAGGCTAGGTCATATAGAGAAATTTAACCCGTGAGATTAATGAAATAGGCAGTTCCATGGCACTAACGTAGTATAAAATCAGGTGTCAAATCCCAAATTGTAATTTTGGCTTTTGTTCCTAGATCATAGAATTGTAAAAGCTAAGAAAGGCCTTGATAATCACCTCTGTGGCAGCATCCCTGTTTTACAAATGAGAAAGGAAACTCTGATAGGTTAACTAGCTTTTCCCAAATCAGTTTATGGTTTGCCAAGCTAAAGTTGGAACGATTATCAATAGAGTCCCTACCAAAAAGAAAAAGAGATGTTAACAAAATGCTAACACCTCTTTGTATTATCCCATTGGCAAATAAGGTTCATAATTATGTTTATATATCTCATGGGCTTAATACTACTAATTGTTTTATTTTTTCTGAGATGATAGGAATATAGAGAAGATGCTATAGGTTTGGGGGGGGGGTTATTGTTTTGTTTTGCTTTTTTCTTCTCCAAGTTACTTATATTCATCAGAACACAGCTTGGATGTCTCCATGTTAGAACCAAAAGTATCCACATGTAAATATCAACCAATCACACAGCATTGAGGAACCACAGTATGGCACTGACTCACATTCCTTGTGGCATGACGCTAGCATGATTTCTGCTCTACGTGGTCTGGGGTTAGGTATGTTAGAATAGCTTGGCTGATAACTGATTTTGATTCTCAATCCCACATGTCTTTTACATGCAAAATGGGATCAACAACATTGTGTCAGACCCAAGGAGACAAAAGGTGTCGAAAACTAAGCTGGAGAATCCTCACTCATCTAAGAAACTGGCAAGGCTTTACAGAGAAAAGAATCTAATTGCACATACAACACCCTCAGTACAACTTACTCAATATGTCTTCAAAGTGACCTTTTAAAGAATGTTTTAAATGTCAATGCTTTTTTAGAAAACATTGAGTCAAACATGGAAATTGCTTGAGAAACAATTTCTGAATCTCCAATTACAGGCACAAAGGTTCACATTTCCAATTTCCTCTTCCTCTTTCTCTTACTTATCGATGCAACTATTTCATAAAAACTAAAATCACCTAAAATTTATGGGCATGAGCATTTTGATGTTGATAGTTATTTGGCAAGCAATTTTTACAAGTCTAAATTGTTGAGCAAAACTTCAGAATGAGAAATGTAATGAAGCAAAGTCTTCGTGGAGTTATCCCAGCAACAGAGGAACCCCTTGAATATGTGCATAAAACTGTGAAGGACCACCTACTCCAGCTTAATTTCTACCTTGGCAAAGGTAAATACTTGTCAGAAATGTAAATTTAGCTCCCAGATAAATCTTTCAGTGATCAAACCATAGGAAAACATTTCCCATTCACCTGTCTACCCTTTTACATTACCTCTAGTGGGTTAACAAATTTTAAGCAATTGTCACAATATGATCAGGAATCACTGCTTATAATGTGTTTCCCACCCAGCTCTCTAATTATCAAGAACAGGAATGCAAAACCTATTCACTAAAATTGAGTTCGGATCTGAAGGAAACATCCTAGTAAGCTCTTTTTATTTATTTATTTATTTATTTTATTTGAAATTAAATAGTCAAAAATCTTACCAAACTATGATGATATCTGATCAGTTTTGTTAGTAATACCTGATTTATAATTTGCACTGTTCAAATTGTGATCTTGGTATTTTCCTAAGCAATAGAACAAATTTTATACTACTTATATAGGATATGTAGTTTCTCTACCATAATAACAGTGTATTAACCATAAAAAACAGTAGCACTTAATATGCTTAATTTTTAGTATTCATAAAAATACCTATGCAGATATTTTAGGAGAATACTACCATTTAGACTCACTCTATCTATTTCATCTGAGAATATCTTCTCTTATCTGTTTTATAATGAAAGAATGTCTCTCAATCAATGCTAGTAATATTAGTGGTACACTCATGTTTATATTCCAAATGTGCTTTTAATTTTCTGAAGCAGAGACAAATTTCTGCTGATATCTTAATGCTTTATGGTAGTTAATGCCAAGAGACTTGGACCTGATCTTAAACTGAATATTTCCCAGATGTGTGGTAGTGTGAAAGGTGGAACAGCTAACAAAAACCAACTTCCTATCCATGTTAGACCTACTTAGGTGAATTTTAAGTAAGAATTAATTAGACACTGAGACCTTATGGGCGATCAACTTCACAGCTCTCAGAGATGAAAGCTAGAGGCTTGCTCAGTTGTAACATAAGCCATATGTTGAGAAAGAGAAGTATTCATGGCCACTGTCTCCTTGCACCTTGTTTATAATGCTCCTTTAAACTGTCTTTCTTTTGAAAATACAATATTTGGGGAATGTGGAAATGTTATTTAATAAACAAATAATTTTTAGTTTTTGAACAAGTATCGGATAAATTTTGAAGTAGAAAAAATACATCCAAAATATGCAAATCATGTGGATGGGTTCATAAATACAAAAGGACAGTTTAAGATTGACAAGAGCAAAGCACCATCAGGATGGTTTATCCTGAACCAGCTTTGTGTTGGCACATTTCCTGGTGCTAGTAAGATTTTATGTCTCCAGGGAAAGCCAAGATTTCTAATACAAAAAGGGAATTTTGGTGCAAATTCACAGTTGTTTCCCTAGGTTCAGTAGAGCATAAGGAGGAATTGGAACAAGGTCTTGCCAATTATCTTGAGGTTGGCAGGATTCTGCCACCTGAAACAGCTGTTTTGTGTTGGAGATTAGATGGTAATTTTGACTCAATTACTAAAAGACCTGAGTCATAAATTTTAAAGCAAATGTTTCTGATTTGGGTGCATGCTCATTTTGTGATATTTTTCATTTAAATTATCACACAAATATGTGCTCTGGTTTAAGTTGGAGGTGTTGATGAAACAGAAGACAATGATGCTATGTTAAAAGGCTGTGCTCATATTATGTCAATTAATTAGGATAAAGGCTTCAACAAACAGAGTGAAAATTTGACTTAGTGAAGCCAAAAGTAATCAGTGAGTTGTACCTATTTACTAAGAGCAAAGTCTACACCCATAATCCTTCAAATACATCAACAAATTATTCTAGATATGAATCTACTTGAAATAACTTTCCTTTTATGGTCTTCCTTGGACTTTTACAAGTATTTTATGATTTAGATAGACTGTTGGTAAAAGTCGAGATCTCATAGATGACATTACAATAAGGGTCAAGATATTACAGCAAGGATGAAGATCTTATAAATGATATTACAGTGAGGGTTAAGGGAAATGAACAGAATCTGTCTGACAAAGAGTCTTATAAAGAAAGTAAATGATTGTATATTTTTCTGCTTGTAGCAAATTTGCCAGCAAAATTCACTAACAAAAGAGTTTGTGTGTCAATATTTTGCTTCAATTGCAAAGTCAAAAATATCTCTGACTTTCCAATGTTATTTCCTTATATAGTAGTTAGCTAGAAATGGCAATTGAAAAAGCAAGACTATCAGATTCCAGAGAATAATGCACTTCTCACTTCACATGTATGCCAGTATTTTTGGAGGGGTTAAATGAAGGTGAAAGAAAAAACAAAACATAAAAAACGTTTTCAAGAACAGTCCTTGCACAGTGTAGTGTGCATATCCTTGAAGCCTGTGAGTAAGAAGGCATCTAAGGAGAAGACTCTGAAGCTCTCAGAAATCAAACTTGTGTAACTGGACAAGACATGTGGCAAAAACTTGCACAATTAGATCACAGAGCCCAGGACCGCAAGACTAATTAATTATTAGTGGCTGTCTTTGTGAATTGGCAAGTTGGAGAAACAATAAGAGGAACCGATGACGAGGAAGGGTATGAATAGCTGTGCTTTTTCTAGTAGTCTTTAAGTCTTAACTTCAAGAGAAGGCTTTGTCATCCTCTTCAGAGCTGAAGTGTTGAATGACTGACAAGGCAAAGAGGGATGAGAAGGTTTGTTGACCAGAGGAAGAAAGATAGGATCTCCACCATGTCAGAAAGCTGTTAAAAACTCAAGATGAAAACACTCATTTGGGTTTTAGAGACAACAATCAATTGTTTATATTTGATATTTGTAGCAAATCTCTATCTTCACTTCCTTGACCAAGTTTACATGGCAAAGACCTGCAGGGTGAGAACCGAGATGTTGAATTTTGTAGTTAAGTTTATAATTAAGAGAATTAAAAAAAAATCTTTTTGAAAAGGTCCTTGTCATTCACCCTTGTTTAAGGAAAGGGAACAAAATTACCCTTGGCTTTTGTTGTGGTTTAAGAAAGTGAATTTAATAGGAAAAGACTGAAGAGAATAATTCTGGATTAGGCTTCTGATTCTGTTTTGTTCTTCTTTCCCTTCCTATAGCATGCAAGCCACAGTAAGTCTTTGCGCAATAGATGGATTTTGCATTCAGTAAGCATCAAAAATTGTTAATGTGACTTTTGTAGGGTTGCATTTGAACATCAGTCCTTGGGAAACTTATTCACTGCTTTGGGTAACATATAAGCATGCAAAATAATGTGAGGATTTAGTCTCCAGGCTAGAATAAACTACATGGAGAATGAAAGAAAAATTAGGGGTGGTTTTGGGATGGAAGAGGTCACATGCTGCTCTACACTCCTTTCTATTCTGGAATTCTGATTTTACTGCATTGAATATCCTGAGTACAGCTGCACACAATTTAAGATGTATTTCCTGCCAAGGGAGCATAGTGTCCTTTTTACTATAGCACCCCTTTTAACTTGAGGATTGAGGCATGGTGAACCAAAAGAGGAACATCCAGCCCTTCTTTCTTCTTTTCTTACTACAGAGGAAAATCAGTTTGACAAGGTTCAAACGGATACCTTGCACTTGAGTTTCTTTAGAAAAATTAATTTATTTATTCAATGAGTATCTCTTGAGCACCTGCTATGGGCAAGGTCCTTGTAGTACAGCATCAAGTAAGAGAGATAGATGAGGCCCATGTGGAAAAACAGAAGAATCATGCTTTCAGTAAACTAAGAACAAGCTAGATCTCTTCCTACCTCTAGCCAAATTCACTCTTTTCTTTCTTCACTGTAGTTCTTACTTCCTGCCATAAGATCAAAGATCAGACTTTTGACCCAACTTGAAATCTCTCTACCGAAAATTTCTCCTTAAAATGCAAATATGCTGAGTTTTCCTATGAATACATAAAGATACAGCTGAGCTATAGAATAACTATGAGCTATACATAAGTAAAAATTGATTAATGGAGTTCTATTCCTGAGTTCCCTGCTCTGCCAAATGTTTAAATATTTCAAGATTTTAAAGGTCATGTCTATATTTATTTCTTTTAAGCGTTGGTTTTTATTTTAATTTTAAGATTGTTTTTTTTAACCTGTTCTTTTGTATAAGACAGAATGTATCTGTTCATCCATCTACCTACCTATCCGTATGTCTGTTGAAGAACAGTGACTTTGAAACCTATGCCATGTTATGGGTCATGAGTTTGAGTCATTTTGATAAAATACAGAGACTGCAAATATAGCTCCCTTTAAAAATTAGATTATGACACTAAATTTGACATCCATTTGGATGTCATTTGTAGGACTCTTATATGAAAACAACAACAACCAAAATAAGAAAAGATTTACTTTGAGTTTTGTCCAAGAATAATCCTCACTGAAATGTTGCAGTGTTTGTATTAAATTAAATTATGTTACAAACAGTTTTTATCTGATCTAGAATTTGCAGAAGAGGAAATATTTGTAACAGAAATTGAAAAGTATGAAACTGTTAGGTGCTGCTGCTCATTCTTCTTTACAGATGTTTCCATTAATTTTATCAACATAACCTGCTACAAAGTCATTCACTAACTACAATTATGTTTTGACATTTTTAAAAAATATATTTTTTTAGTTGTCAATGGACTTTATCTTGTTTATTTATATGCGGTGCTGAGAATTGAACCCAGCACCTCACACATGCTAGGCAAGCAGTCTACCACTGAGCCACAATCCCAGCCCATGTTTTTCAATTCTGATGGTAATATGACAACTTATTTTCAAATTTGTCCAGTCTTTTCCTGCTTCTGTTTTTTCCTATTGTGTATCTATCCACCAAAATCTTAATCACCATACATTATTATGAATTAGTTCTTTTATTTCAGTTGAATTAAATGATTATCTGACAACAGAAGCTAGTCAAGATTGAGCAAGTCAATTAAAATTTCTTCTTTTAATTTATCATATGCAATAAACAACATAAAAACTTTCTTTTGAGAAGGAATATTTTCTTATTTTGACAGATAATTGCAAATGGAAACCTCTTCAAAATATTATCGGGCTTTATCTGGCTGAACTCATTCATCCCTACTAAAATGAAGTTTAAGATAACTTTTCCTTGAATATTGTTCTTCCAAGTTTTTAAGTTTCATCAATTTTGGATAAAATTTGAATTTAGTAAGTTAAAAACAATTAGCATGGTTGAGGTATATATTTTAAGAATTCAAGATATACAAAATCAAGAAAAATTTTCAAGAATGCAAGATACATAAAATCAAGAAAGTCTATTTCATTCAGTGTTTCTTTCCTGTTAACTTTTAGTTTTTGTCTTCTTTTTTATCTCTTCTCTTATCTGGATCCCAGAAATATCTTAGATGTATAAGAATTCAAGTATATAGTAGTTGGAACCTATCTTCTACTATTGGATGCTGAAGTTTTAATGTGCTTTATTTAGAAGTTTACTAAGACTTGCACCAAGATGAGCATATACTACCAGGTAACCAACACCTTGCCATCAGTTTTCACTTTGGAATTTTTATCAAATCATGTTTTCTCTAAAATGGCAGGGGCACTTTCTCAAGAACATACCATTTTAAACCAATTTAAGCTTTGGTCTTTAGATAAAATGTGATGATGATGCTGAGATCATTTTATTTCTTTTTACACAGATCATAGTGTGTTAGATAGAATTCACATTGTCTAGGAATTAACTTATAAAGTATTAACTTGTTTACAAAACTATTCAATGAGCATTACAAAAATCTTAGATAATATCCAATTTCCCATGTACATAATCACACACAAAAAAATAATCTTTGTTGGATTCTAATATCATTTCTTAGTTGTATCTCACTAAAAAGGAGGAATACTTCCTCCTTCTGTGTAGTTCAGGTAACAATGTCAGTTCTTAGAATACCTCTAAAGCTCAGTGTCACTCTCCCTCATCATCTGTGCTAGTATATCTGACTCAGAGTATTTTAAATTTTTATATTTTTTTTCAAAATATTGAACCTAGAAAAACCTGTACATTAATGTTTATAAAAGTACTCCCTTCAATGTGCTCTGCACATTGGCTATGTGCTTTACTAGTGATCAGAAGTGAATCTGTGATGCTGTCCTTCTCCATTGCCAACTTAACAGTTCTGTTTTCTCTGCCATCCATGTGTTGTGCAATGACAGGACACTTTCATGGACTTTGGGGATGAAGTGGTGTCTGGCCAACACCTGGCAATCTCTAGTCAAGAGAGCCATGACCTTAGTATCTTGATCAAACATCTCCTTTAAGCACAGGTCAGAATTTCTTATTGCCAATATGAGTCACAGAATCAGAGCTTATAGCTATAGATGAGGAACAAGTCATTGTTTCAGTTTGTGAAGTAAATGTAAATAGACAAACTGTCTCTGCACAATCAAATCAAAATTCACGTACTATATAGTAATATTTCTATTTCTTAGTAGGTACTAGAATTACCTTCTGTTATAGTCAGCTTCTTCATAACTGTGTCCAAAAGATCTGATGAGAACAAGGTGAAGAAAGAAGAGTTTATTTATGGCTCAGGATTTCAGAAATCTCAGTCTGCAAATGGCCAATGCCATTGCCCTGGGCCCCAAAGTGAGACAAAACATCAGGGAAGAAGTCCATGGCAAAGGAAAGTGGCTCAGGACGTGGTAACAAGAAAGCAGAGGGAAAGCTAGAGCTCCACTCACCAGGGACAAAATATAAACCCCAAAGTCAAGCCTCCAGTGACCTACTTCATCCTGCCACGCCCTACCTGCGCACAGTTACCACTCAGTTAATCCATATCAGCCGATTCATACACTGATTAGTTTAAGACTCTCACATCCCAGTCATTTCACCTCTGATCATTCTTGCGTCATCTCACTCATGAGCTTTTGGAGAACACCTCATGTCTAAACCATAACACCTACTTCTTTTTAAGTAACCTTGGAAAGACTTAAGTGGCTAAATTACACATTCTCCCGTACCATGTTAGAAGCTTGTCAGACTTAAAACATATGTTAAAAGTGAATTATGAGGTTGAACCCCTAAAATTGTTCCACATTAAGTATTTTCCTACATGCTTACCTATTTACGAACACTTCAATGCATCAAGTAAGGTTTTTTCTTGTGAAAAACGCACCATCAAAATGTTCTGTGCCAATCCATTTTACTTTTCATTAAATTAAGGAGAAAAAGTCTACTATATTATGGTTACATTAAAGAAATTCATAAAAACTTTTAAAAATGTGGCAGACATTTTATAGCACTATCTTTAGGGTAAAAATCTATATTAATATGGTGGTCATTTATTGAAATACACCATGCAGTAAGTCATCTTACCCTTTATGGAGTTTTATTTTTTTTTCTTCCTTTATAAATAAAAAGGAGTGGTAAGACTCAAGTAGAATGAATTGTTTCTGTGTAATGAACGAGATAAATTAGTCTATAAAACATTAAGTAGATATAAAATCTTTGTCTGGCTGCCAATGGTTTGTAAATGTTTACAGAAATCTCATGGTGTGGTAGAAAGAACAGACTAAGTCTTTATTTCGGGCTCTCAGTAACCTTTCCGCAGGTGCTGGGATAAGCCCCTCAATCTCTCTCCATCTCCCAGGGTCATGAGTTGTAGAAGAGAATGGGACTTGAGGCAGACTATCTCCACATTTCTTCAAGCTCTTCCCTTATTTCACAATATATTAAGTAGTCTATTCCTAAGCCTTAAGTGACCTAAATTTTTCTCACTGTAGAAGTCTTTTTATTTAGTAAACTTAGTAAAAGTGTTTTTTTTAATTAGTCAATTTCATTCATTTTTTTTTTGAGGCTTTGAAATCTAGTCTTAAATTTAGACTGATCAGAGGTTTTAATTACCTGTAGATTTCCTCAAAATAATCTACAACTTAATTTGGGGACATGAAAAAGTATGCAAATTGAGATGCTTGCCAGAGCCTCTTTATCATAGATCTAATTGAGGGGTCAGTTAGCTTCTAGGAGAGAACATATTTCTAATACTATTTTGCTTAGATTGTATGTGTTGTATAGTTTTTTTAAATAGATTTTTTCAGGAAGCAATAACATTGAAGAGATTGTCCCTTATTTTCACATAACCAGCATGTGGAACTGTTCCTATACAGAATAGCAGCTTTCCTTCCTTTCAATGTTCAATGACGAGACACATGCCATGTTGAGGATTGCCTCAGAATTTTTCCCAAAATGAGAAATGCAGGAGATGTATAACAGTAGGGCACATGTGGGTGTGGAGAGAATGGTCTGACAAGAAGCCAAGATTTCTAACTTTTCATCATTTTTATGTGGCTTATTTGTCTAGTAAAGGAAATGGGAAGAAAAAAAATAAAACTAATAAAGATTTATAAAACTTTATAAAAATATCTTTTATGGCAGAGGAAAAAAATTACCTTTCAGGGGGAAATATTTTTAGTAATTAGTCTTTGCCTTCTCCTGGTTTTGTTACCATTCAAAAGAATTCTGCCAAACTTTTCTGAAGTTTTCTGCAGCTCTAAACTCTTCTGTTTTGTGCTATTTGCCACCATTGATTCCGTTCAAAATAAGAGCAAATGTCAATCAGCTTGGGTCACAACAATGACTTAAACGTTTAAGTATTTCCAGTGCTGTATTTTTTCCCCTGGATTGCTGGTGGTTGGGAGTGGGGATGGAGTTTCTATTTCCTGGGCACACAGGCTTTTCTAGGTATTTACTTCACCCAAAACTAGATGTAGAATCTTTTTGCACTTTGTGAGTTCAATTTATATTAGCACAGACTGGATACTTAGAAGAACTGCAAATAAATTCCTGTCTTAAAATTGTGTCATTTATGTCTCACTCAAATAAGGCAGAAGGTAAATTTTGAAAACATGACACTATTACAATATTAATAGATGATCGTTTATTTCTTGACATATTTCCGTAAGGTTAAATGGATGAAAAAAATCTCTACTTCTGAGGAAAAAGAAATTAGAAAGAAAATAATGAGTGTATGTTATAAAAAGAAACATTAGCTGGCTATCTCCAAATATTGTGGACTCATGATCACTGTATAGGACCTGGAGTCACATCTCTTTCATGATAAAAATACAGTAAGAAATTTATCTTTAACATAATTCAATAAATTACTGACAACTTTAGAATACTGGTCCAAGATTGCCTTGTAATTTTCTGATACTTTTAATGTTAGGTCACTGGCAATAGTTAAATTACAAAGCAGTCTCAAATTGGCAATTGTTTCAGGACTAGCCAGGGTACTCATCAAAAGTGTTTATCTCGTGACTTAAATTACCATTTGAGAATGTAAAGGCCCTGACTCTTTTACAAACTGGGAAAGGTATAGCTTCTAATGGAAAAATGATGAGGATTTTCTAATTCAAGACCTGTTTCTAACTGTAATTCTAAATGAATGTCAAGGTTATCTGAAAGAACTGTGGCAGATAGAGAAACTAAATAGCTCTATAGCATTATGCTGAAAAGGCAGCTGGAGTCTATAATTGTACAAGGTGGATCAGACTTAGATTAATGATTAGCCCACTCTGGTGATTAGCCTACTCTGGTATCTTCCTTTTAAAGATGAGATCATCCTAGAAAAAGTACATGCCTTCAACTCTGGGTAAAAGTTTGGGGATAAAATTAATCCCTATTGCTTTAAGGAAATTTCATGGCCATGAGAATAACATTAAGGGGGCCATTTAGCTCTTTAATTCTTAGATTGCCAACACAATTAGCCCTTTGAGAATACCTATAAAAGCAGTTGATGCTCTTGTTTTTCCAAATACTTATTAAGGAGAAAAAAATTAAATTCTGATAATAAGATTATTATAGGCTTTTAAAAACCTGACTAGAGACAACAGTGCATATACCTGTATACAAATCCCAATCTATGTGTTACACTTAAGCAGATGTTAAGAAATCCCACTCCTGTCAAAACAAGACCTTCAATTCCTTTTGCCTTCTTTTCTTTCTTTTTTTTCCTTTTGTGTGTGTGTGTGTGTGTGTGTGTGTGTGTGAAGCTGCTGTCATTATTGTATCTATTCCTGAAATTTCGTTGCCTGAAATCAATATGCTACAAATTCTAATTCTATGGCCCCAACCTAGATGTAATACTAAGTCAAAAATCCAAGCAATATGTCTTTAAACAAGCCTTCCAGATGTTCCAGATGGTTCTCATGCAGGCTCAATTTTGAAAGCCACTTGTGGAGATGAGTTAACTTGCCACTATTTTGATTTAACAAACAGTAAATATATATTCAATAGTCGCTCTCTGAAACTCCAGGCCACTCTATGAGCCACAGGCCATTAGTTCCAATTTGCAAATGAGAAAGCCAATCCTTCAGGAGTTTAACTGATGTATCCAAAGTCACATATTTATTAAGTAGCAGAGCCCTGATGCACAGTCAAGTTCTTCTGCTCTCTTGGAGCCACTCTTTAATTCCCTCCCATTAATATCTGAACTCCTTTAAGTTCATCACATGAAATGAGTCTTTACTGTTCCTTTTTAAAAAGTTGTATATGGGGGGTGGGTAAAAAAATAAAATGAGGAAATATGTGGGTAATACAAAAAATTAAATTAATATCACAATTGTGGATCCCATTAAACTCAACATGCAGCAATTAGGCACATTTTGACATTTAAGACAATTAAGCCAGATCATAGATGTATTTTTTTAAACATTGTTGAATTAACTAAGTATATAATCCCAGGTAGGTATAAAGCATGTGGTCCCATTGTAGTCTCATTTGGAGATGATTTTCAGAAAGTCCTTACTCCACTGTTACAGGTGTGGCCCCAAGATAAATGATATTTTAATAAATGATATTTTAATCAGAGACAGGTTTAAAACAAGTCTTAAACTAGCAGACACTAACATAGTTCGGTTGCCTTTCAGCTGTTGCTCTCCTTAAGTGGACTTCAATAACCATTCTTCCTTTTTGCATCAAGTACTTGGATACGATTTTCCTGAACAAATGCCACCCATGCATTTGGTGACAAATTTTCACTTCATAATTTCTGGGAAATTTTTAAATATCATGTAATCATCAAAGGGGGAAAATCACTGGGAACTTGTTAAAGGTGACAAGTTGAATATTTTTCTGACAATTGCAGTAGGAGAAAGAGACTCCATACAAACTGAGCTCACCCCTAACTAAAACAAAGGTAGATGAGATTTTCAAAGGAATAAGAGGAAATATCTTAGCCATTTTTCTGTTGCTATAACAAAATACCCAAGAATGGATAATTTATAAATAATAGAGGTTTACTTAGCTCATGGCTCTGGAGGATACTGACATTGGTGAGGGCCTTCTTGCAGTATCATAACATGGCAGGAGATATGACATGGCAAGCAGAGAAGCACGCTGGCTCAGGTCTTTCTTGTTCTAAAGAGAACGATGCCACCATGGAAGCTTCAACCTCATGACCTCATCCATTAGTAACTATTTCCCAAAGCCCCCCTCCAAAGACCATCAACATAAGAATTTGAGGATTAAACTTTTAACAGATAACATTTGGTGGACAAATGTGACCAAGCTGGACATGGGGGTGCACACCTGCAATCCCACCAGCCTGGGAGGCTGAGGGAGGAGGATCACGAGTTCAAAATCAGCCTCAGCAAAAGCAAGGTTCTAAGCAACTCAGTGAGACCCTATTTGTAAATAAAAATATAGGACTGTGCATGTGGCTCAGTGGATGAGTGTCTCTGAGTTCAATCCCTTGTACCAATAATAATAATAATAATAATTAGATAATGAAAAATGAGTTTTTCTTCAGGGTGACGGAGGCCTAGAATTTATCAGACATCCTGGAGGAAAAGTAGCAATTTGTTTTCTAGAACCATGATTTCCCCAAACTGATGGTTGTGATTAATTTCCATATAATCTTTTCAACTTCAGTGTTGATGAAGATAATTAAAAATTAGCAGATTATTATAATTTTTATAACATAGGAAGAATTACCATATTTGTTTTACCAAAAAGTAGATATTTTTATGTTTGCCCCAGAATTATAATGTGCAGATGGTCACTCTATGGTGTACAACTGAGAATCTATAAAAATAAATAAATATATAAACAAACCACAGGGTTATACACAAAAGCTCACATCCTGTACTCTGAATGGAGCTGCATCAAATCTTGCCAATAGTTGTGACTCAATTCTAGCAGGCTTCCTTACTAATTTATCAGCTTGTTTTAATGTAGTTACTCAGGAGCTTCTGAGAGCTTTCTGCTCTCACAGCAGAGAAAAATCATCATAATCAATTGCTGATGACCTTGAGTCATCAAGAAAAACATTAAATTTGATTAATCTCTATATATGAAATAGGAAGTAAGTGACCATAAATATTGAAGTGCCAAATTATTTTTCTAAAAATAAATCATATCTGATTTCTGGAAAACTTCAGTTACACAGATCTATATGGCAGTTAATTTCTTCATTTTGATGAAATAATGCTTCTCTAAAATGCTTTTGAAGTCTAACAATCTAGTGTTTGTTACAACATAGAGAAAAGGTGAAACCCATGTTTACCATTGCCTTCACATGTTGTTACCGTGGAGTTCATTCAGTAATGATGTGGAAAAAGAGAGGCCTTTGGATCCAAACACCAAATTTACTATATCCAAGGGAGGTCTATGTTTGGCCAGATCACTTAATTTCTCCAAGACTTGGTTTCAACACTTTTAGAATATAATGCTTTCCTCTGATGAATTCAAAAAGATTGAGACATGAATGAAATAAAAAGGTATATAGCATATGAGAGTTACTGTGTATCAGTTCCTTGTTTTTGTGATGTCTGTTCTTTAATTTTATTTTACCCCAAATATTGTATTTTTCTTAATTAAGAATCAATGTCCTGCCAGGTGCAGTGGTGCACATCTGTAATCTCAGAGGCTCAGGAGGTTGAAGCAGGAAGATCACAAGTTCAAAGCTGCCTCAGCAACTCAGTGAAGCCCTAAGCAACTTAACAAAAGCCTGTCTCAAAAAAATAAAAATTAAAAAGTGCTGGGGATAGGGCTTAGTGGTTTTGGACCCCTGGATTCAATCCTGGTACCAAAATTTTTTTAAAAAAAATTAAAGGAAGAATTATTGTCCTCAGAATCAAGAAACTCATACCCAAAATAGCCTTTTTGATCATGCTCAAGACTCCTTTTATTATAATCATAATAACAAATTGTTGCAGAACAATTTATACATTTAAAAAATTTAAAAAGCTTCTAAATTTATAATAATCTATCTATAGCTGGTATCAAATATTTATATTTTATATGTCACTGTCTTTTCCTTTGAAGCATATCACATTTTGACATTTTCTTTTTTTTTTTTTTTTCAATTTCACTGTATTTGCATCTGGAATTAATTCATTTGAAAAGTTTACAAATATAACTTTACTGTCAAAACAAAAATTCTGTATGTGGTGAATATTCAGTTTTTCCTTACTTGGCCAGTCATTGAACGGATCATTCATCAATTAATTTTATTTCAAACAATGAATATATATTAAGCATACACAGGAACTATGTTCTAGTAAAAAAAATGAAGATCATTGTGATTATTATGATTCTTTAAGGAAGATACACAGTGAAGAAGATAAACCCACAGTGATTCTTAGCATAAGACCAAGTTTGAGAGAGCTAGTGTCACACCAGTGGGTACAGCCAACTAGTCCCTGACACGTATAGTGTAAATGTAATAACAATCCAAAAAGCACCATTGGTCTTTTTATATTAGGATAGAATAGGTCAGTTTGGGACTCTGAGCACAATTCACTAGAGAGATATGTTTAGTTTAAAAGATTGGGGTTTGTGTATTATGTTATACTAATCATGATATATTTTCATACAATGACTAAAACCATCAAACTACGTGGCATTATAATCTATTTTGAGTTAAAATGTTTAGAGAAAAATAGCAGGCATGACTGGTTCAGGATTCATGAGGCTCTGACTTTTATTGAGCTACTTCCAAGTTTCCCAATAATTTATTTTTTAAAGTACATTCCTCACCCCAGAAAGCACCATCACTAGTCAGTGAATCAGAACCCTTAGTTGTAGCTGGAGTGGCAACCGCAGAGTGTCACAGGGAGAACACCAAGTTGTGTGTCAAGCACACACTCACTTATCTCTCTCTTCCACGCCCTCTTTCACTCATACACTTCTCTCTGCCTGGAATATTCCTCCCCCACCTCCCAAATCCCCATCTCTTCAAACCATACCCCTGAAAAGTTCACCTCAAATACCACCTTTCTCCTTCAGGACGATTTCCTTACTGTTAAAGCGATGACAACACATTTTGTCTCTCATAGACTATTAGGACATTTTCTTTGTACTATAATTAATTGTTTTCTGTCCTCATCTTACCTACCTTTAAAATTTCTTGAACACGTTAGCTTCCAGGGTAACTTTCTCCTTCGAGATTCCCCCCCCGCCCCTCATTGGCACAAAAGGAGAATATAAAGGGCAAACACAAGTTTTATTTAACAGAATGGATATAGACAGGGTTCTAGAAAACTAGATGTGAAAAATAAACGCAATTCCCCCTCCTATCCTTTCCTAGATAAACAGAACATGAGTACATAATGAGGTTCTAGAGATCAAGTAAATTAATTTGAAAATGTATTAATCACTAACGTGCAGTGTTAGTGTTAGTTCTCATTATGACGGAGGAAAAGACAAGACAAAGACACAATCTTTGTCTTCTCCATAAGTTTGCCTTAGAGCCCCAGCCAATAGAAACTGCCTCATCTTTAGCTCCACGGTTTCCCTGTCTTTGTCTTGGCACCAACTATCACATAATAGGTTTTACGGTCATTCTCTGTGTATTTATCTTTTGTTCTCAATAGAACGTACATTTTCCAGAAAAGAGTCATAACTTATCTGACTTTGTATTTCTGGTCCCTAAGAAGAGCGCCCTTCTCCTCGTAGGTCTTCCTAATTGTTTGAACTATACTGTCTAGAGACCCTTAAACAGATTTACAATACCAACTGGGGAATTCATCTTTTGAGGGACAACAAAACAGAAAGGGCTACAACTAAATATAAATCACAGAATTCCACTATGAGAATATGTCTTTAAATTTACAGAATATCTAATTTACATGATTGAGAAACACAATTGTGTTTCCTTTTATTGGCGATATAATTTGCAGTTGTTATTTTCTTTCAGTAACAAAACAGTGCTTTTAAAAGACTTTCAATTTTTGAGATAATTGTAGAAGCACAGTAATTGCAACATAGGGATTTCCAGTGTGCCCTTTTCTCACTTTCCACCAGGAGCCTCTTTCAATGGGCATTTCATTTTGCATCAAAGCATGCTCACATAGAATTACAGGCTATTGGTCTAACAATCCTCAAGCAAAATTTCAGAGGTGCTTTCCAAAAAATAATTTTATAAGTGAACTTGATCATCTTCACCAAAAAAGACCAGAGAAAACAGGAGGAAAATCTATATGAAAAGTAGAGAATCTAAATGAAAAGTAAAGTAGGGACTAGTCTCAGTCCCTCAGAAAGCTGCTTTCACATTCACAGATGTTTTAATAGATGCAGTCACTGTCCACTACTCACATGACCATTGTCATGAGCAAGCTATGCCATCAACATAGACCAAACACATATGTGTCTTTCCACAAAGTCATAATTTATTGAATAACAATGAACTCATAGACTCCACCACTTTCAGTGGAGGTGATTCACTGAATACTTGTGGGTCACCTGATGGGCATAAGCCCAGCCATCACAAATTCATTTGTTCTATTTCAGTCTTAATTTTAATTTCTTAATTTCTAATGTCTATAACATTCAAGTCACATTATACCTAATTCAGTGGTACACACACACACACACACACACACACACACACACATACACACCTACATATATCACAGAAAGGATTAAGGCAGCCATGGGGTTATAGGATTCTGTGCCCAGACTGCAGGCAGAGAGAGAGATGAGTGCAAAGAGTCAAAGCATCACTGCAGGCAGACAGATAAGGGTCTTAATGAACGAGTTCCACAGTGTTGCCGAAGCAAAGGGTCTGGACGGATGGCACCTTCAGTTTCAGGATGTAGGCTTGGAGTGGGCTGTGCACTGTCATCAAGGGCAGGAGAAACTGCACCATGCTGAAACCCAAAGGGACAGGACATTGGATATTCCTTGCTGTGGCAATTTTCCCAGGCAAGACTCATAAGAAGTGTCCAAATGATAGGGTCAGGATGTCCCCGTGTCTAATGTTGAGGAGCTCCACTTTTTACAGGTCTTGGGGGGGAGGTTGCATCTGGTGAGGTTGATAAGTTCCTATATCTGGTGTTCCTGACATGATTGGAATGGCCACAGGTCCGTGTGCTCTTGATTTGGTTTGAAAAACTGGCACATATAAAATTATTTATCAATTTGTGCCTTCTGGTTTTGCCATGCAGATGGTGGTTGTTTACTTGTACAAACAGGATATAGAGTCATTTTACCTTGGCACTTTGACTCAAATCAGAGTAGCTCATGATAAAGTACAACTTCAAAAAAGGGAGTAACTCAGGGTTTGGCAAGCCTGAAATTACTGTCTTATGCATTGTGAAGTAACTCAGAGCAGGGCACAGCCTACTCTCCACAATCGATTATAACTTATCAATCAATTATAATTTGTGGTGCACCCAAAATATTATTTCTGGGATTCAAAAGGATCTTATATCACCCAGTACTTCCCTCTTTATAGTCTGAAGCAATACCAAACCTTTTCAACTTCAAGAAGGTAGTTAAGCTTATCGGATTTGAACACTAAATAATGTATGCATGTATCAAAGCATCACAAGATACCCCATAAATATGTACAATTTTTATGTAATAGTTTAAAATTAAACTTTTTAATAAATAAATAAACCTTTTAAGGTAGCCTGAACCATTGCAGAGTGCGAGCAGGGGAAAAAGTTTGATTGAATAGGCTGATTTTTTGAATACCAACTTCCTAGCAGGGGTATAACAGAAAGAAATCTATAGGTAACAACCCACCCAATCAATAAATGAGCTAAGGAACTGAACACACACTTCTCAGAAGAAAATGTATAAATGATGAACAAATATATGAAAAAGTGTTCAACATATTCAGTAATTAGAGAAATGCAAATCAAAACTACTGTTAAGATTTCATCTCACCCCAGTATGGCAGTTATCAAGAATATAAGCAATAATAAGTGTTGGAGAGGATGTTGGGAAAAAGGTACACTCATATATTGCTGATGGGACTGCAAATTGGTGCAACCACTTTGGAAAGCAGTGTGTAGATTCCTCAGAAAACTTGGAATGGAACCACCATTTGACCCAGCTATCCCATTCCTTGGTCTATACCCAGAGGACTTAAAATCAGCATACTATAGTGACATAGCCACACCAACATTTACAACAGCTGAATTCACAACAGCTAAACTGTAGAACCAACCTAAGTGCCCATAAACAGATGAATGGATAAAGAAACTGTGCTATATATACACAATGGAATATTACTCAGCATTAAAAGAGAATAAAATTGTGGCATTAGCAGGTAAACGGATGGAGTTGGAGAATATTATGCTAAGTGAAGTAAACCAATCCCAAAAAACTAAAGACTGAATATTTTCTCTGATTAGTGGATGCTGATCTATGATGCTGGGGGGTCATGAGAAGAATGGAGGAACTTTGGATTAGGCAAAGGGGAAGGTGGGGAGGGGTTGTGGGGATAGGAAAGATGGTGGAATGAGATGGACATTATTACCCTAGGTACATGTATGATTGCATGAAGGTGCATCTCTACACCGTGTACAACCAGAGAATTGAAATGTTGCACTCTATTTGTGTGTGATGAATTAAAATGCACTTTGCTGTCACATACAACAAAGTATAATAATAATAATAATAATAATAATAATAATAATAATTTCACTGCGTTTATAGGTCAATTTGGAGAAATTTGGCATCTTAAATAATGAGTAAAAGATGTCATAATATCTAAAAAAATTTAAAAAAGAAAGAAAGAAAAGAAATACAGAGGTATCTAAACTATAATCTACGAGATGTGCTCAGGAGTGTGTGTGTGTGTGTGTGTGTGTGTGTGTGTGTGTGTGTGTGTGTGTTTACATTTTGGTGTGTTTACACCAAAAAGGAACAGGGTGTTCAAAATACAAATAACATTTCCTTCATCCTTCATGGTCTTTCCTTGATTTGGCTTCACAAATGGAATGAAAAATTCAGTGAAAAGGTGTACTGCATTAAGTCAGGTCCTTCCTATAGGATACATGGACAGAATGATCTGTGTCATGCAGCCTGGACACAGGCCTCTGATTCTACCAAGTCTGCAGTAGGGGAATCTGGCATTTCCATTAGCTTCCAAGAAGCCACCCTGTGAAGGAAGTAGAGAAAGATAGTCAGGCCTTTGGCATAAGCCACTTTATCCCCATGAGAAGAGTATGAGCACACCACATTTAGGACTATGGTTAGGATAGTGTTCCTCATGATAGGTAATACTTGATGAATGACAACTTTCAGATTTTATGGGTTAAGCTAATGGGAATTCTTCTGTTATAGTCAAGCTTTGCACAACCTGTTAAAGAAACTATTCTAGAGCTGTTAGGTGAAAATGACCCTCTAATAATAATTGAGATACTAAGTTCTAGGCAAAGTCTAACTTCTTAGTGTGTACTGTCTCATTTACCTCCACACGATTATGAGGGAAATACTATTGTGTTGCCCATTTTACAAATGAAATTGAGACATGGACCAGCTCAGTGACTATTCCTATAGTCACTCACAAATAAATGCAAAGCCAGGAGACAAAACCAGATACCCTGGCTCTAGAGGCCACATACTAATCATCACATTTCTTCTCTTCCCTGAGCAAGCTTTCCTAAGAATTATTAAATCAGAAGTAGTTTCAGTTCTTTAGATCTTTAGATCTAAAATGAGTGGGCTCTTTGAGTACATCAAATGCCTTCCCTACAGCTAGCTGCCTACCAACTTTTCAGAGATCATCTTTACCTGCACCAATATAAACACGTGTCTTTGAAGGAAAAGATCTTCGCTATCAATTACTAATTCACTTAACTTTCATTTCTTTTTAGAAGAAAAAAACTTTCCATCTCAGTGTATTGATTCCATTATTTTAAAGATACTATGGATGTTGAGATTAGTCTCTATCTCAGAATGATGACACATTTGCCCAAAATAAATTTATTAGTTAAATGTAGCCAAGAGATTTACTTTAAATGTCCTACAAAGAAAAAATAGTTCACCATTGTTTTTACAGATTGAGGTAAATCTGACATATTATTGACATATGCTATGGATTTAATTTAATGCCATAGTACAGATGTGGGCTCTGATAAGTTTTTGTGAAATCTAGGCTAAGATGAGTAGAGTTGTTTCAATATTTATAGGGTTGAAAATGCAGAGTTAGCAAAGGAAGCATTTTAATTAAAACAATATTTTTCTATATATGCTCATGTTCAGAGTAAAATGGAAGGGAAACCTTTTAAAGCCTCACTACTTGTTTCCATATATTTGCTGGAAATATTTGCTAGGGTTTTCAACACATTGAAACAAAGTTGGTTGAGTTCCCCTTACCCCCTTTTTCTTTTGCCTTGTGTTTAAATAACATCAAAAATATAGTTAATAGTTTCTTTTGGTTTTTACTCTTTTTCACCTCGATTTATGTGACTTTTCATGGTTAATCTTTTTTTTTTTAATTATATGTTTCAGGTATCCTGGAGATAACATCAGTGGAAATTGGAGTTGTAGCTGTCAAAGCCATTAACAGCAACTATTACTTAGCCATGAACAAGAAGGGGAAACTCTATGGCTCAGTAAGTATTGTGCTTTCATTTTTAAAGTCCACTGCAGTAAATCAACATTTTTGGAATGTTTCCTCCAGACATTGAATATCTTTGTTATCATCCTTTGCTGGTAAATAGAATTACAGTGGTCTGGCCACCAGAGTCTCAAGGGCTGGCAAAGCAGTTCTTCCAACCCCGTAATCTCCTCTGTTATTCACCCATGAGTCTACCACACAGGCTGTTTCTGGCATTTGTCTGTGAGTGTTCTGAACTTCTAACTAGTCAGACTCTCACAGAAGCATCTGGTCAGATGGCATGGGAGCGGCAGACAACTAGGAGAAGAATCATTAAAAACAAAGATCCTGAACTGAGTAGAAAAAACATATACTATGTATTTGTGTGTTACAAATGAAGATAAAATAGAAACTTAAATGTTTTGTATTTTATTAAAACCCCAAATGGGGAAACATCAAGAAAGTCATCATTTTGCAGGTTATTCAGAATTATATATCTAGACAGTGGTAATTGATTCAAATTATGCCTGAAAATTATAGATAGATGTGAGAATATTATTTTTTTGCAGTAGGTCCTTGTGGTGCCAGTATTCAGTCAGTGCCTTGGATAGATCCATACCTGTCTACCATATGTAGGGTTAACTATTTTGAATATCACTAGTGCAAACTCATCTAGACCATAAAGTCTCATATAAAATAATAAGCAGCTAGGGGCTGGAGTTGTGACTCAGTGGTAGAGCGCTTGCTTTGCATGTATGAGGCACTGGGTTTGATTCTCATCATCAAATAAATAAATAAATAAAGTAAAGGTACTCTGTTACATACAACAAAAAAATTAAAAATAATAAGCAGCTACTTTAGACTTAAATTTTTAAAATTAAATTATGAGTAGTATGACAATTTATCTTATTGAGATTTCTAGACAACCTGTCAATCAATCAATTGAACATCTACTACATGGCATATGAAAGAAGCATAAGAAAGAAGTATAGAAAATGAGCCTTGACTAACTTGAAAAGTAATTTACAATATACATAGGACAGTGTAACAAATACAAAATAACTATAGAACAATTAATTGTCCAATGTAAATATAGAACATTTAATTGTTTTAAGGAAGGGCCAGGAATAATGCAATAGTCTTATGATAAAGTTAGAAACTAAGTTCTAGTCTATGCAAATGATGACAGGAGTAGATCAGTTCATGAGTGTAGATGTGTTCCTTGTGTCAATCCCAGAGCCAGATCAGGGGGGTATTAAATGAATTTAAATATTTTTGTGTGTTTTGATTTGTCTTGTTTTGTTTTCTGTGTTTCCACCTTAGAGGAGTACATTGAAGTTAGCTATATAAAATTTTAATTGCATTTTTTGGAGAATATATAACCATCTCAATTGCCAGTGACACAGTTCACTTAAATAATCCTATTTTTTCTGGCCATATCTTGTGTCATTTTTACATTTTTTGTAGAATCAAAAAGAATTTTACTTTAAATTATAAATAAGCTTACTTTCTTGAATAAGGCTGAGTATAATGACTACCCAGAGCTGGTAGCTCTCAAACTTGGGTATGCATCAGAATCTACGGGAGGACTTATTTTTTAAAATGATGGTGGTACCCACACCCAGATTGTCTGATTCTGTGGAGCAGTGATAGGGTTCAGGAATTTGCATTTCTAGCATGATCCAAAATGTTATGGATGTTGCTGGTTCACCTTCAAGTTAAGAACTAGTGGTCCGAACATAGAGTAGCCTTGCATTTTATTCATATCAAATCCAATTTTAATTGGGGACTTGGGGATGCCAGGATAAATGTTTTTTCCATGAGGGTCAAAGTAATTTGAGTTCAAATTCTCCATCATGAATTGTTCCATTAATGAACCTTTTAAGAGCAATGGAGCATGGAGCATTTTAAAAAGTGATTCCATTTAGGAATCCAAATCATAATCACTTTTGTGGCATTTCTTGTTTTTTCAGTAACCATGCCTGGAGCCAGGCATGATGTAATGCACATGCATAACCAGCTGCTCAGAAGCCTGAGATGGGACCATTACTGGAGGGCAGGAGTTCAAGGGCAGCCAGGACAACATAGCATGATCTAATCTGGAAGGAAGGAAAGAAAGGAGGAGAGAGAGAAAGAGAGACAGAGACAGAGAGATATGAAGGGAAAGAAAGGAAAGGAAGGAAGGGAGATCCATTAAACATGCCTAGGTCCCTGCTAGATTATTTTGCTAGTTACTGTGCAGGAAGAGTAGATGTATATTTCTTACTGATAAACACATTTAGTCAAAAATCAGTGCTTTAAGGTAAAGCTAGATAATACTATTAAATTAAAGAAGAAATTTTAATTGAAATAAAATATTAAACTAATTTTAACTGTTAATTATTTATAAATGTAACATTAAGAAGAAATAGCTAACTCTGTTTGAGTAAGCTTTCAATTTCCATGACCAAAAGACCTGACAAGAACAATGTAGAAGAGGGAAATTTATTTTGGCTCATAGTTTCAGAGTTTCAGTCCATGGTCAGCTGACTCTATAGCTCTTGGTCCAAGAAGAGGCAGAACATCATGGCAGAAGGGTGTGGCTGATAAAAGCAATTCAGGGCACGGAAAACAGGAAGCAGAGAGAGAAAGTTTCCTCACCAAGGACAAAACGTAAACCCCAAAGGCACACTACCAGTGACCTACTTCCTCCAGCCACACCCTATTTGCCTACAGTTACCACACAGTTATTCCACAACAGTGGTTAATCTACTGATTAAATCACAGCTGTCTTAATCTAATCATCTCACCTTTGAACATTCTTGCAATCTAAAAGGTATAACATCAAAATTCATGATTGTATATGTAATATAATTTTGTATAAAAAAACAACTCTTTTTAATTCCTGTCTTTAATTTTTTCCCATATAATTTTCATCAATTCTGAAAACCTTCCTGAAAATTCTCAATTAGGTACCAAAAGTGTTTGATGAAATTAGCTCTTTATCTCTTCTCTTTTAAATATTTCCAGTGTTCCTTTTGGGGAAATATACATATATCTTTCTTATATCTTGACCACACATTCTCTGAACAATGTATCTGTTGTATTCTGAGATTCCTCTTCACTGATGGAATAAAGTAAGTTTTAAAACTGAATTAAGTAAAACAGGCCCTCATACAGCATGATTTAAGAAACAAAGAAATTTTCCAGATAGCTGGAAGAAATCCAAAATCTTTTTCTAAACTGCCCAAATCCTGCTTTTGGATCTTGCTCTAGCCTAGATTTTTTACTTTAATTTTTTTTTTATTTTATTTTACATTATTACTTAGGCTTTGTCTGCATTGTAAAAACAATATAGATTCCTATATCCCTCCTCCAGAGATTAGAAGTATGAAACATTTATGGGCCAAATGTTAAAAATACCTTAGAAAGAAGGCTTAGTCAGGTGTACTTCACTTTAAGAAATAAGACTTATAAATTTATTTTGGGGGAGGAGAAGGAAAAAGATTGCACTAGGGAATGATATTGATCAAATAATGTTATATCCAGGTATAAATATGGCATAACAAATCCCATTATTGTGTATAATTGTAATACACTATTAATTTTTTTAAAAAAATTCATTTGAAGGAAGAAAAGTTATCAATATTCCCTCCCACTTTTCTATACACCATGTCATCTCCAATATGATATGACCTGAAATAGTCTCAATCTTTCTTTACTTTCTAAATGCACCCCCTTTTGAAATAAATATAAATATTGGTGAAAGAAATCTCTAGCCAGGTGCGGTGGCACATACCTGTAATCCCAGCAGCTTGGAAGACTGAGGCAGGAGGATCATGAATTCAAAACCAGCCTCAGCATCAGTGAGGTGCTAAGCACCTCAGTGACACCTCAGTGAGACCCTGTCTCTAAGTAAAATGTAAAGTAGGGCTGGGGATGTGGGTCAGTGGTCAAGTCCCCCTGAGTTCAATCCCTGGTACCCAAAGTCAACAACAACAGAAAAGCATCTCTGCTTTGAAAACCATATAGTTTGGGACAGGGATGTGTTGAAGAGAATAAGAAATCTTTCATGCTGAGGATTAAATTTATTTATACTGAAGATTTTTTTTTTATTAAAAGCCTTACCTTAAATAATTCACCTTTTTTTCCTTTCTTTCAGTTCAGTGATCATTTGATGACTAAATTGAAATAAATGAAAAATTTATGATTATTTTATAGAAGAGAAGCACTTAGGACTAATAAATTCCAGAAATGGAAACTGTAGCTGATAACATTAACATAGAATATATCTGCTGTGATGGTTCTAATAATGTTCAAAATTACGATCTCTCCCACAGAATCTTGAATGTATTCATTCAGGATTTTGAAAGTTAGTTGAAATTTCAAAATGTCCCTAAGGTGAAATAAACTACCCAAATAAAGGCCTCAGCCAAAATTTGCCCATAGTGCTTTTGATTTAGATGTGGAAGGTGGAACCCAAGGGCAAAAGCCCTTAGCTTAACTACCTTAGCTTCAGAATAAGAGAAGAGGGCCATCACTGAAGCTAGAGTCATGAGGTCAATGGGTCAACCCTGTTACTAACTCCAGAGTAAGATGCTGGATTTGTAAAGAAAATGAAAGTGAATCTTTGCCCCTAAAAACTCTCCCAATCCACTTGTCCACCTTAGATGACAGACTAAGGAGCCATGGCCACAAACTGGATTTCCAAGTTTTTAGTCTTATCTTTCTTGGGCACTGTTGTTTACCACATTTATAATTTCTTTGACATGACAATTAACAAAACAAGATGTTTTCCTTGTCCAAGTTTTCAATCATTCTTCAAGTTCAGAATAAAATTTTTCAAAATTCCAAGTTAAGGAAAACTGTACATTATTTATTAAAATTTCGGTATTTGGTATTTGGAAAAGAGGAAAGTATTCCCCTTTTAAGTTAAGTAGTATTCTTGTGGTGTTCCTATGAAATCTGCCTTCTTGTCAATGTATGTGCTCTTGCTGTGGTTCTATATGAAGGTTTGCAAACTTGACTCACATTTTCTGCAATTCTATTTTTTTCCCACAGTATCTCTGGCTATTGCCACTAAGGATCATAACACCATTCTTTATTATTGGCTCATCACAGATATCATCAGTGGGTTGTCTGCTCCTGAGAATCATTCTAGGCTTTATATGAATAAACCGTGTCATATTCAAAGCACACTGGATTTTTAAAAGGACTCAAATATATGGTTATAATGATTAATTAAAAGGGATCATATGCTTTCAAACACAGAATCTGTTTGTGGCTATGAACGTGACTCTCCTGTTAGTGACCATTATACATTAAGGGAACAACTTATATAAAAATGACAACAGCAAACAAGACCTTTGACTGGCATTCTTTAGATAGTTTGTGTTAAATGGAATCAAGCAAGCATCACTGCAGGAATAAAATGTTATGTTTTTCCTTTGCAGAAAGAATTTAACAACGACTGTAAGCTGAAGGAGAGGATAGAGGAAAATGGATACAATACCTACGCATCCTTTAACTGGCAGCACAACGGCAGGCAAATGTACGTGGCGTTGAATGGAAAAGGAGCTCCCAGGAGAGGACAGAAAACACGAAGGAAAAACACCTCAGCTCACTTTCTTCCCATGGTGGTCCACTCATAGAGGAAGGCAATGTTTGTGGAAGCAGAAGAACCAAAGGCTCTTTGGCCAGGAATAGTCAGTATCCTTCATGGAGACAGTAGCTCGAAAGGCAAAGAAACACTGCAGACATCTGCCTCCTTAAAAGAAAGGAAGCCTTTGACGGTTTTTGTACTCACTGCTGACATATGATGTTCTTTCTTTAGCTCTGTGTCATGCCTTATAACTAAGACAAAGGCAGATCAAATGGGATAGAAGTTATTCCCAAGAGAACAACATTATGGCTGGGTTTTTTGGTCAAGTTGTTTTGTTTGTGAACCTCTGAGACAGAACTTAAAGGACATGGAACAATCTGTTGAATGATCTTCGGGAAAGTTATTTATGGAATACGAACTCATATCAAAGACTTTCATTGCTCATTCAAGCCTAATGATTCAATGAGCAGTAAGACACGCAAGCATTTACTGGAAAGCACTTGGGTCATATCATATGTGCAACCAAAGGAGCTTTGGGTGTGGCACCATGGAAGAATTGGATAGGATTTAAAAATATAAATGTGTTAGTGTGAAACTGTTCTAACAATACGAATAGTATGGTATGCTTGTGCATTCTGCCTTCATCCTTTTCTATTTCTTTCTAAGTTATTTATTTAATAGGATGTTAAATATCTTTTGGGGTTTTAAAGAGTATCCTCAGCAGCTGCCCTCTGATTTACCTTCTCTTTTTTTCTTCAGCACACCACATGCATGGTCATGACAAAGTGTTTATAAAACTTGGCAAACACTTCAAAAATAGAAGATGAAATTAAGAAAGCAATGTGAGCTCCCCATGTGCTATCAGTTGACTTAATTTGCACTTCTGCAATAAGATCCATCAGTAATAAAAATGGCAGTACTCTGCCATGGCTTGAATGAGATCTGTCTGCCATCATTTAAAAGCATATATCACTTCCTTTTCTAAGAAATAGATGAGAAGGCCAGACTCTTCTCTTTGAATGCATCAGTTCATCTCCAATAATATACTAAAGAAGGAAAGTGAATTGTTAAATGCATTTTTGTAGCCTAGCCTCATTACTTTCTCATGATTTCTTGCCATATGTCACAGTGGTAAATGATGAAGAGGCTATCTGCAAATGGAAGAACCCTTTGTAAGTCCCACATAGTGCATCTCCCCCAAAGAACCATCAAGGAATTGGGTATGAAGTGCAACTCTCCCAGGGGCTTAAACTGAGCAAATGTATCCTGGTATATGTGTAACCATATACGGAAACCTGTTCAAGCTGTATGATCTAGTCTTTACAAAACCAAATAAACCTATTTTCTGTAAATTTAAAGAGCTTTAGAAAGTTCCATAATGTAGCCATATTGAAATTCATTTGTTAGAGCAGGTATAGAAAACAGTACATAAGTACATAAGTGTACCAGTCATCATCACAATGTATTCCACTAAATAAATACATAAGCCTTATTTGCAGTGTCTGTAGTAATTTCAAAAATGTAGAAAAATATTATTTGTTCTAAATACTTAAGTGATAACTATAAGACTATATTGATGCTGCAGTTTTATCTTCATATTTCTTGTTTTGAAAAAGTCTGTTTATTTTTATTGTTTGGACACAGTATTTTGGTACAAGGAAAAGATTCCCCAAATATGTCTTTTTTAACTGAAGTTTAACCTCTAGAAAAGCTGGTGCTTTGTTATCCTCTTATAACTTATTTGTGTTGATGCTTAACTAGCACTTCCAGCTAATCTGTCAATTAAAAATTAGCTTCATTAAGAAAATTTTCCTTAAAGTAATTTCATAAAGGTCTATTTTTATGATTCCTTAAACGTGTTGATATTTCAAAAGAAATGCATTTGAGGCACATTGTTCTGGTCAATGCCTAAAGTTGCAACTCATGATACTTTGTTCCAATTTGTTTTTTGACAAATAGGATTCTAAAAATGTTTGATTTTTGTGGTTGGGATCTGCATGTTAAAATTTCATTGGTAACTGAATCTGAGAGCTATAATGTAACACATTCCTATGGAAACTAGGTATCTTTTTTTTCCTTTTATTTTAAAATAATAATTGCACCTGATGCATCAACATGGACCACCCACAACCAGAACTAAATACTTAGTGAAACAAATGGAGCACTTGATGCCCACAGTGACAGCAGACAGGGCACAAACTGGATTCTTACTTCACATAGCCATTTAGATTACCCAAGAAACTGTTTCAACAGTCATCATTGTGGTCCTCAAGACAGCTTCTAGCAAAGTGTATCAAAGCTTGCAGTGTCCCAAAATAGAAAACATCTCTCCTCCCACCCGACTCCACTCCCCACCCCACACCCCAACAGAGGTAAAGACAGAAATGGTTTGGTAAGGAGTATGAGTTTCCTTTGCATTTAAAAATGCATTTAATATATTCTATATCAATATTCAATATCTGTTGAATATTGATATAGAATTCTGGTCCCTTTTGCAACTACTGAAGGAAAAGAAGTTCAATTCCTGAATGTTGTAGGTTAAAAAAAAAATAGAGATTTGGGAGCTCTGCCTCTGTGGGAAGCATGGGACCTGGCCCAGGAAATTCAGGTGCATGAGCCACAAATATGTGTCCATACAAGTGTTGGTTCTGGGGAAGCGACTCCTAAAGGTACAGAATCACTCCCTCCTCCTACCTCCCAAAAGGCTGAACAGTGTATAGTATGTTACATTTAAATAAAAGCAATAAAAATACTGGGAAAAGAATATAAAAATATTGTTCTTGTTTGTTTTATTACCCTAAAACTCCACCTGATAATGAAGAGAAAAGCTGGAGGGTGGTGTGCAAGTCAGGATGTGGTTAAATGCCCCAACAACAACAACAGGAAAAAAATGTACTCAAACATTTGTAAGGTTTCTTTAATGTTTTACATGTGTGAGTCGGCTCTCCTTACTCTAATAACAACCAAATGCTTTCGATTTTCCTAAGTATTCAGGTCCACCTCGTTTACACAGTGGATAAAGAAGAATGAATTGGAAACAAGGATGGCTTGTGAAACAATGAGAGACTTTTGGAGGAAAGCCAGGGGGCTGCAAAATCTGATTTTAAGGGGATGGAATAGGCCCACAAATTTCATTTGAAAAGTGGAGAGAAAAAATTCATAATAGCACAAGTTGATTCCAGGACCCAAGCAAGTTTATGGACACAAAGTAAATGGATCTGTATTAATACTGCACGTTTCTAATAATAATTTGGATGTTGTTAATTCAGTATTTATGATTATTCAGTGAGACATGATTAACCCTTTCCATATCAGAAGGTCTTTAAGTAGTCCAAGCTTTGTCTAAACAAAGACATGTAAGAAGCTACAAATATTTTGAGAAGATTATCATACACATAGAATAGCACATACACCTACAAATACCATGTATATTAAAGTTCTTAATAATTATGTTAATAGACAGGACTTTTGCAACTAAAACTAAGCTGCAAGAAGAAAAGAGACATATTCCAGGAGGGTGTGGGGAGGGCAACTCCAGAGTTCTACCAGAACTGTGGAATGAAGCAACTAAGATCTGCTTCTTCTGACACCCACTTGCTCTCATCTTGGATGGACTTTATGTGTTTTATTGTTGCTTGCTTCCAATCACTTCTTTTCAACTTCCCAACCCAAAACTCCTTTTCCTCAAAATCCAACAATTGAAATATCCTAGGAATACCTCTTGCTGATCAGGTACAGATAGCATCCCAACCTCCAGACCAATCAGTGGGACAAGGGATACAGACATTGTGATTGCCTCACTTAACTCACATGACCACCAGAAAATCAGAGTGTAGACTTTGGAAGCACCCAGGATTGGGGTTAGTGAACAGGTGTGCATTAGGAAAAAGCATAGTGGTTGTTAGCTGTTTCTATTTTAAAGAGACTACTGGCTAGAATTTGTTTCTTTCCTTTCTGCCCACTCCCCCCCCCCTTTTTTTTTTTACCAGTTCTAATTATTCTTCATCTATTTGTCCAAATTAGAGAGATTTAAAGATTTTTTTTTCTTTCAGGCATCTTTTTAAAATAGAAAATTATATTTGTTTTGTTTTGTTTTAAGCTAGGAGGGGGGCCCTGGTTATAGCCAGACTCACTGTGGTTCTGTAAAGATAATTATGATGAATGAAAGTTTATACTGAATAACAGTGACATAATATGATGTTGTAGGTATTTCTTTAATTTTATCCCAAAAGTGTGTAGAAGTATTTTCAAGCAAATCAACATACAGGAAAAAAAAATCAGAAACACCAGTGTCATTCATTAGAAAAAGGAAATGACTTGCTTTATGTCCTTCAATTTGTCTTATATATATTCAACATGAGAAAAAATTTCATTTAAAAAAACATTTGTTTTAGTTGATGATGGATACAATACCTTTATTTTATTTGTTTATTTATATGTGGTGCTGAGGATCAAACCCAGGGCCTCACACGTGGGAGGTAAACACTCTACCACTGAGCCACAACCCAGTCCTCAAAAGGAAAT
This sequence comes from Callospermophilus lateralis, assembly GCF_048772815.1. Taxonomy (NCBI): domain Eukaryota; kingdom Metazoa; phylum Chordata; class Mammalia; order Rodentia; family Sciuridae; genus Callospermophilus; species Callospermophilus lateralis. Next base: position 129,628,578 of record NC_135309.1, read on the forward strand.
TTGTAACCTGCATTTCTCTTTCCTTTTTCAGACTAGAATAAAATATAAAATAAAATTCCCTGAAAGTGAATAACCTACTAAAAACTCATGCATAAACACCATGAATTAGTTAAAATGGAATAATCATGATCAAACTAATGAGATCAAAGAAATGGTCTCATTCTTAAATGGATAATGGTGAACATTTCCATTAGCCTGCATCATGATAGGAGCTAAAGGCAACAATTCAATACTCAGAGAAAAGCCATATGCCAACCATGCATGCATGTGGCATGTATTATTTTACACATTTTTATTATCCTCCACAAAGAGCCCATGTTCATTTTTTAATGTAGGCAACTGCATCCTCCAGAGATGAGCACAACAAATGAAAAATCAAAACATCCCATGTTATTCATTACAACTGTAAATTGAACATATGCCTTCATACAACTTAGGCAGTGACCCCAGCTGTAGAATAACCCACTGCAGTATGGCCTTAGCCCTCTAAAGTTTGGTTTTAATTACCTTATACACATCTTAAATGCCTAAATCATCTTACAATTTTCTAAATTATTTAGTTATCATTTCTGTGGTCAATTTAAGTTGCTGACAATGCAAATATTCTCAGAGAGGTCTTTCAAGAAGTAAATTAAAACCAGTGTTTCATGAGGTATTATAAATTTTGAAAAGACTGCTTTTTATGGTTATGGGATGCATTAAGGTTAGGGGTCACTTATCAATTCAATTCAAAACACAAAAAAATAGTTTAACATCTGGTATTTAAATACCAGACTTCTCTATAACCCTATAACTATTATTTTCAGTGACATGAATAAATATGCTCAGATCAATTGCATTTAAGCCTACATCAATTAAAATTACATAAGAAAAAGGTATCTGTTTTTAGGGAACTTTCCAACTGAGAAACTGAAAGATCGCAATGCCTATATAAGTATAGTTAATGGACAGTACCTTATTTTCCTGATAAACTGAATACCACACATGAAACACATTTTACAACTTGAGCTTACTCTCATGCAGGAAACAAATTAAACAGGAATTTTAATTTTAATTTTAGGCCAATATCAGCAATCATTACTCCTCATCTTACCTTAGGGAAGCTCTACATTCCTTCCTCTAAGATCTCCTATGAAAAGGGCAAATCAGCATATTTCAAGTACCATAATTAGTTTATTTTCCTATTTGTCCCCATTTTTAATGCTAGGTGATATTTAATAGCTATGTGACATGTACTTCCTTACTGGACTCATAAGAAAGAGGCAGACTTTATTAGGATCAACCATCTACTTCAGCTGCTTCAAATAAGTAAAAACTGCACAGTAATATCAGTATAGATTATCAGAGGCAAGTAGTTCTGGTAACCTAGATTATTATTATATTTTTCTTTCTATTTTTCCCCAATTTCTGTTTCCACACATATAAATATTCCCTAACGATAAAACTAGTGCATTTTAATCATCTAAATTATTCAATACTAGTATTAAGGAAAAACAGCCAATCAGACAAAAACAAAATTCAAGCATAAGGACTATAATGGGTTGAAGTCCTAGTTCACATTACCTCATAATGTGGCTTTATTTAGAAACAGGGTCATTGCAGAAGTAATGAGTTGGGATGAAGTCAGACTAGAGTAGATCCAATATAACTGGTGTCCTCATAAAATGGTGATATTTAGACATAGGCATGCAAACAAGAAAGATCTCAGTCCATAAAGTCTTCTAAAACAAAATACCATATATTATATGGCTTTTAAAAACAACAGATATTTATATTTTATACTTCTAGAGGCTGGAAGTCTAAAATCAGGCTGTTAGACTAGTCAAGTTATAACGAGGGTTTGTTCTCTTGTTCATAAATGGCCACCTTCTCACCTAATTATCTCCCAAGGTACCCACCTCCAAATGTAGAAGCTTTAGGAATTATGTTTCAACATATTTAGTCTATTGTGGTTCAGACCTGTAATGTCACTAAAAAAGCTCAGGTGTTAGGCAATGAAAGAATGTACATGCATGAATGATTAGGTTGTGGGAGCTGTAACCTCATCAGTGGATTAATCCACAAGATGGATTAATAATTTGAATGAACTATCGGGTAGTAACTGCAGGCAGGTGGAGCATGGTTGGAGGAGGTAGGTCACTGGGGGCGTGTCCTTGAGGATTATACCTTGTCCTTGGCTCTTTGCTATTTCTCTCTGCTTCCTGGCTGCCATAAAAGGAGCAGCTTTCTTCTGCCATGTTCTTCCACTATAATGCATTGTTTCATCTCAGACCCAGAGTAATAGAGTCTGTCAACTATGGACTGAACACTCTGAAACTGTGAGCCAGAACACCAGGAAGACAGAGTTTAGGGTACTGAGTCTTCAAGCCAAGGATTAGCAATGATTGACCATAAACTACCAGAAAGAAGAATGGCATATACTCCCTCTCAGATCCCTGAGAAGAAATTGGCAACACCTTGATTTCAACTTTTAGCCCCCACAACTATGAGATAGATTTCTGTTTAATCCATTCATTTTTTTGGTATTTATTATGGAAACCTAAAGAAATCAATAAGGGCCTATAACTTTTATTATATAACCCATAGTTGGAAAGCTGTCTGAAATATGGAATCATAAGGCTTTCAGATAGTTCAATAGAATTGTTTGGCAAAGCAAACTTAACATGCTTCTAAGATATGACACTGCCAAAAACGAGTAAAATTTTGCTCAGTCTTTACTTATTCAACCCATAGATCTTTACAGCATCCCCATAATCATGTCATGCTTTCACCCCCCACTGAGTTTATTATATGGTTAGTTTGACCAATGGCTCTTCACAAGAGAGAGTCAAATATCCACATTTGACCTATGCCTCAACTGCAAGTTAGATGAGTTTGAGGTAAGTCTGAAAATTTAGTTTAGAATAGACATTTAGTTGGAGGATTTGATTTCTTAAAAATATCAGCCTTCCCTGTTTTCTACATGAAAAACAAATGAACCATCAAACTAATACATACATTATAAATCTATTCATGGCAGCCTCCACTAATTCCTAATATTTTGTAACAATTTTTTATGAATTAGCACAGCTCTTAGTAATTATTTTTACACATAAATATTGGAAATTACACAATTAAGAAGATGTAACTACAAAATAATTCGATAGCTAATATATCTAAATGTTTATTTTCAAATTAATATTGTCCACTGCAGAATGGAACATTAGATGGTTATATTTATTTATATTAACAAATTTTATATTACAGATCAGATGCTCTCTTAACCTTCTTTCCAGGGCAAGTTTTGATTCATGTGACTTTACATCTAACACATGTCAGTTAACACCAGACATAGGTCACTGTAACCCAATAATTTACCATCCTAGCTTCTGTCCTTTTTAGTCTTACTTTGCAAGTAGAATTTCATAATCAACTCTGAATCTAAATACCTTATGAAATTGGTCCCTTTCCTATAATCCTACTAAGTGCAACCACAAAATGAGTAAATAAGGACTTCCTTCTCCAAAACCTTAGTAAATCCATCCAGAACCAACAACGTATAAAACAAAGGAATGCTTGCATTATGTACCCAAAACTACAAGGATCTTTTGTAAATACAGTTATATTTGCCAAACCTCTCTCCGTGTGTGTGTGTGTGTGTGTGTGTGTGTGTGTGTGTGTGTGTTTCCTTCTTTAAGGATGCTGCTGGACCATTAGCATCTACATTGTTCTGAGCACCATCATTTGGAAATCACCACCCAGTGTTTCACAGGCTTTTTTTATTCATAATTCCATTTGATAAACACAAAAATTTCAATCTCTCTTTAATGTTTCTGGAAAGTAAAAATAAATTTAATATATTGAATAAAAATCTAAATGATTAGATCAAGAACTAGTTTGTTTTTAAATTACACTTGTCCCACAAGAGATTCTCTACTAGTGATTTTCTCTGTTGAGGATTTTGTTTAAGCCAGGATTTCATAACTATTCTATTATTGAAATTTTATGGTGGATTGTCCTGTGCACTGTAGACTGGATGCCAGTAACACCCCCACCAATGTGACAGCCAAAAAACTCATTATTTAGAGACAAATAAACTTTTTTTAATACTGAATTTTCTTCAAGTGCATACTATCTCATTTAATTTTCTCAAGTCCATTGATGTGGTCTGTACACTTCTCACTAAGTTTATTGGTAAGTATTTTCTAAACTTCATTTGGAGTTCTGTTTTGGTTATGATCTTCTTTCACTACATATTTAGATTTTTACCCAGTTTAGTTCACACAGGAAGAGATTTTATGGGGGAGTTATTTGGACAAAATTCACCCTTCTCAGACCATCACTAGGGAAGACAAACAACAGTGTCCAGGGGTCCTACAGTGCTTTGCATCTCATTCTTCTTTCTTCACCCTCTGAACCCCCATATCCTTTTGTATTTCTAGTGTTTAAACAAGCAACGAACTAAGAATCTTCAATAAAATAGATGGCTCCTGCAAAAATAAAATTACATTGAGATAACCCTATGCTAAATCACCTGTGGTTAGAGTAGTATTCAATATATCACAAATGGATTCTGAGGCACAGTATAGTTCCCTCACCAGAAAATCTGTTCAAGATTGGTATACTACATCAAATGCAGGAAAGTAGCTGAGCTATTACCTCTACAGTTCTATCTGAATATCATAATTTTTAAAAGTGGTTTTCATTTTTAATTGACACATAGTAATTGTACACATGTATGGGTTATAGTGTGACATTTTAATACATGTATACAACATGTAATGATCAGATTGGGATAATTGGTACATATATTATCTTATCATTTCCCTGTGGTGGAAAAATTCAAAATCCTATCTACTAGGCAATTAAAAATATTCAGTTAAGGGGCTGGGGATGTGGCTCAAGCAGTAGCGCGCTCGCCTGACATGCGTGCGGCCCGGGTTCGATCCTCAGCACCACATACAAACAAAGATGTTGTGCCCACCGATAACTAAAAAGTAAATATTAAAATTCTCTCTCTCTACCTCTCTCTACCTCTCTCTCTCTTTAAAAAAAAATATTCAGTTAATCATTGTCAATCCTAATTATCTTGCTACTGAGCTACAGAACATTAGAAATTATTCCTTATATCCAACTGTACCCTTGTATCCATGAACCATGCTGTCTCCATCCCAGCTTTCCCCAAGTTCTGGTAACTATTATTCTACTCTCTACATCTATCAGATCAACTTCATAGCTTCCACATCCTAATGAGAACATGCAGTATTTAGCTATCTTTGCCTCACTTATTTCAATTAATCTTAATTTTACCAATAAGAAACGTGAAATTCATTTTCTTTTCCAGAGCTCAATGCTAGGTAACGAAGCTGGTCTCTTGGCTCCAAAATCACTCTTCTGTCCACTATATAGACATTCTACAAAATAAAAAAAAAAAAAAAATCAAAACCATGTCCTTTATAACCCAATGTTAAATTTTTTTCAGAAATTTCCAGGGTTAGGGAGGAGGAAAGAGAAAGGGGAGGTACTGGGGAAAGAAATTGACCAAAATTATATTATGTGAATTCAGGAATATGCAACAACATATCCCACTAATATGTATAATTCTAATGCATCAATAACATTTTAATTTTTAAAAAAGAAATGTAATTCTAAGGGTAATGAAAGTGCTTCATTTTAATGACATATCTCTCTTTGTCAATACTTTTAAAGATATAATAGAATATACTTTCAAGTCAGAAAAACATATTTCTTAAATTCTGATTCCGTCAATTTCTAGCAGTAAACTTAGAAAAGTTGCCTCTTTTGGATAACAGTGAATGGCCAAAAAACTCTGTTAACAATCCTTAACACTTGGAACAGTCACAAGCATTGGATGTTTAACTTGTTAGCTGTTGTGTATAATGCCTGATAATAAATGAGTATTCAGTACATGCTGGTTTTCTCCCCTTTCCAGTCAATTGTGAATATTTTGAAAAAATATCTTATGTGATAAAATAATAATAAGTATATCACTTTTAAAACCTCCACATTTACTCAAAAGATTGCTTCATTATGCAGATTTCAATTTTAAAATTTTGTATATTATTTGGTTTTTTTTTCTCCAGAAAAACATTTTTTGACAATTGGCTAAACCATTATTTAATATTGAAATAATGCTTCTCTCAGCACTATGGATTACTGGGCCCTAGGCCAGCTAGTGAGGAGGCATTTTGTTCCTGAACCTCACTTTTTTTCTCAGGGGAAGATGGGCTTCCTAAAGCATCAGAACACAGGAGACAAAGACAAGGTAGAAAACACTAAGCATGGACACACCTTTTAACTTCAGATATGGAGGTGATGTAGTCATTGGGAAATTTGGTTTAAGAAGCAAAATGAACTGATATTTTAAAATGTCCCCTTGACAGTAAAGGGATGCACTGGTAGTGGGAGGACTTCTAGAAAAGTTACATGTCTTCCCTTGCTTATTCCCAGCTGCTGAGGGCAAGTTACATCTCTTCACTGTAGTAGCCATATTCAATGAAGGCTCCATGGGAGGTACACAAACCTTGCTTCCGTGCGTAACTGGGGACTTTACACTAGGATCATCTTCCATGGGATCAGCTGAAACATTTGTGGGCCCTTGGTGCCATAACAACATTTCCCACTTATGAACTCTGCTTCTTTCACCCCTCACAGAGGTTCCCAAGAGCACTGACCAAGAAAGCTTCCTGCATATATGTTATGGTTTAGCTGTGAGGTGTCTCCAAAAAGTTCACATGTGAGACAATGTAAGAGGGTAAGAGGAGAAATGACTGGGTTGTGAGAGTCTTAACCCAATCAGTGATTAATTCCCTGATAGGGATTAGCTGAGTGGTAATTGAAGAGGTAGGGTGTGGCTGGAGAAGGTGGGAATTGCAGGGCCTGGCTTTGGGGTATATAGTTGTATCTGGTGAGTGTAATCTCTCTGCTTTCTGATCACCAGGTGAGCTGCCTCCCTCTACCACACTCTTCCACCATGGTGTTCTGCCTCACCTCGAGCCCTGAGGAATGGAGCCAGCCTTCTGGACTAAGAACTCTGAAACTGTGAGCCCCTAAATAAACCTTTCCTCCTTTATAATTATCCTGGCTGAATTCTTTAGTACAGCAGCAAAAAAGCTGACTAATAAAGTGCAGATCTTCATCAGAGTCTGTTTCCTCTGCAACTATCCTTGTAAGTGTAGTTTGTTGATTTTTTCTTATTTTAAATGTATTTATTTTAATTATGTATATATGATAGCAGAATGCATTTTGATTCATTGTACACAATTGCAGCACAACTTTACATTTCTATGGTTGTACACATTGTAGTGTCACACCATATACATAGTCATACATGTACCTAGGGTAATGATGTTCATCTCACTCTATATTTTTAATGTGGGGATGTCTTAGTCTATTTTATGCTGTTACAATAGAATGCGTAAACTGGGTAATTTCTGGGGCAGGGATTTTTTTTTTTTTTTTTTTTTTTACAGTTCTGAAGGGTAGAAAGTTCAAGGTCAAAGAGCATGCAGGGGCTTAGGGGAAAAGTTTCTTGTTGTGTCATTCCATGATGGAAGACAGAAGGGAAAGCAAAAGAGGACAATGGATCTAATTTGCAGCTTCAAGACTTCTTATAATCATCATTCATGAAGGTGGAGCTCTCAGGAACTAAAGATATCCTATTTGGTTCCATCTCCAAACACTGTTGCTCTGGGTATTATACTTCCAAAAAAAGGAACTTTGGGGGACATATTCAAACCATAGCAGGGACTGTTGGGAGAGAGCTGTAGCAGGTGGCCTTTTCTTCTACAAGGCAATCTTCTCAGTTTTAATTTACATAGCATGGTGGGTTTAATAACTGTACCTAAGAAACCTGAAAATACATACTTTCTTGGAGCCAATTGATGAGGGAAGAACCATTGTTTAGTACTATCTTAGAGGGAGGTAACAACCTAGGAGAGAATAAGAACAAATTTACCAATTTAGTTCTGATATGAAGGAGAGACATGGGGAATCAGCTATGTGCCAACATTAGGCAGAAGCAAAAGACAGAAGGACAATCCTATAAGTTCTTTCACTTTTTATGTTATTGAATAGCCAACAGAAAAGGCCAATGATAAACAGTTACCTTGACGAAACCTGAAGTTTGGAAATGTATAATCAGACACTCCAAAAGGAAAATTCTTAAAAAAGTAAAAGCTATAAAAGGAAAATAAGAAGTATATAGATATATAAATTTCATTCTAAGAGAGCTCATTTGAATTTACCTTATCTCCAAAAGGCAAAGGACAATATTCTCTAAACCAAGAAAAGTTCCACAATTGTCTTCCAAATAGCTTTTGGGACCTATCTATGTACTTGTATTTTTATACAGAAAAATCATTGATAACAATTGGCTATTATTTTTCCAATGTGCTCTGTTGAAATTTCATCACGGGGAACCTCAAACATCATTATCCAGGACAATTCCCTATTATTATGTTGAAATGGAACTTAATTTTAGGTTTCCAATTCCAAGTCCCAAGTGGGAACTAAATGTCACAGAACAAAATGTCATGCAATGAGATCGGATGCTAAAGTATATGACAGTAACCAGATGTTTCCCTAACAATTACTGCACAGCTAAGCTAGTCAAGGAAATGAGGTACAGCACTTTTCCCTCCTCAAAAGGCACTCATCATTGTTATTTAACATATTAGAATTTGCCGGTTTGAGTTCTAATGAACATGCCCTTGATGCTTCTGAAGAAATACAGAATGAAACCCAAATTATAATTACTTTTATGAAACACATTTTTTTTTTTTTTGCAGTGCTAGGGTTATTGAACCAGGGTCTTGAGGATTCTAGGCAAGCACCCTACCACTTAGCTATACCTTCAACCCCTGAAAGATAAATTTAAGGAAATCATTTATATTCTAACAGTCCTAAATAGGATAGCTTGTATCATCAACAGCACAATTCAACTTCTAATGAGAAAACAGAGTACAGGGAAACAGGTCCTTGATTAGTTGGCTAAGACCCCATCACCAACATCCTTGCCCCCAACACTTGGATGTTAATTATTTTGTCATCTGTAGAGCATGCAAACTGACAAAAAGAAGAGAAATGGGAAAAATGAAGATATTCAACTCAGGGATGAAAAAGCAAAATTATAACCGATCAATGAACTAGAATACCATGCAATCTCCAGCATCTTGGATAGTATTTATGATGAAGATCCCTCAGTTTTAGCTCATGGATTGGTTCCTCAACACTGATATCATATTGTCCATCTATGAGAGCAAATGATCTATTTTAGGACAAATATCCCTTTTGCTTCTCAATAGCTAGTTTAACACCATGGTAAAGTCATAGTCAGTAGAGAAAACAAAAATGAAAAACAGAGGGGCTGGTAGAGCGCTTGCCTCACATGCATGTGGCCCTGGGTTCAATTCTCAGCACCACATAAAAATAAATAAATAAAATAAAGGTATTGCAAAAACTACAACTAAAAAAATTTTTAAAAAATGCAAAACAGAAACACTCAGCTCAGTAAAGATACGTAAATCTCCATGAGCCAGAGGTCAGTATTCAGTAATCAAAAGTCATAACAGACACAAGGAAACTCAGATTAAAACAAGGGTTAGAGGTGGTCAATAATAGTTTGTAAATAATAGTTTGACTTAAGAAAACTGAAAACTACTTATGTTTATTTTACCTTAGATGTATAATGTTCATTTACTCGGTATCCTAAAAACTTCTATGAACTAACAAAATTTTATATTAGCATGTCTGAGTTTAATATAGAATAAGATAATATTGAAAATGCCTTAAGTTCCAAACTGGGTCTTTAGACATTTTCTAAGGTCACTCTTTGGTATATTTCAAGTATCTGTTGATGGCTAAACATAATAGTTTATAGACAGAATATTTTTAAAAATTCTAAGTTTGCTAAGAAATTTTAAAATATGAAAGTATCTAGTGACTCCCATTTTCTAAAGTCACAAAAATAGTCTTTGATAAAATGTGCATTTTCCTTTGGCACTCTTGGTATGCAGAACACAGGGAACAGGTAACCCAGTCAATTTCAAGAAAAAAAAGGGCCAATATCTGCCTCCCTATGATTTTGAGCAAATTTTTATTTGGTGGTCCATTTGTTTTAACTGATGCATTGCATTCTATTTCAGGAAAATACCACAATTTATTTCTCCTCCCTCAAATTGATGAATATGTAAATTTTCATGGATACTAAGACAGTAAATGACTTGTACAAGTCCCTTTGGGTGTGAGATCAAAAGTCTCCTTAATGTGTAACTAAAGATAGACTCTAGAGTTTGAAAATATTTTAAATTTTCCATATATCATCAGGTTGCTTGCCAAAATGTCTCCAAAATATAAAACTTAAATTTTAACATAATTTGTGATTTCATGCCATTTAAAAGAATCATTCTCATATTTAAGCCTTTTCTGTTGTAATTATTTCTGAAGGCTTTGAAGATTTTTTTTTCATATTTAGACTTTCAACTCATGTAGAATTTATTGTTATTATGGTGTAGGATATGGATGAAATTTTATTCTTTTCAATATGGATAGCCAATTGCATCCTTATTTATTTCTAAGTCCAATTCTATTGTGTATAAAATGAGCATGCATGCTTTTTCTTTAAACAAAAAAGTTTTCAATAATGAATAGGAATATTGTTAATAATTATGCCTTGACAGCAGGAATAGGCAAGAACTATCCCAGGCGACTAAGCGCGTAAAGTCATTTACTCATAAACCAATTCCAATATGTAAATGGGTCTATTTTTGATGCATTAATCTCTTACATTAAAACTTTTGCTCTATTCTTGCACATACAGTTTTGATAATTGAGGATTTAAAATGAAAAATAGTTTCAGGCAAGTTTTAACCAAACTTTAATAAATACAGAATCTTATGGTATAGAAGCTCATAAAAATTTCAGATTGGGAAATTATATTTGCAGTATACATGGTTGAGAAACTATAGTATCAGGATAGCCCAAGAACGTCTACAAATTCCCAGAAAATGAAAGAAACATGATGTTGTCTCCCTTCATATGAGGGAAAATTAGAAATTCTGATAACAAAAATATTGGGAAATAATTGGTAAATATATATATTTACCAATTATTTCTCTTCTCTCTCTCTCTCTCTCTCTCTCTCTCTCTCTCTCTATATATATATATATATATATATATATATATATATATATATATATGAATGTATATACACACACACTACTTGGGTCCTTGGCAAAATAAAGAAAAAGGAAGATACTCAAGTTGACTTCATTGTCACTTGATATTTTCCAAATGCTTCCTGGCCTTTTTCTATTCTATATGAATTTTCAGTTCAGCTTAGGTTGTTCTCCTAAAAACTTTCTTTTGTTCATCTCAATGGTTTTTCTGCTCTTAGCCAACTATACTCATCAGTCTTAATATACAAAGCTCACTCGTCATAATATTACATTTCTTTGTTCAAGAGATAAACATTTCACCTCCATGAGAATTCTTCATGCTGCTGTCATAGCCACACCCACTTCCTGCCCACCCCTCACCTGGCAGCTGCTAATCTGCTCTCTATTCTCTATCCCTTTGTCATTTCAAGAATGTTAACATTAAGGAAACCATACAGTGTGTAACTTGAGGGAAGTAAACAAAGGCAAAGACATTAAAAGGGAAAGGAAGAGAAAGCCAAGGAGCAGAAGAGAAGAGGAGGAGGCAGCATCATTTGGGGATTTTAACTGACTCATTTGAAATGCATGGTATAATAAGGGGAAAGTTAAATTTTTTCCTCCAATGATCTCCTTCTCTGATTTAAACAAACTTTTTACCTATTTTTGTGCATGTAGATGTGCTTTTTAAAAATTATATTTGTACCAATTGCCTTGGTGAAACTGATGAAAGGTTATCTTTGGGAGAAATTATGTAACTGGTACACAGCAACTCTAAACTCTGGTAGCACAGTTCTTTCAGTTGTATTCCTTTTTCATGATAGAATAGCAGCTTTTCAATAACTTTGCTGTTATTTCTTTTACACATAAGCATAAACTCCAAGCTCAGAAGCTATATAAGTTTCTTGCTAAAATTCTTCATGTGCTTTTTGTCAGTCTCCTCCATGTTCACTGCTTTCCAGCCACACTGCTCACATTGCTTCTTAAACTCACAAGCACAAAGGCACTTTCAGGACTTTGGGTACACTGGTCCTAACTTGTGGTACTCTCCCTGGGATCTCTGTATGTCTTACTTATTTATCAGTTCTCTCCTTAATAAGCCACTTTTAGGAAAGGCCTTTTTTGAACTTTCTATAAAAAAAAAAAACTTATTCTTACATGGATTCACTTTTCTTTCTATCCGTCACTTAATACAATCTAACAAAATACATTTTTTTAAATTTATTCTTTGAATTTAAGATCCATAGGGCAGATACTTTTTGTTCACTGTTGTATGATCAGAACTTAGAAACTTAGAATAACTTCTGGCATGTTGTCAGCAAGCAAATATCTGTTGAGTGAATGCATAAATAAATGAAAGAAGGAATTTTGCATGTCCTTAGAATGCTAATGGCTCAGTATGATCATATTTTGCTGTCATATATTTTTGAAGTAGTAAAATTCAGGGGAGAGATTTTAAAATAGCCACAGAATTGATAACAAAGCAGACGAGATAACCCAGTCCTCAGAACCAGAGCTTAATACACTATCCCTCAGCCCTATGAGCTTCTAACAACTTCTTACTTTTGCACTATTATCTAAATTTTGTTTTATTGCCTGCAATTCTTACATCTTTTCAACCTAGTGTAACTATCATAAGCAGAGATTTTTCTTTAACATAGCACATTTATAGCAACATTTTTCTTCCTCAAATCAGGTCTAAATTACCCCAATATCGAGCCTTCCCTATAGTATTTTGGCATTTCCCCTCCTGGCTCCAATAAGATCCCCAAAGCCTAAAGGTGTTCCAAAACGAAAAGTAACAGGAAGGAAAAATTAGCCAAACTCCTGAAGCTTCCAAAATGATTGGTTTCAAGTTGCATTTGCATTTTGGTGTGGATTAGTCATGAGAGGTGAAGGGGAAAGGTTATTATTTAATTCAATCTAAGCATTCAGGTTTGAGATATTTCTTTTTGTCAAGCTTTTCTTGGGGTTTCTTTCTTTGTTTAAATCTCTCCTTTCTTGCTGACAATTCATTTTTTAACAATTTCTCCTTCATGTATATTTAGAGAATTTTAACGGGAGCCAGAACACATTTAACATAATCAGGATAGACCTAATTAAATAGGGGACAGATGGCAATCTTTCCATAATACATGGAAATCTTGTAAGATTTTTTTTAATTGAGCATGAAATATGCAACAGATTTATTGCCACCTAGGTAGAATTGCAGATTCAAGAATAAATATACATGATGGTATACACACACACACACACACACACACACACACACACCGTTTTCAAACACTGAAGAAAACCAAAAAAAAATAAACACCTGTAGAAAATATGTTACATGTTACTTGTTATGCAGGTCATAGGAGTTTGACAAAGAGGTTTATAATCCATTCCTTCCAGTAATATGGGTATAATGTACAGTGATGAAAATCATAAATCGTGTATTGCTTTTTTCTAAGTATTTTCCCTGCACCCATATTAAAGTAATACAATTTTTGTTTTCTTTCTTTAGCAATTGATTTCACAAGTCAATCAAATAAAATCTCACTGTTGTTGAGAAAATACAAACATTGGACTCAGACACACCTGCATTCAAATCTGCATCAGTTATGTCAGTTATACGTTAGTTGAATTGAAGGTCAGAGTGTTTATGGTAAAATATCAATCATAATTCATCCTTTAAGATGTTTATAAAGACTTTAAATATACATGCAAATCTATCACAGTTCTTGGCCTATGGAAAAAAGCTCAATAAATGCAAAAATAATTGCACTATGAGAAAAAAAATCTAAATTTTCTTACTAATATTTGATTCAGATGGAAACTTAATTTGTCCCCTAAATTTTTCAGATACACATACCTTCTAATTTAGAAATGATGAAACATGTGGCCTAATATAAACTCATATTTAACCTGATGCACTATGGTTTTATAGTTTTTTCTAAATTAATCATTAATAACCAAATCTTATGAAAACCAAATCCATAATTCTACAACATATTACTTTCATTTTTCTGGCCTTGTAACTTCCCTCTCTTTTGAGATGTTTCATCTCATAGGTTGGATTATAGCCTAAACATATTTTTATGTTTTTTTAAAAATAATTATTTTATGAAATGGCGGGAAGGAGAAGTGGAGTTGAAGAAAACACAGAAAAAGAATATCCTGTTTGGAGAAGCATTGTTGTTTGATTATCTTAAATTCTGACCCCTTAATTATCTTTGTGTTTATGCCCATTCAAAAGGAACTTCCCTTTTCTTTCTATCAAAGGGAAGGACCATTATTGCCTACTATCCTGGCAGACAGTGGTGAAAAGAAAGCAATTTGTTTATGACAACTTTTAAGCACTTTTTTTTTTTTTTTTTTTGGTGATTCTTCAACTCCCCACCTTCTAGTGGCAACCTCTAGATTAATTCAAAGAGTCTCAAAAGAGGAGTGTAAAAAGCCACAAAATAATCTGTGTGCTGCATGAAAAGTTTGTTATACTTCAATCAAAGAAGCAAAACAGAAATGAGTCTTTCCTGATATCTCACAAATATATAGACACTGTTGACCTTTTGTTTTACAGTCATGGGTAATCATTGTAGTAGAGGTACTCTGTGGGAAGAGGAAGGTGGACCATGTGACTCTCCCAATTTATTTGCTTTTAGCATTTCAGCATACAGTGGAGTTTATGGTGGCCAGTTTAGTGGATTCACAGGTTTGTATTATCTAGTTTTAATTCAACTAACTCTAGCAAGATGAAAAAGTAGTTTTAAGAGATGTGTATGAATATTCAGAATAGAGAACATTACCAACAATTAAAACTGGGCATGCCTGTAAGCTGAAGCAGGAGGATCACAAATTCAAAGCCAGCCTCAGCCATTTAGTGAATCCCTAAGCCACTTAGTGAGACCCTGTCTCAAATAGAATAAAATAAAAAGTAATAAGGGGGCTCTGGGGACATAGCTCAGTAGTAAAGTGCCTCTAGGTTCAATCCCCAGTACCAAAAACAAACAAACAAACAAGTGTAAATAACCAGAAAACAGCAGAGCCAGCACTTCTGTTTTAAGAACAAGCTCTTCACTTACAATGTTTATAACAACAAAAAAGTTTCTGAAAAAAATAAACACTATTTCATCTATTTCTTCAAAGGAAAGTTGTATCAATGATCTCAGAAGTAAATATTTTTTTTAAATACATTCATTGTGAAGAGTGTGATTTGAAAATAGTTCTGAAAATATTTCTGTAGACATATGACTTCACACTGAAAATTATATAATTATTACATTCACCACTTTCAAGAAGTCAAATATCTGTGTATGTATACTCATGCACAGGGAGTCCTTTCTCACAGCTTTGCCTCTACAAGAGTTCCCTAACTTATATTTTGTTCAAAATTAGAAAATACACACCCAAGTGTTCTTTTACCCTATAACCTCCTCATGGGCTTTGCTAAGATTTTTAAAACAGGTTGACTTTTTGTTGAGATACAATTTAGTTTACAAAAGAAAAGATGTAAACATTCCTGGATATTAAGCATTTTGCTAAGGCCTGTGAGGCTGAGGAAATTAAAGGTCTGTGATCCATCTGTGAGATGGATGTAATCAAGGGTAATAATAAAAAACTAGATAAGTAAACTTGTGCAAGTATAATGTGTTAAACAACATAGTAAAGCCAAAAGGAAGGGAATCATGGAGAAAGAACATTTCAGTTTGGCTATTGTCAAACAGATATGTTTCAGCATTATGAACTTTAGATGACTGAAGGAGAGGAGCCATACACAGCATAATAAATAGCGCCATCAAAAGGAGGAATGAGATGATAAGGAAAGTAAGAATTATGACAGTAAATGCCTCATTTTTCATAAGAGTTTTAGCCCAGATTGATGTATCCCCAGGCAACTTATTATTTAGTTCAACTTGCTTTTGAACTCATGTATGTATAAAGTGATCAGATTCTGTATATTTCCTGTGAATATTTTCCTAAGAGTGGCTCTGAAACTCATCCATGTTAAGTTTGGCTGCAGTTAATTCATTTTCATTGTTGCTTGGTTTCATAAAGATACTACTAATTGCTCATTTACTCTACCATCAAAGTATTTAAGTCTTGTTTGTTGATTTTTGTGTTTCGGTTTCTGATGCTTCAAACACCTACTACCCACACCCGTAGGAGAAGAATTACTGAGGTGAGCACATTTGCTACTTTACAAGCTGATATAAAGTAGCTTTTTATGGTGATAGTGACAGTCATATTTCCACAGTGTTGCCAAAACCTGTATTTTCAAAAATTTAAAACAATATTTTTCACAACCTGGTATTGTGAAATGGTAATCCATTCTTACTTTTACTTTTATTTACTAGATTATTAATAAACATGAGCATTTCGTGTCATGAGTCATTCTTGACATGAAGTCTGTCCTCAATAACTTTTTCTTAAATTAACAAATAAATTATCAAATAGCATTATATGAATTCAATTCAGTTATGAATTTGTTAATCTTAGATTATAAAAATGTTGAAAATCAAACATTTTATTTGGAAAATGGTGATGTTCAGTAATTTTTAATGTGATTAATTCAGTGAAAATAAAGTAGATCTATATGTTCCTTATTCAGCTCTCATTTTTCTTCTCATTGGAACTAGATTTATAAGAGTATTTTCTTTCAGTTAGATCAACTCTGAGATACGTCAGTAGCATGTCTTAAATTTTTTTAAATAATTCAATTGGCAATTTAAGATTGGATTTACTAATTACTATTTTACACACACACACACACACACACACACACACACATTTACAGGTCACATGAATATTCACAAATTATGGCCATAGATCCATTGTAATGATCTACTGTGTATTCACTTTAGAAGCATCTCAAATGTTTTGCCAAGTCAAACGTAAGTTCCAGCCATAGTGAATTTATTTCAGGTTTCTGAAATGTGCCATGAACTTCGTTGTCTCTAGGTCTTTAAATATAGAGTTTTTTCTGTTACTAATTTTTCCACCCCAATACACCTCTCAGATTCTGGATCCATGGTTTCCTTAGACTTTCTACATCAAAACTTTTTTTCTTCAATACTGATACTAAACTTCTGTGATAAACCATTGCCATTATTCCTATATTCCTTTTTCACAGAGTAATATTTGACTTTATCACCCTGTCCTCATTACTCTTGGAACAGATAAAAATAGTGTAGAAAGCCATTGTTTTTTAATTTGTAATTTTCAAATAATCTTCATATATTCTAACATTATCCATGGAGTCCAGGAATGTTTTCTTATTAAAGATATATTTTGAAATATTAGTAATTGCTGGGAGCCACAGCCAATTAATATGATGCATGGCATTTTTGATTGAAAGGTGATGCCAGCTAGCCATTGAGATGATATGATTATGTTAAAAATTACATTCATATGGATACCGGACTCCTGCTGCGGGACTCCTGGAGAGTTCCCATTGGTTGGGAAAGTGCAGTAGGAGGGAATTCCGGGGAGGCGCTTGCGCTAGAGTTCCGGGAAGGAACCGGCAGAACGCCGCGTGGGTGGATCGGGAAGCTTCCCGGGCGGACGTGTTATTGGCGGTTCTTTCAAATAAAGTTTGTTCCTGTTTGAGTGGCTCGTGATCTTGTGCCCAGCCAGACAGCGGCAACTGGTGGCCCTGTACGGGGAGCGCCTGAAGCTTGGAGGTGAGTAAAATTGCTCGCCCCTGAGGGAAGGCGACAGAATGGGTGACCATTTCAAAAAACAATGTGTTCTTCTTTTGATTTATTTTGTTTTTGTTTCAAGCTGCCTATCCCTAGAATTTTCTCAGGCAAACTGGGAAAAATGGTTGGCTCAAGGCTTGAAGTTGTTTGGCCCGGAGAAAGAGAAAATTGATACAACTATTCTTTGCTCCGTTTTTGTTTCATTCTGTTTCGGGTTTGTTTTATGCTACCTAACTGGGTTGCGTTACCTTTATAGTAGATTAGAAACTAGTAAAAAACAAACCGAAAAACTGTTAAGTAAATTGTTAGAGGTCCAAACTGTGGTAGAAAACATGTCAGGTCAAGCAAAAGAGAAGGTCTCTCCAGCTAGTCAGACAGAGGAAAATTTGAAGAAAGAAAGCTTAGAGGAAAAACGACCATCAGTTGGGGAGTTACAACAGGAGGCTGCTACTAACTCCGTTCTATCACCAGAGGGCGTAAGAGCTGAGCGGCCCTCAATTCCTGTAGTTAATGCACAAAATCCTAAGGCAAGATCCCAAAGACTAGCATGCCCTGTACTTGAGCAGGCAGGAGGGCAACGAATTCATCGCGCTCTAGATTTCAAAACAGTAAAGCAATTAAAAGAGGCTGTAACAACCTATGGCCCGCAAGCACCCTTCACCATAAGCATGGTTGAATCTATTACCAACTTAGACATGACACCAGCAGATTGGGCTAACATGTGTCGATCTGTGCTAAATGGAGGACAATATTTGTTATGGAAGGTTGCCAATGAGGAATTCTGCATGGAGACAGCTAGGCGAAATACAGCAGCCGGTTACCCTCAAAGAAATCTGGAGATGTTGTTAGGAAAGGGACCTTATGAGGGTCAACGGCAACAAATTGAATATGATCCTGGTGTATACGCACAAATTGCTGCAGATGCAGTTAGGGCATGGAAAACTTTACAGGGGCATGGAGATTTACAAGGACAGTTATCTAAGGTAATACAAGGAACTAACGAACCTTACGCTGAATTTGTAGATAGGCTTATTCAGACAGCTTCTAGGATATTTGGAGATGTAGAACAAGCAATGCCATTTATAAAACAACTGGCTTATGACCAAGCAAATCGTTGCTGCAGAGAGGTCATTAGACCATGGAAACATGAAGATTTAAACACATATATTAAATTATGTAGAGACATTAATGAACAAGGACAAGTCTTAGCAGCAGTACAACAGGCTTTAGATGCCAGGCCAAAAACATGCTACAATTGTGATCAGACAGGACATTTTAAAAGGAATTGTCCCATAGGAGGAGGGTTTAACAAAGCTAGGTATCAAAGAAATAGAATACCAGGTATTTGCCCACGATGCCGTAGAGGGAGACATTGGGCTAATGAATGCCGTTCTCAAACTACCATAGAGGGCACTCCGTTATCAAAAAACGGACAAGGATCAAGTGTTTACCCACGATATCGTGGAGAAAGGCATCAGGCTCCATTGCCAAAAAACGGACTGGAGGGCCCAATGCTCCGGGGCCCAAAACCACAAATATACGGGGCAATGGAGGAACCCAACAGCACCATCAAGGTAGTGCCCAGGACACATTATCCATTAAAATTCATCAGGACTTAGTGCTGCGGAAAGGCATATGTATCCAAAAAATGTGCATAAGCCTAAAGTTCTTTGGAAAGATATTCTAACAGGACAATGGAAAGGTCCTGACCCAGTAATTGTCTGGAGTCGGGGCTCTGTTTGCGTGTTTCCACAGGGAGAACAGCAGCCGATTTGGATTCCAGAAAGACTAACTAAAACGATTTCTACAGATCAAAAAGAAGATAATTTGACTCAAATCCATAACAGCTGATATCCAGAACTCCAGCTTGGCCATTCTTACATCTGCGACTGATTAACCAGGATGCTTTTTTCAATATCTATTTTATTATTGCATTTTTCCATATCATAGGTTCTATTTTATTTTTGAGCTCATACAGACCTAGGTTGATGTTTTTCTGATCAGTTTTATTTTTTAACTGTGGAGTTTTTAACATTGCAATGGAGATTTCACCTAGGCGAAACTACAAGGCCTTTACTATTGTCTTATGTGTTGTATGTTATATGTGCACACTTCTGTTTTGTGTTATGTGTCTATATGTGCGTATGTCCATAGATCATATATGAGGAGTGCTCAAAAAAAAAAAAAAAAAAAAATGGATCCAAGTACTTTTTATTATTCACGTAATTTTAATGGTTTAATTTAAATTGGGTAAACAGCTGTTAAAAATTATTTTAATATGTGTACAAATAAGCAGGTTAACAAATCTGTTTGTTTATTTTCATCTTTCCTTTTCATTATATTTAATAATTCTGTTCAAGATAATGTAAATTGTTCTAAAAAAAAAAAAAAAAAAAAAAAAAAAAAAAAAAAAAAAAAAAAATGTTTTCTTAGTACCTGTTAAAATGTTACATTTTTTTTTCTTTTTCTCTTTAACATCATTGTCAGAATTCTTATTTTTCATCCCAGTGCCGGTGAAGACAAAGATGAAACCAAACTACAACTTCTTCGATAATTATCACAACAAACTGTATAAACTGATATATCAATGATCTTGGGAGGAAATGGACATATTGATAGATTCCTCCACTTTGAACTGCTTACAAAACTTGCCTGGACTATGTATCACTTGTATGCACTGTGATCTATCTGTTGATACAACAAATTATGGTAATGCTGGCGTATCTTTGCTGATGTGTCACCAGTGATGCAATTTTCCCTAGGAGTCGTCAATTGATGTGGTGTTGTGGCATTTCTGTATCCTCCTCCCTTCTACTAGTGATGGTCTAATTTTGGGGGCCAACAGAGGTGAGGCAAAGAACCTCACCCCCCCACTGGCACCAAGGCCAAATCTGGGGGCCAACAGAGGTGAGGCAAAGAACCTCACCCCCCCACTGGTGCATAGGCCTATCCACAATTATGGCTATTTGCTGGACCGGTAGTCAGTGACGGGTATGATCCAATTGCAATGGTATCAACCTAAGACAGGAGGCTGACGCCTAAAGGTCAGTTTTCCAATGACGGGTAAGAACCATATGTTGAATTGGACAAACCTAACAGGCACGGTCCCTAGCCACATTACTTGTTTCTTAATTAAACAGAAGGGGGGAGATGCTGGGAGCCACAGCCAATTAATATGATGCATGGCATTTTTGATTGAAAGGTGATGCCAGCTAGCCATTGAGATGATATGATTATGTTAAAAATTACATTCATATGGATACCGGACTCCTGCTGCGGGACTCCTGGAGAGTTCCCATTGGTTGGGAAAGTGCAGTAGGAGGGAATTCCGGGGAGGCGCTTGCGCTAGAGTTCCGGGAAGGAACCGGCAGAACGCCGCGTGGGTGGATCGGGAAGCTTCCCGGGCGGACGTGTTATTGGCGGTTCTTTCAAATAAAGTTTGTTCCTGTTTGAGTGGCTCGTGATCTTGTGCCCAGCCAGACAGCGGCAAGTAATGGTGTAGTCAATAGAATCTTTTGTTCATTCTTTATACCCTTTAGCCTTTAGGAAGAATTACACTCTTGCTACTGCAAGTTTTATATTTTGAGGGAATCTCTGTTTTCATGAATATGTGGTCACTATTTGAATTATATTTGAGACATGTATTCATGATTTGAATCTTTGGCCATACTAAATATATATAGTTTAAATAAATAAGGAAATATGTTTTATCTCACTATTACAATGAAGGAAGTATAAATAAATAGTAATTTCAAGAAAAGGAAACAAAATAATCAAGTGGTTCTAGTGTTACTGGCATCAAATTAATATTTTTATTAGGGATTGAACTCAGGGGTGCTTAACTACTAAACCACATCCCCAGCCCTGTTTTATTTTTTATTTTGAGACAGGCCCTCACTAAGTTGCTTAGGGACTCACTAAGTTACTAAGTAAGGCTGGCTTTGAACTTGTCATCCTCTTGCTGCTGCCTCCCAAGCTGCTGGATTACAGGCATGTGCCACTGCTCCTGGCTGATTTTATAATTTTTTTTAACATGCAAACGAATCTTCTCTTTTGTGGTCTTCTTGGGAAATGAAACTTGAAAATACAAATTGTGAGGGTGTTTCTTAGAACTTCTCTGTCCATTTTATTTTTCCTTTTCTTGCCCTTATTAAAATCCTAGATGTATAGGTATTTTGAATTGCTTGCATTTACATATTGTTTTCAAAGTTTAATCCAAAGCCTTTTTCTAAAAGTTGAAGAAAAAGAACCAGTTTTCCATGCCAGATGCAGAAATGCTTCACTTCCATTCTCCTCTGCCTAAATTTCAAGTTCTTCCCCTCCACAACAAGGGAGGCTAGAAATCCTGTTGGTACTTTTCATAGTCTGTCTGTTGTTTTGTTTGTTAGTTTTTTCCCATAATTTTATTGGCGCATTATAATTGTACATAATGGTGGGATTTGGTTTTGCATATTTGTACATGCACACAATACAGCAATATAATTTGGCCAATATCATTCCCCAGTAATTCCCCTTTCTCTCCCCTCCTCCTCCCTGATGGTCTCTTTCTTCAATTCTATTGATTTCTTTTGGATTTTCATGAGACCTCTCCCAACCATTCTTTTCCTTTTTCCTCTATAGAGTCCACATGTGAGAGAAAACATGTAACCCTTGACCTTCTAAGTTTGACTTATCTCACTTAACACAATGGTCTCTATGACATAATTTCATTTTTATTTTTGATTGACTAAAATGGCATTTTGCAAATGACATAATTTCATTTTTATTTTTGATTGACTAAAATGCCATTACGTACATATGCCACATTTTCTTTATCCATTTATCCATTGGTGGACATCTAGGCTGGTTCCATAATTTGGCTATTGTGAATTGTGTTGCTGTAAACATGGATATACATGTATCACTATAGTATGATGACTTTAATTCTTTAGGATAAATACCTAGGAGAGGTCTAGCAGGGTCATATGGTAGTAGTTCCACATCTAGTCTTTTGAGGAATCTCCATACTAATTTCCATAGTGATTATACTAATTTTCAAACCCAGTAACAGTGAAAAAGTGTTTCTTTTCCTTCACATATGCTCCAGCATTTATTGTTGTTTGTATTCTTTTTTAAAAATTTTAATTAAGTATATATAAAAGCAGAATCATTTTGATTCATTGTACACAATTGTAGCACAACTTTACATTTCTATGGTTGTACATGATGTAGTGTCACGCCATATGTGCAGTCATACATATACCTAGGGTAATGATGTCCATCTCATTCCATCATCTTTTCTACCCACATATCCCTACCCACCCCAGCCTCTCTTGCCCCACCAAAGTTCCTTCAATTTTCCCATGTCCCCTGCACTATGAAACAGCATCCACTTATCAGAGAGAACATTCAGTCTTTGGTTTGGGGGGATTGGCTTACTTCACTTAGCATGATATTCTACAAATTCATCCATCTATCTGCAAATGCCATAATTTTATTCTCTTTTAATGCTGAGTAATATTCCATTGTATATACATACCATAGTTTCTTTATCCATTCACCTGAAGGACATCTAGGTTGCTTCCACAGTTTAGCTATTGTGAATTGAGCTGCTATAAACATTGATGTGGCTGCATCATTATAGTATTTAAGTCTTTGGGGTATCGACCAAGGAATGGGACAGCTGGGTCAAATGGTGGTTCCATTCCAGGTGTTCTAAGGGATCTCCATATTGCTTTCCATATTGGTTGCTCCAATTTGCAGTTTCACCAGCAATGAATGAGTGTGCCTTTTCCCCCACACTTGCAGTAATGAGGACCATTGGCCATCCCTAAGACACAAACAGTCTGTGTAAGGAGCTGCAACTAGGGTTTCAATTCTATTCCAAGTATGCCAAGATTCTCCTCCATCCCTAGAGTTCTTCCCATAATGATTAACTTGGGGGTTTTGAAGTCAGAATGTATTAGCCCATCAGTTAAATGTGTTTACAAGGAAACAGATGAGAGGTACAAACTCCCTTTTAATGTGCGGTGCATTGACAGTTTCTTCAAGTTGAACATCCTCATTTCTTTTCAAAATTCTAATTTATTTGATATCTGCCTGAGGTTTACTTTAGTGAAGCAATATGTTTTGCCCAATTTTAGCATGGTTGAACATAAGCCATTTTAAATGTTTTGTAGTTTTAATGTTTGTTTTGACTCAAAATTACTGAATAATACCAATTAAAGCTAGATTTGAAATCATTTAATGATTTAATTTTATACTTGGGAATGTAGCTATGGGTATTAAAGATGAAATAATTCTTTATGATATTTCATCTTAATTATGTCAATAAATCTTGCTAAAGAGTGTATTCTCTTGTTTCACCATTTGATCTTCCTATGTGTATGCATAAATTACTGTTCATGAATACTATTGCTTAGGTGAAATCTAATCTTTTGCATATTTAATAATATTATAATTCCTTTTAGAATAATTTAGCTGTTTTTATTATTTCATCAAATATTAGGAATTTTGTAATTGTGCTTGGCAGTTATTTATTGGGTTCAAAATTTTTATAAATTTAATTGTTTCGAGTTACCAAGTAACTTGCTAACTTTGTGGTTAGCAACTATTTTGTGTCTTTGTTCTTGTTTTAGTATTGTATAATTATTATACACAAGTAGTCTGGTGAATGAATATGAAAATCTCTCAACCATAAATCGTTCCAATGGATCCCAGGAGGAAAAAAGAACTCAGTTGCATCCCAATAGCTTACAGAGTAATTGGGGACACTTAAGGTTTTGGAATTTCACTGGATCAATTCCATTGCTTTGGAATTCAAAAGTTTAGAATTCAAAAATGTCATTTTTTTCACATAGTGGCATACAGTGAAAAGAATGATTAATAAGACATCCATTATTTGGGGCAGCAGGTGTCAGTTGTGTGTTTGACATGCCCAGCTCACTGTGTATTTGATTCTCAAGTATTTTCTTCTGATGATTAGTACACTTCTCTTGAGAGTTTCTCCAAGCATTCATCTTTAAGAATATGCTTCAGTGATCTATTTCTATTTCCTGAAATCAATCCTTCCAAGCAACACAACGGTAGAATGGTAAGACTGAGAACACAAATTGAGAACTTAATGTCTCATTTCAGTCACTAGTATTTCGTGTTTTTATTATTATTATTATTTAAGATTATTTTTCCTAGCAAGTGTTAATACTGTGGAAGAAGCATATAACAATTTTGTGTGTGTGTGTGTGTGTGTGTGTGTGTTATTCATCTTGATGAGAAGGCAGGGAGGCAAGATTTATTCGTGTGAAATGAAGAACTAGGTATGAATGAGTCAAGTCTTGGCCTAATGTGAGCACCCCAACCAAAAAATAATAGCAGCAGGGACCTAGTCTGTTTTGTTCAGCTCTAGCCTAACAAACTCTGGCTGCTGCACTGTCACTGACCACAATCATGACTTTGATTGTTATTGTGGTTAAAAGGTAAAGAGGAAAAGTGCATTTGGTCTAGAGAGCTTGATAAGGCTTCTTGGATCAATCAGCGTTGGAACATTCAGGTACGCCTTTGATTCTTACACAGGTGATGGATAATTCTCCTGAACGGTAACACATTGGCTTTCAAATCCTTCATCTCATTTTAAAACCATCTAATTTTTTTTGTATTAATGTTACTGTCAAGGTAATGCTGCAAGGTAATGCTATCACAGGGCATATGATAAGGTACTGAGCTTATAAATATGAATGAGTCCTGGTTCAGTTCTCAACAACCTGAAATTCAAGACATTTAAAACATAATTGCTATACTGATGTAGTAGGGAGGGAAAAATGATATTACTGGGGACCTACTATGTTCCAAGCTTCAGACCAAACAATATGTGACTACTTTCCATATATTGCAAACCAGGTTCTATAATCACCAATTTTACATCTTTACAGAGAAAGGATATCTTCCCAAGGCAAGAACGTTTTATATTCAAATTATATTCTTCTATTTGGGACATGTATGAATATGTAACAACAAATCCCATCATTATATACAATTACAGTGCACCAATTTTTAAAAAGTAGGGGGAAAAATCTGTACTACTGGAATCCACACTTCATTGTGCTGCCTGCATTACTTATAGCTTGTACTTCTGGAACCTGAAGTCCATCAGATCACCCCATAGTATGCTGCCTCTTCAATCAGAATCTTTTTTCTGCTTTTCCCCCTTATTCCTTAGTTTAATCCCTGGAACGAGGTAAAAGAAATACATAATTACCTAAATTTAAATGCTCTTCATTAAGATGTTTCAACATACTAAAATTTCTTCTCATAGTCAACAAATTTTACAATTTGATATAGTGACCTCATATTCTGTGTTGTAAAACAAGCAGAATGTCTACTTTATTATGAGAGATCTAGGACACAGCTCAAGATGATTAAAATAGTCTTTTACTGGAGGTGCAATTAACTCAACAGGAATATGTTCCCATAGCTATTACAAGACTCCTCAGAGTTTACATATGTTCACTTTGGCTACACAAAGGCCTTCATTCTGAAGTAATAATGCCAAAGTGATTTTTTCTCATATCTACTCGGGTGGTTCAAATACTTTAATTCAACTGTAAAACACTGTTTAAGATTTACATATATTTCTATTGGTTTTATCTGAATTGAGATCACCAGATTGTAGGCTTTTAATAATGCACTCTGCTAACTAGATCCCCAAACTTAAATTGTGAGTTCAAAACAACCTTGTAAAAACTAATAGATGCCATTTATGTGTACTAAGTCTTGCCTCTAATTTTATAAAATTCTTTTTCCAATGCCATCATTCATATAAAAGAAATGTGTTCGTTTTAAGTTTCTTTTTTTCTTACATTTGTGGTAACTCTTCACTCCTACTTATTAATATTGTAATACAGAAATTGTACTCCTCTGAACAACGGTGTGGCTACTATGACTGGAAAAACATGAGATTTTACTTAAAAAGAGTTAGCCACCAGAGAAAATAAACTGGTTTTGCACTATACAAGTTACCCACAAAATGTTTCTGGGCTTTTTGACCTTGTTTTTCCTTTGTATAAACAAAATTCTCCAGAACATGAATACCAGCCATTGCTGACATGAACTTCTTAGTCTTCACTTTCTGAATCCTTTCTTTTTTTGCCCATTGCTGAGCTGCTGTTGCCCCTCCAGAGGCTAAACTAACAATCTACTATAAATTTTCAAGGTCAATCTCTCTTCCAGGTCAACTATATTTTTTAGTTATTTTAACAAAGCAATAGGAAGATGCAGGTCCTTTTACCTTTCTGATAACATTTTATCCTTCAAATGTTTTGTTTATTTGATTTCATATTCTTTTCTGAAACAAAGAACTAAGGAATAAATTGCTCATGAAATACAAAGCCATAGATTGGTAATAGTCTCAGGCCATGTGATAACTGGTTTTTCTACTATTTCTTCCTCAGAGAACAGAATGGAAAGGTAACGCTACTGTAGTTGATGGAAGTTAACCTAAATATTTTGAGTATTTCATTGCCTGTAGATTTAAATTTTTGTTTCTTTGGGATTGATTTGTTCTTATAAATAAATCTATATAATCTCCACCTGTTTCTCTTTGCTTTCTACATAAGTATTTATGCATCTTGGTTCGTAGACTGACATATACTAATTCCCTATGTACGTAAGGAAATCCATACAGAAATCAATAAAAATCAGATCATTATGGAATATATAATAGTCCTCTAAAATTACTATTTAAACAGCAATTGGATAGCTTTTAGTGTGGCTACCTTTCTACTATAGTAGTGGATATAGAAATACCAGATGTTTCTACTTAGGTCATTGTGGTGGTTTGAAAATAATTACTTCCTCTTTTAAGGGCCTTGAGGACTTGTGGCTGAGAAAAAATTTCAATGCCTTATAGCTCTTGTGGAGACACATATAATGGTACATTTATCATCTTTGGCAGCTTAGGAACATGGCAATGCCATATTGTATGGTGCTCCTCACAAAACACAAATTGAAAAAATCTATGTTAAAGAGATAGGGACCCATAAGTCTCAAGTGAGTGGTTTAAAGAAAATACATTTAAATAAATAGTAAACAAAAGCTGAACCATATCTAGACCACATCAATGCTTCACTTACAAGTTATAATCTATTAATAAATTCATGCCACAAGCATTTTGGGAATATGGGTATTTTTTTTTATCAAATATATATGAGTTGTTAGGTTCCAAGAGTACTGAGGGTCTTTTAAACTGTTGCCTTCAATAGTTTGGTTAAGCGTATCTTTCATTTTCTGTCCCTTCCTTGTAGCTTCATCAAGTACATGCTTTTGAGTGATACAATGCCATGGTGCAGATCAAGTTGATTTCTTGTTCAAAAAATATTCTAACTCTACCCTAACTATTTCAGTCTATTGTTGAAGATAATGGGTTCTTGTCCATTTGTGTCATGCAGAGCAGTTGCTGAGTTCTGGTGCCATCATCAGTTGTATAGCTTATTCATGTTTTTTGTTTGTTTGTTTGTTTGTTTTCCTTATTGCACTGGTTAGGACCGTCAGTGTGATGCTAGATAGGAGTAATGAAGAGGATGACCAGACTTTCCTCTTTCTCAGTCATAGGGGAAGAGATTTTAGTCTTTCATAGTTAAGTGTAACGTTAGTTGTATT
This sequence comes from Callospermophilus lateralis, assembly GCF_048772815.1. Classification (NCBI taxonomy): domain Eukaryota; kingdom Metazoa; phylum Chordata; class Mammalia; order Rodentia; family Sciuridae; genus Callospermophilus; species Callospermophilus lateralis. The sequence continues at coordinate 129,657,043 of NC_135309.1, forward strand.
TCTGTACATCCTTTTATTGAATTAAGTTCCCCATTGTTCCTCATTTGTCAAGAATTTTTATCATGAGTGAATATTGAACTTTGTCTTCATCTATCTAAATACAATCATATGTCTTTCTTAGTTTATCAACTTAATGACTTACTCTGATAGTGAATGTTGGACCAGCATTGCCTTCTCAGGATAAATAAACTCAATCTTGGTGTCATAACATTAAATATTACTGAATTTAATTCATAATCCTTTATTGAGGATTTTCACATCTATGTTTATGAGAAATATCAATCTATGCTTTTATTTTCTTGTAATATCAACTCACATCTATGTTTATGAGAAATATCAATCTATGGTTTTATTTTCTTGTAATATCTCTGTTTCCTTAAAAGTATGATGCTGACTTCATTAAAAACAAATCAAGAAATATTCCCTCCTCTTCCACACATTGGAAGCCAGCATTTTTCTATTACCTTGGCAAAAATTAATAAATCTGATATTTCCAAGTATTACAGGGTAATGTAATCAACAGGAACTCATGTACAACTGATATGGGAAAGTATATTCTTTTGATCATTTTAGAAAAATATTACACACAACCTTATAAAGTGAAACTTTGTGTAGGTGAACCTGAAGACAAATATGCAGAAAACATGTATGAGAATATTCTAAGCAGCTGGCATTATTTATAATTGTAAATCAATGAAATATGAAATGTCCTTCAACATTGATATTAAATTTAAAAATGTAGATGAGTTATAGAAATACATATTGGTGAAATAAGAAAGACGCAAAAGACTACATAGAATATGAGAGAATTTTTAAAAGCTCAACTGTGTAAGTATTTAAACATAGAAAAACGATTTTTATAGCAAAGTAACCATCTAACCATATAGTGCAGTGTTCAAAGGAAGAACAAGAGATGGGGATAGGACGTCATTCCCACTCATTCCCATTCTCCCCTGTTTTCCTCTTTTTTCCCACTTATCTCCTATGTTTAAACAATTCCTTAGCTCCTTATTTAGACTTATATATATATATGTTTGGCACAAATAAAATGTATATTCATAATATTTTTAGATTCACTTTTTTTTTTAACATGGAGAATAGCCTACTAAAAACATTCTTCTCCCCTTGGATTTCTAAATTAAGAGAATTGTGAAGAAAATCAGTTGTTTTGTCACTGATATTCTCTGATTTTATTTAGTGGATATATCACAGTTGATTCCACTTATTTTCTAGAGAAAGATATTAGATTATTCTAATACATGGAATTACAAACAATTCTGTAATAAACTTTATGCATGTGCAGTTTTGTATCATTTACAGTACATACTTAGGGTGACTTGCTAAATGTCTAATTTCTGGATCAAAAGATAAAAATGCATATTTATATTTGTTTGATATTAACAAATTTCTTTCTGAAAAAGCCAGTTTGCATTTCTATCGGTAACACATGAGAATGCTTGTTTTTCCCACAACCTCATCACCAGGATTTATTACATTTTTAATTTGTATCAATTTTATAATCAAAATATGATATCACAGGATTATTTTAATTTGTGTCTCTCTAATTATAAAGGGTTCAAAACATGCTTTAATATGTATATGTATTATATACATGTGTATGGCAATGGGTTATCCATGTATTTTTTACATATTTCTATTGATTATGTGCCTTTTTCTTTCAAATTTTAAGTCTATTATATACATTTGGGATATTAAAAAAAAAGAGAGATAGGTTTAGGAGAGGAGCACACAGGCCTTTGTTTATGCTGTTGGTTTTATTCCAGAACATTTTGCTATTTTACTGCATAACTTAAACATTTTTATATATATTCTTTGTCCTATATAATTAGATAAGTAAGCAGTTTTTAAAGATTAAATAAAGCTTTATATATGTGGTCATCATTGCATAATGACATTTGGTCAGCAAAGGACCATATATATGACCACATATGTTCATATATAATGAGGCTGAAAAATTTTGATCACCTAGTGACACTGTGACCACCCAGCATCACATCCCAGCACATCACTCAGGGTTTGTGATAATGTGGATATAAACAGCTATATTGCTCTTCCAGTTGCTCTAAGATAAATCATGTTCAACTATGTACTATGTATAATACTTGATACTGATAATAAGTAATTCAATTACTGGTTCATATATTTACCATACTGTACTTTTTATCTTCAGTTAAGGTAAAGTCGTAGTCAAAAAGGAAGTTTTATAGCCAGATAATGAGCTCGGTCTTTTTGTCTCCCCAACTTTTTTTCCCAGAAAACACAACAATAACTCGATAACAAACTCTGAAGTTACACAAGTCCAGTGACTTCCATAATCTTCCAAAATACTACAAGTTATCTGCCATCCCCTCAGTGGGAGAAAAGGAAAGGAGAGGAGATAAGAAGAGAGGAGAGGGGAGGGAAGAGGAGGGAAGAAGAGGAGAAAACAAGGGGAAAGAAAAAGAAATAATGCTATATTGATTGTTAAAGTTCTTATTTATTATCTCCTTCAGTTTAAGGGACAGTTTTAGTTTCCAGACAAACAACTGGATCCAGATAGAATGAAAATCTATGCTCCTTTGTGAGAAATACTTTGAGTTAACAGCTGACATGTTCCCATGGTCAAATTATTCCAGAAAATAATATCCTGCAAATCACATATTGACTAGTGTGAAGCAGCCCCTCCCAAGAGAGGTTTGTATCATGCTCTTGAAAAAACAAGTAGAAACCTCCAAGACCCTGTCACAATTCGTCCAAAACAATATTTCCATCTATATCAACTAATATGGTCATGGAAATCTCAACAGCATATGGCAGTTTTGACAAACTTAGTGAAAATCTTATGATAATCATGTGAGTTATAACTATACTCTGCACTTATTTAAGATATAACTCATTGGTCCCCAGACAAGAGATGGAACACAGAGAAGTAACAAAAATTTAACTCAACTTGAATATTTATATCATGTAAACAACATTTAAAATCCCTTTATTTGCCCATAATTTTTACTCACATCATACATGCATGTATTGCTATTGCTTTCAAGCTGATCTCTCAATATACACATACAAATGTATACAATGTGAGAAGAAGAAAAAACTGAGAAAAATTCTCCTTTAATTCTTAATCATCTTGTTCTCCACCAAGTCTTCCTTTCTCTTTCTCTTATGCTAGATACTTCTAAAAGGAAGAGGGAGAGACTGAGCTCACAAAGTCAGAATCCTTTTTTAGCGGTCATTGGAAGAAAAAGAGTTACAGATAAATTTAAGTCATTTTTAACTGAAGTTATTTATAAATAAGAATCATCATTCATGTTCCTACAACCTAAACCAGCTTTATCTAAACATTGGTTGTCCATTTGAACTGTCAATTTAAAATATCTAAGAAATTTTATTCCTTCTTTGATGAATATAGAATTCTAGGGATGTGGTATACTTTTTTCACAACACTTTATCATTTCATTCCACTTTATGTTTCTGGCATTGTTTCTGAGGAGAGGTCTACTGTAATTCTTATCCTATTCTTCTATAGGTAAAGAATATTATTCCCTATAACTTTTTTCAATTTTTTCTCTTTGTTTTTGGTTTTCTGAAGCTTGAGTAGTGTGTACTTAGGTGTACATTTGTTAATATTTATCCTTCTTTGTGTTCTCTGAGCTTCCTAAATGTGCTTTTTGGTGATACTCATCAATTTTGGCTTGAAACTATATATCAGAATGTGTCTACCTAGTTTACTTACTGCTATCACTATTTACTAGAGTGTAATTCACATGGGACCAAGAGGCCCTTGATCAGTCTTGTTTTCCACATAAAATCCTGCTCCTATGGCAGAGAACTCCCAAATCCACTACAAAATTCTAAATATTCTCATAGATCCTTGACTTCCTAAAATCCTAGGACTTTTACTTAATCCTAGGACTTTTACTTCCATTTCCCATAAAAGGCCAATGATATGACTGCCCTCTTTATCTTAGATGAATAACACTTAGCACGATGGCTCACTTGGTCCTTGATGACATGCCCTCCCCTCACTGCCATAATACTCTGGTGGCATCTTCTTCCTCACTGGCTACTGTTTGTTGTCCTCCTTCATGGACTTCTCTTCCTCCATTCTCCCCTGATTATTGGTGTCTTACAGTGCTCTTCATTACTTTCCTGCTCTAATTGCTTCCCATGGAGGACTGTGTCCTTGTTTTGAGCTCCATCTATCAACCAAGAGTGAAACTAAGGAACTGCTCCTTTGTTTTCTTTTTAAACTGATTTGTTCAAAAGTATAGTTTTCCACTACTTTGATACATATTGTGTCATAACTTGCAGATGCCATGTTTGATTCTTTTTTCTTATTGTACAGTATAATAATTGAAAAACACATTCCTTTTAAAAGAAATGTTTCAAAAACACATCAGATTCAAAATGTCACTACCAGCAAGAAAATGTTAAGCATTACATGTCGAAGCAAGTGATATGACATAGCTCCTTGTGTGAATTTTGATAATGTATTCACTGTTTCAATGCAAAAAAAGAGGAAATAACACATAAAGTTAAAAGAGAATAGAAAATGTCATCATTTACTTGCTAAAGTATTTATTTAATGATTCGTTCTTCTAAATTACATAGTAATCTCACCCACCCCACTCCTTGCCCTAAGAACAGGCTTAGTTGTTTCACATAGGTGTTTTACCTCTTTATAACTCCCTCCTGAACAATAAACCTCAGACCAGGTCAACAGCAGGTTCTGGGGCCCTAGACCAGGCATCTACATTTATAAACTGCCCAGATGATTCTGTTACAAATCAAGGTTAAAAATCTAGTAGATGTTGACAGGCACTTGCTAGTTGATTAAATGATTCCTGTTGCCAAACAACTGGAGATTTAACTAAACATTTAAAGCTAGAAAAAGGTGACAGGTTTCTAATAGGTAAGGGAGGTTTTAGTTTGTTTATTCCTTATTGCTGTTTTGGTTTTGCTTTCATTTCCTATTTAGCAATTTGACTTTGGTTCCAAATAGGATAGATAACTCTCTTGTATCAGTGGGATTATTTTCCTTCAATAATCTTTGATCATTTATTATATAAATACATGATCTGTAAGTCTTTGAAAAACTGGTTTGTCTTGACATAGTCCCAATTTTATATTCCTAATTTTATAAAAAAAAATGATTTACTCATAGGTATCCAACATAATTGATCAGATAATAGATAATCATTGACACCTAATTCTTCATTTTTATTTTTGCCAAATGAGCACTCACATCTCCACCATAAAACATGATTTAAATCATGAATAAATTTAGGGAAAACAATTTCAAATATGGGTGAACACAAAGTATATATCACCAACTTTGGATCAAATTTATCTAGAGGACACACATTTGAGAATAGAGCCATAACATAACCTAAATTTTAGCCCTTAAGCATGGTAAGATGTTTTGTGAGCTATTATTTTCACAGTTCATCAGCAGGAGTAGCTTTGCCTTATTTTCTTTATAAGGAAACTTTAATATGCCCTATAAAAATCTTTTATCCCTCCCTCTTCTTTATGTTTGATAGTTAGACATTGAATTTTAATGAGTTTAAAAATTTACGTGTTCACTTAGATTATATGCTTTCATTTGCAAGATCCTGTTTTAGCTTCAGGAAAACTTTTCTCACACTCTCCAGGAAAATATATTGCTATAGCTTTGACTTTCATTCACCAAACAACTCCATTAATTATCAGCAACCAGACTCCACTTCCTTGCAATGTTTTGTGCACCTGGTTTGCAGACAGGATATAGTCATGGAAGCACACACACAGACTTCACTATAGGCTAGAATATTGGCTAGTCTCAACTAATTTTATGTGTCTGTGGAAAACAGAGCTTTGAATTTCCACCAGCTGAAGGTACTGCTCACTGTTTCTCTGTGTAGAACCAATGTTGTTCTGCTAAGAAAGTGAATTTTCAAGAGGTTAATCAAATCATCACTTAGTTGCAGTCTTATTTAAATAACTATGGATCCATTTGTTGAAATAGAAATTGCTGCATTTAATGCCTTTCAGTACTTGGAGTCCTGTCATTGATCTTGTCTCTTAATAGCTTGATATATATAGGAATAATTTTACATTAAAGGCTAAGGACTCCTTTGGGGAAAAAATTAACAAAACTCCCTTAATATCCTGCATTCCTATCAAATTTTCTATTTAAAATTAGTCTTAAAATTTCTTCTTTTTATGTTGCATGAACTGCATGTCTATAATATGCACAATAAGTATTTGGAGAAAAATATAATGTCTTGTCTTATTATAATTCAGACTCTTTGTGCCCATTTATTTCACTTAATATGTTCCGCTGTATGCAAGGGAGGTTTTTGATAAGAAACTAGTTATATTTGGGTCTTATTTCCCTGGGATTTCTCCACTAAATTCTCCAGGCAAAAGCGTTGATAGTGTTCTAGTGAATGTTCTAAGGCAGAGCTTGTAGAGTATGAGGAGCAAGCTCTCAGCCAAAGTGTAGGCGGAGCACATCCCCCAACTCAAGAGTTCATACTGAGCAAAGATACAGTGCAGACAAAGGGCATAGTATAGTCAGAACCTTTCTTAAAGAGCTCCCACTCAGCTGAGTTAAAGTTAATAAATGCACTCATTTCAAGTACATTTTTAAAACTCCTCATGCCAACTTAAGCATTTTAAATTAAAATACAACAACTTACAGGAACTCTTGGGCATTTTATACTCTTTCTGGATCTCATGGACCTCAACTTAGAAAGGTTTAAAATCAGAAAAACCATCCCAGGACTACATTCAGGAACCTGCATGGTACTCCAGAGAACTGACAGAACCTTTCTATAGTAACAGTCATATACTATTTGCCCCAATTAATTTTACTCCTCAAAATGTTATAAAAGATAATGAAATGAGGATATTCAGAGTAATTGATTTTGTGGGTGGTGAAAGTGGGGTTTAAACACAAAGAAAAATTTTTAAAAAATTTAAATTCTCTCTTGTAGACAAGGATACATATTTTAAAGCTAACTAGCTTTACTCTAAAAATATTTATGACTCTATTTCAATTTTTTTCTGCCTAAATAACACATGTAAAGTAGAACTATTGTTTGACTAAACAACAAAATTAGCATTTCCTCTGATATTCATTTCATTGTTTAAGGAATAAATGGAATTTTTCTTCAGAGAATAGACTTTGATAGGATTGTCAAAAGATTTTTTGCTAACTTTATCTTTTCATCTAAGTCCTTGTGATTTATTCCCAGACCATATTGTGGTTTCCTGCACAAAATTATAGCCTTTAGCATGGCAGTCTCACATTTACTACTGGCCCAGGACAATAAAAAGTCAGCAGCAGGAGAAAATATGTTTTATATGTTCAGTTAAATTTACACAGAACTGGAAAATATTGACAAGTGGCACTTTAAACTGTTTCCTTAATTTTTTTAATGTATCTTGAAAATTACCAACCCAAACAGAGATTAGTGATTTCTATAGAGAGATACAATGATGATTTCTATTAATTTAAAATTATTAATTTGCAGATTTTCAAATATAAGTTCTGTATTTGTGATTTCAAATTTCTCCTCTATTTAATTTATAGCATTATCTTTCTAGTTTTTTTAAAATATTTTGTTTAGTTATACATGGACACAGTACATCTATTTATTTTTATTTAGTGCTGAGGATCAAACCCAGTGCCTCACACATGCTAGGCAGGCACTCTACCACTGAGCCACAACCGCAGCCCCATCCTTTTACATTTTTAACTTAATTTTTTTCAAATACAAAATGACAGGTAAGTGACTTAAATATGTAAAAATAGAAACCAATTAGATATGAACAATCCTAATTTATTTTGTTTGATCAAAGACTTCTGTATTTGTTAATTTTCATCCAGATCAGAGAGCTTTCCACTAATGATACAGTATCTATTTTATGCATTAGTTATATATTGCTGTGTAACAAGTTAGTTGACTGCTGATATAGCAGAGTTATTGTCTCAGTTTCTGTAAACCAGGAATTCATGAGATGACCTTCAAGGTGGCTGCCAGAGCTTTAGTAATTTCTAAGGTCTTAGCAGAGGCAGGAGGATCCCTGTTTCAGGACTGTTTGCTCTTATTCCTAGTTTCATGAGGCCTCACTTGCCCCCTGGCAGGAAGCCTTAGGTCCTAGTCATATAGACTTCTCCACAGGGAGAAGTCTTCACCATCTTTACAACTTGGCAGCTGGCTTTTTCAAAACCAAATGATTCGAGAAAGAAAAGGGAAAACATGCTGTCCCTTATTCCTTAGTTTTGTAAGCAACATTCCATTATTTCCCCAATATTCTATAGATTTTATAAGTTCCCCCATCCAACATGGAAGGAGACTTTGCCAGAGTTTGAGTATAAGGGAGATAGAGTTCATTGAAATGAGTTAAAACCATCTAATCTGAGAGTGAAGACAAAACACAATGATAGAAATACTGCTCGTAGCCTTGAAAGGCAGTCTGCAAGGTCATCGACAGAATTTTAGTGCATGAATAGTTGGCAGAAATTCTAGTTTTTAAATATTACAGGGAGGACTGCACTGTTTCTACCCCAAAATACTCAAACTAAATGAAACTAAATTCATGTAACCAAACTCATGTGAGATCCTAAGATATCCACTTGTCTTATACTCATTTTCTTAAGTTCTCTTAACTCTTTCAATAATAAATACCTCTTCATGATTGATGGTTGAATTTTCTACTTGCTCTAAACACTAAGAATATGTGGAAAAACATATATAAGACAGGTCTCATGAAATTTTGCAAATAGAAATTAAATTAAAATGACACAAATAGTAAGTTCTTACCAAATTTTAAACTGACACTGGTTGTTATCAGCCTGTGGCAATGTAGCTAAATAGGAAGATTTGTAATCCTTAGCTTAGTTTATATCAATCAAAATAAAACCTGTTAGAATTGCTATGTGTGTAAATTAGATAAAGAGGTATCAACAAAAGGCATGTTTGCAGTTCTTGAAGTCCTAGAAGATGATTGAATCATTGGTCTTCTTTGTTGACAAGTCATCAAAGGAAATATCATGGAGCCTGATTGGTTTTGTCTCCTCAGCACTAACTTTCTGGTGGCCTTTAAGACACCATTCTTCTAGAATGATAATATCTTTGGATGGAATTAAATAGTGTCCCCCACCAAACAGAAAAAGAGACCAAGAAACAAGTATTACAGCATTTGTATTACCTTAAGTTCTGCCCTTAGTGACAGATGGCCAGAGAATACACAGCCTTAAATTGGAGACAGACATCATATGTAATATAGACACAATGGATCTAAGCACAAAAAATTGGAATTGAGCCTAGTAGAATAAAAATAAGACTCAAAAGAGAATGAACTGAAAGCAGGAGAAACCACGCCATGGGTAATTAGGGTTATGACACAGCTTCAGGTGGGAGAAATGTAAGAAAGAAAACAGAGTATGAGAGGAGGAGAAGGGAAGGAGGAGAGGAGAGAGTGTTAGAAAGTGGGGGGAGAAAAAAGGGGAGGAGGAGGAAAAGGAGAAGAAGAAGCAAACTCTGTTAGAATTTTAAATTCAGCATGGCAAGTTACTGAGAAGTATATAACACCACACCAAGTACAAGCAGGAAATACTCTTATCCACACACAGATATCACAGAAGAGGCAAGACAGACCCTTGGAACAGAACAGAGCTGGTTCAGGAGTCAGCAATGAGGAGTGAAGTTAAAGGTGAACCCAGACTTCTATTGAGGAATGCCAGAAGAACATATTCATGGTATGGGGGTGAGGGTAGCAGGAAGTTGGAAGTTTTTGTGACACAAAAAGCTAGGTACAGACAACTTCCTGAATAGGATTCCTAAATCTCAGGAAATAATACCAAGAATTAATGAATGGGATGGTATCAAATTCAAAAGTTTCTGCACAGCAAAGGAAACAACTAAGGGTATGAGGAGAGAACCTACAGAATGGGAGAGAACCTTTGCCAGCTATTCTTCCGACAAAGGACTAATATTAAGAAAAAAGAACTCAAAAAACACCAAAAACAACCCAATCAATAAATGGCCAAATGAATGAAACAGATTATTTCTCAAGAGAAGAAATAGAAATGGTCAACAAATATATTTTTTAAATGTTCAACATTCTTAGCAATCAGGGAAATGCAAAAAATTCCTATTTTGGTCAGTTTTTGAAATAAAAAAAAAAAACACTCATCACACTACAATTAGAATAGCAATAATGAAGAACACAAATTGCCGCAGTCTCTGGCTGGGCACAAATCACGAGTCTCCACACAGCTTGTAGATTCAAACAGCAATTCTTTATTCCCGAACTCACACCGGCCGTCTACAAACACGTTCTGGGGGAATCCACGTTCTCTGCCCAAATCCACCACTGCCCAAATCCACTACTCTGCCCAAATCCACACACATGGGCTTCTGTCTCCCAAAATATACTGTCTGACCCTAAGAACTCAAGAGGAACTCAGCAGCAGGATACGCCCTATTCTAAAGGGGGAACACCCTGATCTCCTATTATGCTAAACCAGGAACACCCTAAACATGGATCCGCCCTGGTCCTTGAGCAAGGTCACCTTACATGCAATGTCCTGCAAAATGTCCTATTTCCATGAGTCCTTCCACTAAAGAAACATGGGGGTACGCTGGCAAGGAAATTGTCATACCTACTTGGCTGATGGCTCCCAGCATCTCCCCCCTTCTGATTAATTAAACAACAAGTAATGTGGCTTAAGGACCGTGTCTGGTAGGTTGTCCAGTTCAACATATGGTTCTTACCCGTCATTGGAAAACTGACCTTTAGGCGTCATCCTCCTGTCTTAGGTTGATACCACTGCAACTGGATCATACCCGTCACTGACTACCGGTCCAGCATACAGCCATACTTGTGGATAGGTCTATGCACCAGTGGGGGGGTGAGGTTCTTTGCCTCACCTCTGTTGGCCCCCAAATTTGGCCTTGGTGCCAGTGGGGGAGTGAGGTTAATGTGGCTTAAGGACCGTGCCTGGTAGGTTGTCCAATTCAACATATGGTTCTTACCCGTCATCGGAAAACTGACCTTTAGGCAACTGACCTTTAGGTGTCAGCCTCCTGTCTTAGGTTGATACCACTGCAATTGGATCATACCCGTCACTGACTACCGGTCCAGCATATAGCCATTGGCCCCCAAATTTAGACCATCACTAGCAGAAGGGAGGAGGATACAGAAATGCCACGACACCAAGCCAATTGACAGTTCCTTTGGAAAAATTGCATCACTGGTGACACCTTCAGCAAAGATATGCCAGCATTACCACAATTAGCTGCACTAAACGTAGTTACATAGTCCAGGCAAGTTCTGCAAGCGGTTCAAAGTGGAGGAATCTATCAATATGTCCGTCTCCTCCCAAAGTCTGTTTCCTCCCAAAGTAAGTCGACTCCTTGATTGAGCATACTTGTTGAGTTATATTCATTGGGATGAAGATAGGAATTCTGGCAATGATGCTAAAAAGACATTAACCTGAAAAGAATTATTAAATATAATGAAAAGGAAAGGTGAAAGTAAACAAACAGATCTGTTAACCTCCTTAAAAAACAATCCTTAATACCTGTTTACCTGATTTAAATTAGTAAACAAGCAGATCTGTTAACCACCTTTAAAAACAATCCTTAACAGCTGTTTACCTAATTTAAATTAAGCCATTTAAATCACGTGAACAAAAAAAATAATAATTTGGATCCATTTTTCATGAGCGCTCCTCATATATGAAATATGGACATATGCACACACAGATACAACACAAAACACAAATGTGCAAACAAACGTACAACACATAAGATAATAATAAAGGCCTTGTAGCTTTACCTAGGTGAAATCTCCATTGCAATGTTTAAAAACTCCACAGTCAAAAAAATAAAACTGATCAGAAAAACATTAACCTAGGTTTGTATGAGCTCAAAAAATAAAAATAGAACCTTATGATGTGGAAAAATGCAATAATAAAATAGATATTGAAAAAAGCATCCTGGTTAATCACTGTCGCAGATGTAAGAATGGCCAAGCTGGAGTTCTGGATATCAGCTATTATGGATTTGAGTCAAATCATCTTTTTGATCTGTAGAAATCGTTTTGGTTAGTCTTTCTGGAATCCAAATCGGTTGCTGTTCTCCCTGTGGAAAAACAAAAACAGAACCCCACTCCAGATAATCACTGGGTCAGGACCTTTCCATTGTCCTGTTAGAATATCTTTCCAAAGTACCTTAGGCTTATGTACATTTTTTGGATACATATTGCTTTCCGCAGCACTAAATCCTGATGAATCGAAATTTAAAAGGTTTAGAGTAAAAAGGGTTATTTTAAGTTTATCTTTGGGGGATATATACCCCTTTCCAATTTTTAAGATTAACTAGGCTTCGAATGACACAATCTTTCCTCCGTCATGAAGGCATCTTAACCACCTTCAAATTAACCTTTTAAAGCCTTCCAATTATCATCTATACTGTACTTTTAAATGTACTTTTTCACCACCTACAGCTTCACTATTTTAAACGAGGCTTAGATTCTGTTTAGATCGCTTAATGTTAGTTTACATGGCTGCCCTTCAACCAAAGGCCTTTTTTACTCCATTAAGAAGCTTTGTCTCAATCTGCCATGTACAAATACCTTTTACTTCTTTCTTCCTTTCTCAAGCTTTTAAAGTAAGTCTAGTTTCCTCAAAATCTTTTTAAATGGCATTTTACAACTATTTTACTTTACCACATAGAGATTATCTCATCTAGAAACATTTCTTTTTTTTTAACCTTCCATATTAAAATATATTTTTACATCTTCAATCTTTTAATATTTCTTTTCTAGCCATTAACCCTTTTTATAAATTCACATTCTGAAAAAACCCTTATAAAATTTCTGATTTAGACAAATTACTCCACTTTAATAAGATGAAATACTTTCATGTTTTTTATGGTACTATAATACTGTAATTGAAACCCAACTGAAACTTCTTATACTCTTTGTATGTAAATTACACCTGATAGAATCTTAACACTTAGTAACCTTGTTTCAGCAAAGACATAGACCAAAGCAATATTAAACTTTTTTCCATTTACCAATTTATGAAAACACACATAATGTTTAAATATATTACCTTATGGAACTTAATAAGTAAAGAGTACTTGATTTTATATTTAGTGGTTGATATTTTAACACTTTAGCTTTGTAAATTAATCAGATGTCTGTAAAAACCAAGATCTTAGACAAATGTAGTAAACAGAATTAGCCATCTCTTTCTTGTTGAAGAAAAATCCTTCTACAGGATACCATGATGGTCCCATTGATATATTTAACAACTTCTCGTTTAAAAGCCATGGGCTGCATTTTTGTATTGTATCAACATATGCCCTAGCTGTTCTTGGTCTTACTGGGGTGCCTTTTTTCTCTAACAATTTCTCTCCCTCGCTGGTGAACAACTTCAAACCTTGAGTTAACCATTTTCCCCAGTTTGCCTGAGAAAGTTCTAGGAACAGGCAACTTGAAATAAAAACAAAATAAATCAAAACAAGAACGCATTGTTTTTTGAAATGCTCACCCATTCTTTCGCTCTCCTTCAGGGGCTGAACAATTTCACTTACCTTCTTTTCATATGTTCCGCGTACGAGCCACCAGATGCCGCAGTCTCTGGCTGGGCACAAATCACGAGTCTCCACACAGCTTGTAGATTCAAACAGCAATTCTTTATTCCCGAACTCACACCGGCCGTCTACAAACACGTTCTGGGGGAATCCACGTTCTCTGCCCAAATCCACCACTGCCCAAATCCACTACTCTGCCCAAATCCACACACATGGGCTTCTGTCTCCCAAAATATACTGTCTGACCCTAAGAACTCAAGAGGAACTCAGCAGCAGGATACGCCCTATTCTAAAGGGGGAACACCCTGATCTCCTATTATGCTAAACCAGGAACACCCTAAACATGGATCCGCCCTGGTCCTTGAGCAAGGTCACCTTACATGCAATGTCCTGCAAAATGTCCTATTTCCATGAGTCCTTCCACTAAAGAAACATGGGGGTCAAGAAACATGGGGGTACGCTGGCAAGGAAATTGTCATACCTACTTGGCTGATGGCTCCCAGCAACAAATAATAATAAATACTGGCTTGGATGTGAAGAACAGGAACTCTTCTACCCTGTTAGTGAGATTGTAAATTAATACAACTTTTAAGGAAATCAGTATGAAACTGCTCTAAAAACTAGTTATCAAACTAGCATATGATCCAGCTGTACCTTTTCTTGGTATTTCTCCTAAAGAGTTAAAGTCAGCATACTAAAGTGATACATGCATAGCCTTGTTTTTAGCAGTACAAATCACAACAACCAAATTACAAAACCAGCCTAGGTATCCACCAATGGATGAACGGACAAAGAAAAAGTATCATACATACACTCTGTAGTATATTACTGGGCACTTCTATTTATGCAACCATAAAGAAGCATAAAATTATGTCATTTGCAGAAAATAGATGGAACTTGAGAACATCATATTAAGTGAAATAAACCAGAGTCAGAAAGCTAAAGGTCATTATGTTTCTTCTCCTATATGGAAGTTAGAGAGAAAGGGGGGCGGGCAGTGTAGGGGAGGATATCATGCAAATAGGAAGAAGATCATTAAAGTAGAGGATGGGGATCAGAAGGAAGGAGGAAAAGAAGAAAAGGGGAGGTACAGGACCATGAGATTGATCAAATTATGTTATGCGCATGTATGAATATATCACAATGAATTCCATTTCTTTATATAACACACCAAAAAGAACATTAAGAAAAAGCTATGAAGTCCAAAATAGCAACAGAAATGATAAATGGACAAAAGAAGCCAGAGAATAGGGCCCAGGAGCACTCTAAAGATAGTAATATTATAGTCTGCATTTCCCCAGATATTAATGGTGGAGTTCTAGTACTAAATTTGCATAGAGACATAGATCAGCTCATCATGTGATCGTGTGTTAATTAAAAAAACATGAATCAAACATTAATGAACCATGAGGAGAGGAAACTGTGAAACTCATAAAATCATGCTGGCTTTATTGAAATCCTAAATTTCCAAATATGGAATTATATTAGTGTATATAGTATATTACTGGGCACTCTACGGATATTAACTAAGCTATTTTTTTTAACTTGTGTTTCTTACTTCCCTATGACTTAAAAGTTATGAGAAAAAAAGTAATGTGCTGCTACCTTTGGGCATTTATAGTAGGAGGCTAAAGAAATGTGAGTGGGGGTTAAACATGCAGCAATCAAGGATGTGGCTCAAAATATAGAGGTGGAATAAACTGAACAGTGAAGTAGCTCTACAAATCTGTGGTTCTATTGACCACATTAGAGGACAGTTTATATAAACAGGGTGCTTTTAATCTTTTGAAGTACTTGTACATATTTTCCATAATTCATTTAATATCCTTACAACAGTCCTGTAGTAAGTTGGGTATAATTATATCTGTTTCTTTAGCTGTAAGGAATACACTCACAGAGGATATATGGCTTATAAAAGTGACCGAAACATAGCACACAAGTGTTCTGTATCCTAGTCTGGTGTTTATCTCTCTAGACCAGTGCTCTTGGATGTTGAATACAAATCACTGGGAATATTGCTGAACTGTGGATGTTAATGCCGTAGGTCTGGGATGGGTTCTGAGAATTTGCCTTTCTGACAAGCTCCCAGTTTATACCAGTGCTGCTCTCTATGTTCCTAAAACAGACTGCATCTAATTCAATGTATGCACATGAATTGTGTTTTTATACATGGATGCAAGAGCCCTAAACCTTGGGTTTCAGTGGTTCTGGGACATGAACCTGACATTTATAACTTTCTTTTTAATATCCAGGAATAATTTTTGATTCATTATCAAGAGTTGAGAACTTTCAAACATTAAAATTATATAATCCCTGTATGTACCTTTAAAATATTTAGAGATTTTTATTGAATTTATACTAATTCCATCCTAACCTATAACAAGAGAACTGTTTTATAGAAACTGATTTTTGCCAGGCATGGTAGCACATATCTGTAATCCCAGAGCTTCAGAAGTCTTAGGCAGGAGGATTGCAAGTTCAAGGTCAGTCTAAGCAACTTAATGAGACCCTGTCCCAATATAAAATTAAAAAGAAAAGGGCTGGGCATGTAACTCAGAGATACAGCACCCCCTCGATTCAATTCCCAGTGCCAAAAACAAAAAGAAGAAAGAAATTGATTTTTTTCCTTCAGATTTCTGTCTCATCTCTTGAATTTCTGTCCCTCATCTCTTGATCTTAAGACTTTTATTTGTGGAGTTCCTAATGCAAAACTATCATAGCACTCCATAATGTCATAGGATGTTAGTTTCACCTATTTTTGTTTAAAGTAACATCACTTACAAATTTCAATCCCTTTTTTCTTTGATCTTTAAGATGTCTATGCTTCTTGAAGAATTTATCGTCAGGTGCAGTTTTCATTAAAAGGCACATTTTAGAGGTCTATACAGAGATAAGGAGGAAGTGTTCAAGATATAAAAATTGCTTTGAGAATTAGATTTTGGAAGGAGGTAAAATTGAACATCAGAATGACAATTATAGGGGTGGCAACCTCACTGCCAGAGTTAAGCTTCCCAAGTGAGGTTATGACAAGGGGTGAGATAACAGCAAGCACTGATAGAATGTGTTAGGGATGATGTGCCATGCTCAGCTTGCAGTGGGCTGTAGGAGTTTGAAAACCCATCGAGTTATCGACCAGATTTTCCACTTCCTGATCTGCAAGACAGGTTAAGAACAGCCTCAGGATGCCCAAAACTTTCTTTTCTTTATGGAGATGACCTTGACTTTCACATTGCTAAACTAGATATCTTGTGTCACTGTAGCCCATATTTACTCCTCAGATAAAAGCAAGCAATGGTGGTTGCTACAGGGTGTAGAATTTTGGAAAAACAATGCAAGGAATTGTGAGTTCTTCCTGCCTAACAGCCCACCCCAGTCTCAACGTTTTCAGTTCGTTACCCTTAGTACCCATGAGGCAATGTCCCCAGAGAAGAGCTGCGTTCTCAGTTTACAATGTTCTTAATGTCATAGTAACATTTTCACAGCACACCCCAGACAAAAAGAAATACCTACCAGTGCCACTAATTAGGTAAAATCAACTTACTTGTAAGAACTTAAGGCTTCACAATTTAGGACCTGTTGAGCACAACAGAAATTCTCAATAGTTGTGAATCAGATGAAGTCCTGCTACCTTCATTTCTTGTTCCTCAATGATGTTCGTGCATTTCTTGCTTTTGGGGGGAGGGCGATCAGGAGTACCAGGGATTAAACACAGGGGAACTCAACCGCTGAGCCACATCCCCAGCCCTATTTTGAATTTTATTTAGAGACAGGGTCTCACTGAATTTCTTAGCACCTTGCCATTGCTGAGGCTGGCTTTGAATGTGGGATCCTCCTGTCTCAGCCTCATTTCCTGCTTTTTATCATAGAAAAACCTAGCTGTGTAAAGATATGATATAATGAAATAGAACAGAGAAATATAATCTTAAAACTGTTTATAGTTCATATAGTATCCAAAAGACATTATTTTGTTTTCCTTGAAATTTTAAAATATTTGGTTATGATACTATTCACCTGCTATGGCATCCCTTGATGCCTCAATACCAATTTGGCAACTATGCACTAACATCCAAATTAGAAGCCCAAGACCTAGACTTCTGGTGCTTGCAGTGGAACCTTCTAGTCATGTCTTACTGAGGAAAGTCTTTTAACTATTGTGACATTCAATTTCTACATTTTAAAAATAGAGATGATGATTTTCACCTCTACAAGAGGTAATGAAAGATATAGAATGTCCTCTTAAAAGTTTATTGGTCTAATGTAGTGAATTTTTTAAAAAATATTTATTTTTTAGTTGTAGTTGGACACAATACCTTTATTTTATATGCTTATTTTTATGTGGTGCTGAGGATTGAAACCAGGGCCTTGCATGTACTGGGCAAGCGCGCTACCGCTGTGCCACAACCCCAGACCTAATGTAGTGAGTTTTTAAGTTTTGTCTTTAGACATAAAATTCCTCCTTCAAGCGAAACATCACTAGGAGGCAAAACATGATATCAAACCAGAGATTTTTTTTTTTAAAAAAGATATTCCAGTTGGAGAAGGCAGGCTGGTCATTACCTTGGACTCCACTCTAGTGATTCTCTGCCTGTTTTCCAAGGAGCACAGACTCCCACTATGCTCTTCAGAATGTCTTGCAAATTGGCTTCCCACAGGGCTCCTCTTATAGGTTACTTACTGTAAAGGAAATCTGGGTGTTTTACCCACTTTGCCTTCCAGGTGTACCAGTAAAGGACATTTCCCACTTTGTCACTAAAGAGTGATATGATCTTGGGCAAATAGTCTCTGAGCCCCATTTTCCTTCCTCCATTCAAGTCAGATTCACCTTTATTTTTTCATGATAAATGAAAAACATTTTGGCCTATTCAAAATTTCCCATTGATCTTTCATTTTTATCTCAAGCTTCTGTGTACTTGGATGAAGCAGACAGTAGATATAGAAAAAGAAATACGTAGAAGTTTCCCAGGTTAAGAACAGCCTCCTTTATCCCCCATAACATATCATATCCTAAAAGACAGGAAACACCATAGTTTCTTTTAAACAATAAGATTAAATAAGGATTAATGGGCTTCTCTCCATTGTAGCAAAGTTATAACAGATCTTGGTTATAGCTGCTAATTCATGTTGTTTCTGAACAGATCTCGATGTTTATGCTAAGCAACCCACACTGGTATCGTACCCATACCTTCTTGTGTTGTGGTTTCGGCATTTCCACAGTGGTTTTAGGCAGTCCTAATCCAAATTTTAGGTTCATGTACTCAGAGATAATTACCTTCGGTTGCAAGGAGGATGCATACACACAACAGAAGATGGAATTAGACAATTATGGTTTGACAATTGTTGCTCCAAATAGAAAAGCTGAAATGTATACGTTTGTAAATTACTGTGGCCTAGCGTGTATATTTTAAGTTTTGTTTTTTCTCAGTTAAAAAAAAAATAGGTTTTACTTTCTGAGTTGCCATAAAATCCACAGTGTCTAGTGAAAATAAGACATTTGAGTTAATGTTACCACCACATATAGTCTGACTCAAGATAGAAAGGATTGATCAACCAATTATGGATTCTATTGTGATTGCCTCTTGATTTATTAGCCTGACCTGTTGACTATTACTTATTTGGAGGGGAACAGGATTGAATCATTTTTATAGTTCCCAGTGTGGACACAATGTGTGGCAAATGGGAGGTTTTCAAACACATGATAAGAATTCATGGATAAATTTAAGGTTGGATCTAGGCCAACTAGTGCCCTCAGCACAGTCCAAAACTAGTGCCATCTGAGACCTTGTATTGCTTAATATAAAGAGCTTAAGGGCCACTTACAGTCAGCTACAGTCAGTTTTTCGTAGAAGAAACACTTTCAAGCTATGAAAAAGGAAAGCGGCATCTGACAGCACTTTCAAACCAAACTTTTAAATTAGGCTACTCAATGCCAATAATATATTTAATGATGCAAACCAAAACATAACAGATAAAGATAAAACTAAAAAATTAGACTCAAGTCAAGGTACATAGCCAAAGACTCATGTGTATGATAGCTGGAAGCAGAGGACCTCCTCCCTAACACCCTTTCCCTTGCTGCACTACTTTTCTTGATTCATGGTTAGTCCAGGGCTCGATGAATGGTGAAAATGCAGAGCTGCTATTAGAGAATGTCGTCTTTCTGTGTTCTTGTTCTGCTTTCCCTAAAATACTGTGCACCTCAGTCCCCAGTGCCATTTCAAGACTCTTCTTGCTCACATATCAACCTGCGGCAGCCTTCTTTACCTAATTCTATGACCTCACGCCTGACCTGAGTTCATGTTCTAGCAATCTGTGATCCCAGTCTCAAGACTTTGCCTCTCAATTCATCTTCTGCAATCATCTATTCAGCCATCGTCATTGGCTTATGTATTCAGCACTTATTGACAAATGGGATGGACTTGGGATAAAAAGAAAAGGACATAGCTGCCTTCTTTGGAACACAGCTACTGTCTGATTTGGTGGCTAATGCACATCCCTTCACATTTTATTAACAGTCAAGAGTGGATCTTTCTAACTCCATCATCCTTTGACTAAAATACTTATAGAGTGATAAATCAACAAGTCCAAATCCATATAGAATAAATGGAGTGTTTCCAAATGATTGAAAGTTTAGTACAAGTCATAGGTTAGTGGGTTAGACAAAACTGGCATCCTGAGGAGAGGAGAAGGTGCACTGTGAGTGATACAGATGAATAAGAGCCAAAGACTGGATCATCCTCATGCAGTCTCCTCCACACCTCCACCACCAGCTGTATCATATTTTAACACTATCCCTTACTCTTCCTCTAGCCTTTATTTTTAGGATATAATTTTAGATACAAAGATACTTCCAATGATTTTACCTCTTTCTCCTTCACCATTCCCCATAGATAACCTTTATAATTCAGTGTTAACCATTTCCATGTTTTTTTATCTTTCTACGTATTTATTTCTATATATTTTCATCTTAGTAAAAAAGCTTAGAGTTACTAATCTAGGTAACCCAAATTATAATTATATAGGATATAGTCCTTATTTGTGTTTCAAGTCATGTATAAATGTCAGATGTATTTTATATACATATATGATATATACATATAATATATATAAATTTCTACAACTTTTTGTGCTTTATGATTTAAAAAATTTATTCTTGTTGATAAATATTTATGTATTTTATTCCTCTTAACTTCTGTAGAGTATTCCATAGTATGATTATATCTCAACAAATTCACCCATTCATCTGCAAGTGAACATTTAGGTTGATGCCAATTGTTCATCACCACAAGAATTGTTTAAATAAATATACATAGACATATTTACTTATGCACATGTGCAAGAGTTTCTCAAAATATATATATGCAGAAGTGAAATTTATGGATATTGAAAGATATGTACATATTCAGCCTCACTAGACATTGTCAAAATATTGTCAAAAGTTTTTTGACACCTCCATTAATAGTATATGAAAGTTTCCACTTCTCCACATCCTAGTAACATTTGATAACATGAAAGTTTTCGATTATTGACAATCAAATGATTGAAGGGTAATGTTTCTCTTTTGTTTTTATTTATATTCACTGATTGTTTGTAAAGTAGCACATCTTTTCTTGAATTTATTGTTTGTTCCTCTCCCATGAATTCAATAGTATATCTTCATGTATTGTTTCATTTATTGTTTTTCTGTTGATTTGTAAGGATTCTTTATATTTCCTATGTAATAATATCTTGCTGGCTATATGCATTTTAAATAACTATTGTTTATCCTTTAACTTTGTTTATGAGGCTTATATTTATTTAGAACTTTTCACTGTGATGTAGTCATATTTGCCAATATTTACTTCATATATTGGGAGTGTTCTCTACTCACTAAGAGATCATCCCTGTATTTGCTTCTAAAAAT
Organism: Callospermophilus lateralis; assembly: GCF_048772815.1. Classification (NCBI taxonomy): domain Eukaryota; kingdom Metazoa; phylum Chordata; class Mammalia; order Rodentia; family Sciuridae; genus Callospermophilus; species Callospermophilus lateralis. Next base: position 129,678,547 of record NC_135309.1, read on the forward strand.
CACCTGTGTCTTTGTATAGTGTGACACAGGAATCTAATTTCTTTTTCTATATGAACAATTTTCACACAGCTATTCATTGTTACCATATTACAATTCTGTTTCTATTTTTTAAAAGCATTCTTTCCAGACAGTTTTAGCATATTCTAAAAAATATTCTTTTTTTAGTTACCTTTTGGTTGGAAGTAACAAGAAGAAATTGTGTGTGTGTGTGTGTGTGTGAGAGAGAGAGAGAGAGAGAGAGAGAGAGAGAGAGAGAGAATTCCAGAGGCATTGAACTCCTGGAAATTTTGCTTTTAAAATATCACTGTAAGTCTGAACGTGGTGGCACATGCCTGTAATTCTAGATGCTCCGGAGGCAGTGGCAGGAGGATCGCAAGTTTAAAGACCTAATTTAGTGAGGCCCTAAGCAATTTAGTGGGAACCCTGGTTACAATCCCCAATATTAAAAAATAAATTTTAAAAGTATTCATTATGAAATAGTCCTGAACTAGAAAGCAAAGTGTTAAGAAAGGAATATTAAAGATGCTGAGGCCCTCAGGTGTTACCAGGCTACAGAGGGCATCCCCAGCCACTCCTTGAACCTACGGCCACTCTGGTATAACCAGTCTCCACCTTTTGCCACAGGTAAACCTCAGACTGGTAGGGAGCCTCTGAAATGTGTGTCGTAAGTCCTCATCTTCAGCTTGAGCTTTCTTTGGCCCACAACCCAGAAGCCTACAATAGTCTCCAGATTAGCACTGTGGGAGCAAATTAAGGAGGGGCATTTTAAAGCTGTTTTTATGGTGCCTCGATAAAAACAGGGTGATGTCTATTGTCCATAGCCCCACTATCTTCAGGATGACAGCTCACTGTAGTGTTTCACTGAGGAAGGGCAACATGTACTAGAGGGACTGGCTTCTTCTGGAACATACTGGATCATCCATCAGAGAGAGGAAAATGACCTAGTACAAACTACTCACCAAGCCCAGGTTCCCAACAAGCATTTCTGAGGATGCCAATGGTCTTAGCACAGATGAGCAATACTGAATTATCTCATATAATAGAGAGGCTGCTTATGCAAGCAGAAGGAGTCTGCAAAATTTCTGTTTAAAAAAAAATTCAGAGTGTAGGTTATAAGAACGCACATATGAAAGCAGTAATTCCTCTTTTATTTTTTTTTCACTTTAACACTCCTATAATTTTAAAAGAATTTAATGGATTTTTATTTTCAAGACCTGGGAAAACAAAAGTCCTCTTAAGCTGAGAGCAAATGCTTCAAGTGTTTGCCTGAAGCCATTCTTTTTATTGGGGGAGTTACAGCCCCTTGAGAAGAAGGGATTTATAATGGAAAAAATGAGACAGCATCAACCATAACAGAGCTCAGAAAATAAATAATAAAAACCCTGTTAATGCCTGACATTTTATGTTTCTAAAGAAAACTCCTGCCTTTTATCTGAAATAAGACAGTTGTTTAGGAAGTCGATAAAGACCAGGCTGACCTCCCTGCAGCGGATCATTCCTTTTTGAATATTCCTCAGACAAAAGACGGAGCATTTTATGAGAAAGACAGCATATATTTAAAATGGTTCTTTGACTTACTTTACCTTTATTACCCTTCAGGAAAAATGGTCCCTTGATGTATGCTAGATTTTGCTTAATTTCAATTCCCCTTATAAATGCAGTAGAAACCCTTTTAATAAAGTCTCCAATGAGGAGAGGACCATGCTTTTTCAGCTGAATTCCACAGTGTAAGGAGGGAAAAGCACAGTTGCCAAGACCCAGGTCTTCCAACAGTCAGTGGAATTCTTCCATCAGGGCGAAATGACAATACTTTTGAAAACAGTAAGTAGAAATAAGTACAAAGTTCATATTCTCATAGAACTGGGTTCCAAGGATATGGTAGCACATGTGTCACTGTACTCAAAGAATTCCTATTCAAGCTGGGCATGGTGGAGCATGCCTATATTCCCAGTGGTGTGGGAAGCTATGGCCAGAAAATTACAAGTTGAAGGCCAGTCTCAGCAGTTTAGTGAGGCTCTAAGCAAACTCAGGAGATCCTGTCTCAAAATGAAATAATAAAGATGTCTGGGCATGTGGCTCAGTTAAAAGTGTCCCTGGGTTCAATCTCTGGTACCAAAAAGAAAAAGAAAAAAGAAAAAATCCTACTCAAAGGAGGTAGAGTCAGCATTGAATATGATTTCATGATTGCTGACACTACTATACACTGATGTGTCAGCTAATTCGCTGGGCTTATAAACATCTACCTTATAAACATCTTTCACAAACTTGAGTTGATAGTTTTCTAGAACTAGAACTCTTCACAGGCATTATGTCCTGTAACCCACAACTCAACCCCTGTGGAGCAGAGATGACTAGAACCAGGTTTGAAAGGTATGATAGCACCTCCTCTGGGAACAGGGAATGCAGAAGTTCTCTATGATCAATCCAGATCCACAGGATGAAGCGCATACTAGTGCAAATTGACCTTTGCTGGTTTTAATTTAAATGTGACAATACCAACAATGACAATTGTTTTTTAAATCTTCACTTTCTTTTAGTAAAATATGGTGAGTAATATAAAATCCTATAATTGTACAAAAATATTTTCTTTCTTTAATTCCTATTCTATAAACTATTTTTTAATTTCTTAAATGTTTTTGTTAAAAACTAAGACACATCTGCTTGATGCAGGTTGAAATAATCTTTAAGGAGGCTGACTCATAGTAGGGTAAGAAGGAGGGAGCATGGGAGCAATAGATAAATTCTAGATAGAGAAGAGGGATGAGAGGGAAAGGGAGGAGCAGGGGATTAGCAAGGATGGTGGAATGTGATGGACATCATTATCCAAAGTACATATATGAAGACACGAATTGGGTTTCAACATACTTTATATACAAACAGAGATATGAAAAATTGTGGTATATATGTGCAATAAGAATTGTAATGCATTCCACTGTCATGTATTTAAAAAATAAAATCAATTTTAAAAAAACTAAGACAAAAAGATACACAATAGCCTTGGCCCACCCCGGGTCAAGATTTTTGGTAGCACTCTCTTCCACTTCCATATCTGTCCCACTAGAAGGTCCTCAGGGAAATAACACACTCTATGACAACAACATAATAACTCCTAAATGATCTACCTGTGGCTGTGTTACAGTTAGCTTTCTAAAAAAATAAGCACAAGTACACTCTAAAAAATATAGTATAATAAAACATATTCCAGTAACAGTCAACTTTTATCAAGTATCTTTTATTATACATAATTGTGTGTGCTGTACTTTAAAATAACTGGCAGTGTACTGGATTTACTAACACCAGAATCACCACAAACACAAGCAATTCAGTGCACTACAACATTATGGCATATACAACATCACTAAATCACAGGAACCTTTCAGCTCCACTATCTCCTATGGGACCATCACAATATATGCGGGGCACTGTTTAAAAAAAGTTTCATTTTGTGGTATGATCATATATTGAAACCTCACGATGCTATAGGGCTCACTCTAGGGCATTCTAAGAAAATTCTCATAGAATGTGTCTAATAAGCAGCATCTTTTAGAAATATCCAAGATTAGCCAACATTACCCTGACTTTTACTCAAATAAATCCACAGCAGTAAGAAGATGGTGGCAATTTGTATTTTGATAATAAGTTGGGAGCAGCATCTGTCTTATCATTCACAAAAGAATGTCCTATTATCTCATGCTCTTTGTTTTATAACTTAGGTGTTTCTCTCCGTTATAAACATCTTTCACAAACTTGAACTGATAGTTTTCTAAAACTAGAACTCAGTGCAGCATCACATTGTAAACCCTGGTGTTGCTGTTTAGAGATTGTTTTGGACACATAGTTAGTCCTGCTTGCATCTAGATACTTTTTGTACTCATCTTATTCTCCTATCAGATTGAGGCTCTTTGATAGTGAACAACATGTTTTATACATTACTGTGCTTTGTACAGTTGCTAGGTATCAAGAAAGGTGCTCAACCATTTAAAAGGTAGTTGCTCAGGAAATATTTTTTTGCAATGAGAATACCTAGCAGTTTTAAAATTATTGTGCTAGCATTTCAGTAATATTTTCATTACCAGGCCAAGCATATAGGTTGAAAAGAATATATCTTTTTCCCTTTCTCACTCTACTTCAACTCCTGACCTCAGAGGTAACTAATATTACAAGTTTACATAAACCTTTCAGCCATTTATCTTTGTATTCAAGTAGACATATATGATAGCATCAATTAAGATAGTAAAAAGTATTGAGTGATCACTATGTGCCTCGCATTGTGCTAATTACTTTACGTTTTTTTTTAACTTAAATTTTATATAACAGCCCTATACATTCCATAGTATCAATGCTCTCATTTTACAGGTAAGTACAGTCATATGTTGCTGAAATATTGATGATACATTCTGAGAAGTGCATTGTTATGTGATTTCATCATTGTGTGAACATCATAGAATATACTTACACAAACCTAAGTGATATAGAGTCCCCCACACCCATGCTCTATGGTAGAGCTTATTTTCCTAGACTGTGAACCTAAACAACATGTTACTGTACTGAATACTGTAGGTAATTAAAACACAGTGGCAAGCATTTTTGTATCTAAACATATCTAAACATAGAAAAGCTTCAGTTAAATATTAGGTGATAGAATTTTTTTTTCCAACTTAACTTTATAGGACTACTGTCATTCATCATTAGCTGAAATGTTGTTATGCAGGGCATGCCTGTAAATTGAGGTGATGAAAGGTTAGACAATTTGTCTAAAGTAATGAATGAAGGAAAGAGAATTCAAGCACAGGCAATCTGATGAAGAGTTCACGTTCCTAACCACAATCAGACTGATTTGAACTATCATAGTTTCCTACAGTTTTGGTAAAAATTACAATGGAGTAGGTTTCTAACAACCTTTTACTCAGGAAAAAAAACTTAAACATATAATAAAAGTGGAAAAAAATAGTAAAATGATGCCCTAGTTATTATTGCCCAACTTGAACATTTGTCAACTCACCATCAATTATGTTTCAGCTGGTGACATTCCTCATCTTCCCCACCCTGGATTACTTTGAAGTAAATTCTTAGACATCGTACCATTCCATACACATATGTTTTAGTATGGATTCACTATGTCACTTTAAAATTTTAGCAAAAATCTTTCATATCAGCAAATACCTAATAAGTGTTCAAATGTCTGATTTTGCCATAATTATTTTTATAGATTGTTTAAATGTGCATCTCAATAAGGAGCATGTCATCTAACTGGTGAATGTGACTCCTAAGTGTCTTTAAACTACAAGTTCTTTCTTCCTCTTACTTTTGTCAACTTCAGTGTATTTGTTGAAAAAACCAGCTATTGACCCTAGAGTACCTCCCAATGTGGATTTTGATGACTTCATTCTTCTGGTGTCATATTCTTCATTGTCCCTTTTATTTCCTGTGAATTGGCAACTAGATTTAAAGTCTTAAATACATGTTTGATGGTTTTGGTTGAGAATACTTCATAGGTGGCTTACTCTTCTACCAAGTGGCACATAATTTCTGATTGTCATCTTTGTCATCATGTTAGCAGCCATTCATTCTGATTACCTAGACACTCTTCTATCAGAGATTACAAAAGAGTGATATCATATTTTATAATACTTTCTTCTTTATTCCATAATATTTTGTTTCTTAGACCTTATTGGAAAAAAAAACCTTTTTTTTTTAACCTGGGGGATTGAATTTAGGGATCATCAATCACTGAGCCACATCCCCAGAACTATTATTATTATTATTATATTTTATTTAGAGACATGTTCTCACTGAGTTGCTTTGTGCCTTACCATTGCTAGGCTGGCTTTGAACTCACAATCCTCCTGCCTCATATATATATATATATTATATATATATTATATATATATATTATATATAATATATATATTATTCAGCCAAAAGGTGAATGAATTATTGTCATTTGCAGCAACATGGGTAGAACTGAAGTTTATTATGTTAAGTGAAAAAGCCAGATACAGAAATACAAATACCACATATTCTCACTTATTTGTGGAAATTAGTAAATGAGTATTATAGAAAAAAAATGGAATGGAATAGTGGTCACTAGAGACTAGTAAGGGCATTGAGCAGTGAGGATAAAGAAAGTTCAATTAGGGGCACCCAAAGACAGACAGGAAGGACTAGTTGTGGTTTTTCTATAGCCCAAAAGGTAACCATTGGTTAAAGCAATCTATGAAATACTACAAAATGACTAAAAGAGTACAAGATTCCCAACATGTGGAAATGATTAACATTTGAAGAGATAGAAATGATTATTTAGAGTATTTGATTATCACACATTGAATACATGAATCAAATTACTATAATGTACCCCATAAACATGTACAAAGACTTATGTCTCACTTTTAAAAAGTGGCACTACATCAAACTAAAAAGTTTTTGTACAACTAAAGAAACCATCAACAAAATGGAAAAGCAACATACAGAATAGGGAGAAAATATTTGTGAACCATATATTAATTACAAAAAGAACTCATATTACTCAATAGCAAGAGAAAAAAAACACCTAAATAATCCAATTTAAAAATGATTCGAATAGATGTTTTTTGAAAGAAGAAATACAAGCAGCTAACTGGTACACGAAGAGATGCCCATCATCACTAATCCTTATGAAATTAAAATCAAAACCACGATGAGGTATCACTTCACATCTATTAGGATGAATACCATGAAAAAGACAAAAGACAAGTGCCGGTGAGGATGTGGAAAACAAGGAACACCTATATAATATTGGTGAGGATGTAAATTGGTATGGCCATTGTGGAAAACAGTATGGAGGTTCCTCTTTCTGTTAAAGCAAAATAAAACTACATATGACCCAGCTGTTCCACTTCTGGGTAGATACATGAAGGAAACAATATCAATATTTTAAAGATACATGTGCCCACCATGTTCTCTGCAGCACTATTCACAGTAGCCAAGACATGGAAACATGACACCTTCAGCAAAGATCAACATGTACCCCAACTCCACCACAAAGGCACAGGAAGTACTCATTGAAACATTGAATGAAAATAGCAGAATCCCTCTCAATCCAGTGCAGAAATGGAAACGTTACTTATTGAAAAAATGCTTTTTCCACAGTTTATTAATTCCAAAAGCATAGAGGTGGTCAATATTGATGTTAGGGAAGAAGAAAAGTTAAAAAAAAAAAATTTCTTGGTTTTGAAAGATTACTTTCGTTAAGGGAGAAGTACCTTAGCTCATCAATTCATCCTCCCCAACTTTTCCTACTATTGTAACCCCTTTATTTAGGCATACTTATATTACAGAGTAATGGTAGAATCTGAACTCAGTGCCAGATGAAATGGAATAATTATTTTCATAGGTCTGTGTTAAAATTCCCCAACTTACAAATGTTTGACCTAGGAGCTTAGAGCTCCTCACATTAAAGTCTTTCTGTATGGAAAAAAAAATGAAGGTTAAGAAATGCAAACCTACTTAGATATTGTGCACCATGAGAAAAAGCAAAAGAATTTTGCAGTCACATTTACAGTCATATTTAACAGGTTAAATTCATTGATTTCTTAAAAAGTCAACAATTCCCTCATGATTTGCATTTTATAAAATTAAAATGTATTCTGCTTCACACACTGAATATTGTATATACTCCAAACATAGCAAATGTTGATTTCAAAGATTTCTATAGACAGAAAAAAGGTTTTTATCAAAAGTAGGCATATAAGCAGGCATGTTTCAAATCTTATATGAAATTGCCTCAAACTTCTGCTAAAAATTTTTCAGCAGAAAATTAAATTTATATTGTGTTCTATTTTTGTTATTTGTAATCTGTCTTAAAAGAGGGGACAGCTGAACAAGAATCCTCTACAGATTTATTGTCTGTAAAATTTTTTCATGAACAACATTTGTGAATCATATATTTGAAAAACCTTTGGACCTTTGAGTAGGTTTCACGCTACTCAAACGTACATATCAATCTCACTGGAAGTAGTCCCAGGAGAGCAATTTTATCCACTGAAGTTGAAAAGGGGACATTTAATATCATCGATTCACCTCTTATTATCTTCTGGGACAAAGTTTAGCTCATCAATTCATCCTCCCCAACTTTTCCTACTGTTGTAACTCCCTTTATTTAGACATACTTATATTACAGAGTAATGGTAGAATCTGAACTCAGTGCCAGATGAAATGGAATAATTATTTTCATATATTTTCAATTCGTAAGAGCTCCCACATGTTCCCCTACTTTATATCTTACTTTTAGTCTGGAAATGGCAAGGAGGTTAGATTTCCCATGTAGACAGGTAAGTCAGGTTGCACTAGAGGAAGAAGCAGCCTCTCAGTAATGAGAGCTATTCTTTTTTAATGATCAAAATAACGTTCTTTGTCAAGAGCTGAAAGATATTGTATATGCATTTAGGGTATGTTATTTACCTATTATAATGCATACATATGAATAACATGTATCTATTATGAAGAATTATTATTCTTTTTTCTAGAGTTCATACCATTCATATGACAGCTTTAGAAAGGAAAATATAATTCTACTGCTCCAGATAAGACCAGTATTAGCTTCTTTGTAATGATAATCATTCAAAACAATTTTAAATGTGAAAATAATGTACCTTCTACTGCTTCCATCCAGCCAGCTTCTAACCCAGTTTGCAGAACTGGATAATTCTACTGGATGAGTTCTCTAGATATCAAGTCTAAATTTTTCTGCTTTCCCCCTAAGATTTTAGATTTGTGCCTATTGTATTCTTGGTCTTCCGTGGGCAATCCTACTTGAGGCAACAGTTATTTTGCGTCTCACTCACTGGGACTTTGCTCAGTTTCTACAGAAACCCAGATCCCAATTCTACCACAGATATGTTCTTCTCACACTGAAGTCAAAAGAGTTCTGTGCAGGCAACCGGGGAAAGCACAGGAACAGGAGTGCTTTCATCTCTCTTCAGAGGAGAATAGCTCCAGGCCTCTTGTTACCAAGTTCCTCTCCTCTAAAATTCCTGGATTGTTTTCCACTCAAAGGCCAAGCTACTGCTCCTTTAGCTAATGTCAAACGTAGGAACACCACCACTGCCAAAAAACCAAACCAGAGAATCACAAACCAGCCGACACAGAATTCTCAACAGTATCCATTAACTTGCTGATTCACATGTTACTTATTCCCAGCTTAAAATACAGAAGTGTTACGCAATGGGAAACCACAGCCCATTTAACCTGAAGCTTTGAAATGTGCACCGATGATAGCAATACACGGAGCCGACACAGGAAATATAAGTTTAGAGCTACAGCAAGCTAGAGAGTTTCTGGAATCACAGCTCCTCCTTTGATGTTCACAGCTATTTCAATCAGCAGAGTAGCCGCCATACAGGAGAAAAAGCAATCAGACAACATAGACCAGTGTTCTTCAAGATGGGGTTGCTTTCCTCTGAGGAATTCTTTTCAATTTATTAAATTATCTATCCCTTTAGCAGCAAAGTGCTTCAGAATGTAAGGACTTACCAGAGTGACAAGTAATCTACTGGGACTTAAATCAAGATGCAAACTTAGCTGCTGTCTTTAAAACCACATGTCTTTAAATCTCTTGATTGTTACCTTTCATCCCAAAAAGAAGTCTTAACTTTCACTGACTTTCACTAGGGAATCACTGAACTCTTTGGGGTTTTATTTCCTCCTACCTTGAAATTTAATTGACCTCTTAAAATTATAATTTGCCATTTAAAAATCATAATATGATTCAAAAGCAATAAATAAATCTTACATGAAAATCATAACACCACATATCTAATAACAGCGTAAGAGGGAATAAAAATTAGATGAAAATATTTTTAAGAAATGCAAATGTAACATTATGATGCTCCTAATTTTTGTTAAGAAACATTTATTCTAAAGCCTTAACCCAATTATCTGCCTCTTGTAAGCCATGTATCATGGCCATCCAAACAGCAACTTTCTTTGGTTTTAAACTTTGGAATTACTTGTTTACACAAGAAAACTCATCTCAGATGTAGCATCTGTTTCTCACTAAGTCTTAGCTTTCACCTAATTCTCCAAATGGGTTGACTGAGGTTCAAGAATGTGAGGTGACTTGCTCAAGAGCACACAGTGAATCCAGGGCAAGCAGCCTTTCTCCCTCGAGGAGTAGATAGATATCTTTGTATAAAAGTCTGCTGGTGCTGAGAACAGTGATACACTTAGATCCGCTTGGAGTCATAGTCCATTGAGTGGTATCTTAATATTTTAAGTATATTAGCAAGGAAAAGTGCTGTAGAATTGAATATATTCAGCAAGTCTTCTCCATGAAATTATACTTTCTGACACCAGATGCAGCCTAACTTAAAATGTTTGAGTATTAGATCTACAGATAATATTATATATACACTTTGTAGAATTCAGCAAGAATGTTGTAAAGAAAATGATATTTATAGAGTACATTAAATGGTAAAAAAAGGAAAAGAAAACCTTGAAAAACCTGTTTATATAAGCCTGCCTATTTCATATAAAGTGTATTTTGCTATTTTGTATACTATGAAAGACTATAAGTAATAATGCTTGCTTGGATACTTCATTATTTTTTACTAGATAAAGCATTCTAGTCATTACAAATATACACAAATAATACTTGAGTTCACAATAAATCCCCACAATTATATTTTAAAGAAATTAACTCTTCTAAAATATAAGTACAAATCTACATGTGGAATATTCCCTTCTTATCCATATGGGATAAGACTGCCAATGGGCCTAAAATCATGGAAAGCATCAAATCCTGTATTACTATGTATTTTCTTATACATACCTACTTACAACAAATTTCAATTTGTGAGTTAGGTAGAACAAGAAATAAACAATTATATCTAACAATAAAATAATAATTTAGGCCCATTATTAAGTAAAACAAGGGTTACTTGAACAGAAGCATCACAGTAACATCCTGACAATCAAAACAGCTATAAGTGATGAACAGGGTAGCATATACAGCATAGATACATTGGAGAAAGGGACAATTAATATTCCAGGTGAGATAGGACAGGACAATGTAAGATTTCATCATGCTACTCATAAAAAACACTGTGAAAATTAAAACTTACAAAATGTCTTTTGGAAATTTTCCATTTAACATTTTTGCACTACTGATGACTATGGGTAATAGAAGCCACAGAAAGCAAATCTGTGGGTAACAGAGAAGAACTATACTCAGCTCAAATAAAATGAAGACTTTTACAATTATACACTATGCAAATTAACATAATTTCCCTCAAGAAGCATGTATAGTTCCATACTATTTAAATTTAACTGTGACCTGTATTCTTTTATCAATTGCATGTATTCAGAATTTCTTCATTTTTTAACGTACAGTTGAGTTAAATTATTTAGCCTTTGTCCCCAGTATTTTCTAGAAAATAGTGGAGTATCTAGAAGATTTGCTTCAAATGAAGCTACATATTCACAGAGGTTACTCTCAGACTAATTTTTTCCCTATCAAGTCAAAATTCAGGCATTTCTACATGATTATAACTGTGATTGACTTGGTGATTCCTAATTTTGGCATTGTAACTAAAATATTTTCATCTATTCTAACAGGTATCATATAATTCACTCAGATACTCCCACCAAAAAGTTGATCAAAATAGCTTTCATTTCATTGTAAATACAAATAAATGAATGATGTGAGATTTTAACATAGGGAAACACAATACAGGTTTAAAGGGCATACAAAAACTCTGTAATCTTTTTGAAACTTGTAGGTAAAATCATTTTTCCCAAATTAAAACTTTAATAAAATAAAGCAAGTTATATGGTATCTGTAGAAGGAATCAAGTAAAAGATAAAAATAAATAGGACATGAAAATTGGAAAAAGATAGATGATCCATTGGAGTAACTTTATAAGTTATTTCCAAACTTTATTAAACATTAAATATTTCTCTTACTCTTCTTAAAGTTTTCTGAAATGTTTTTGATTTATTAAAACATCTATAGTGATACAAAATATCAAAAGTATGACCAAGTCTTTCTGCAACACTGGTTTGCAGCAAGTGTTCTTCAATCACCTTAAAATAATGAACACTTTAGATCAACAACCTTTGGACAAGTCATTAGGCAACATGTACAGAGCACTTACTGTGCCTCATATGTTATATTGAGCCCTGGGAATGCAAGGTGGTAAGGCATGGTTACTTGGCGTGGAGCACTAACTGCGATGGGGAAAAGTGTAAACACACGATGAAGACCAGTGCTATAGTTTAGATATGATGTGTTCCCCCTAAAGCCCATGTGTGAAACAATGCAGGAATGTTTAGAGGAGAAATTATTAAATTATAAGTGTTAGAGCCTAGTCAGTAGTGGATTAATTGGGTGGTAGCCATAGCAGGTAGAGTGTGACTAAAGGAAATAGGTCATAGGGAGGTGCCTTAGGGTTTATATTTTGTCCCTGGTAAGCATAGCATGCAGTCTCACGTGCGCTCTCTCTCTGTTTCCAGCCTTTCATATCCTAAACTGCTTTCCTCTATCCCACTCCTCTTCCATGATGCTCTAATTCACCTCAGGCCCAGAGTAGTAAAGTCGGCTGACCGTGGACTGAACTTCTGAAACCAAGAGCCAAAATAAACTTGTCCTCCCCTAAGTTGTTCTTGTCAGGTCTTTTCATCACAGTGATGAAAAAAAAAAAAAAAAAAAAACTAACTAAAATACTCAGTGATGTGTGCTCCAAATAAGCTCCATAAAATATCTTTTAACCGGTTGCTCACAAATCTATATTTGTTATGGTTATTTGGTTCACCAAATGGTTTTATATAGTTTTTCATATCCAAGCCTCACAACAGACTTATGAAGCTAGATGGGGAAGCTTCATTCCCATGATATTGATGAAAGTTGTATCCAGTTACACGAAGACCTAGAGAGTTAGGTCATGTCTTCAGAACTCCTGCTTTTGTCTTCTTTCTGCTAGTTCATACCTTCCAAGGTGGAAGTCTTGTCAAATGCATCCTGTAAGTATTCCATTGCTTCATGATAATTGTTATGATTTAGATGTGGTGTCCTCCAAAAGCTCATGTGTGAGACAATGCAAGGTTTGGAGAAGAAATGATTGGGTTATAGCCTTAACCTAATAAATGAATAATCCCTGATGCGATTAACTGAGTGGTAACTGGAGGCAGGTGGGGTGTGGTTGGAGGAAGTGGTTCATTGGGGATATGGCTATGGGGTATATATTTTGTATCTGGAGAGTGGAGTCAGTCTCTCTCTCTCTCTCTCTCTCTCTCTCTCTCTCTCTCTCTTTTCTGATAATGTGAGCTGGTTCCCTCTGCCACGCTCTTCAGCCATGATGTCCTGCTTCACCTCAAGCCCTGAGGAATGGAACCAGACTTCTATGGACTAAGCCCTCTGAAATGTAAGCCTCCAAATAAATTTTTCCTCCTCTACAATTGTCCTGGTTGGGTCCTTTTAGTCCCAGCAGCAAAAAAGCTGACTAACGCAATAGTAAAGAGGATGCCCAATATATTTATTTTTCTTTGGCCTTTATTCTGTTCCAATTTATTTCTTAACACAAGGCAAAATAATCAGTTATTCTAATTTTAAATCAAATCTTTCCCAGGGATAGTAGTTATCAGTTTTGAAAATAAGTTTTTGTCCTAGAGTCCTAAAATAAATCAGGAACATCTTAGAGGATAGTTGAATTATAGAGCCAGTCATTACTCCTTAGTTTACTGAACAAGCTTTCTTATAAAATATATTCTATACTATAGTGCTTCACATAATACACTGTTTTCCTTTTCTATGTGGTATATGTTATGCTGAACCCTGGAGACACAATCATGAATGCAACATGGCACCTTCTCTAAAGGAGATAGAAGATAATAATGTAGCAAAAAAAAAAAAATGCTATTTCATTTGTAAACTCAAGACCTTTGAAAAAAGTAATAAGGAATTTCTAAAAATGAGGGGAGCATTTTAGACTGAGTTGGAAGCCAATACAAAGATTAGTCGTTGAGGGTGTAGCTTCTCAAGAAATTGGTAGTAATTTGGAAAATCTAGGTACAGAGGGAGTTGAGGGACTGGAAAGAGACAAGATTACAGAGAAGTGGCTTTGCATGTCAAGCCAAGGATCATAGGCTTTCTGCTGAAAATGAGGAACCATGGAAGGAATTTAAGCAAGAAAGATGTCATCAAGTTTGTATTTATGATGAGTACTGTGGTTGCAGTGGAGAAAATAGGAGCAGAAGGAAACCATAAGCAGAAATAAATGAGAGACAATGATCATAGACATGAATAAACTGGTGAGAAATCCTGATTGACCAGGTAGTGACAACTGATCATGAGAAAAGTCAAAGGATTCAAGCAAAATTTAGTGAACAATTGAATGTGAATGGAGTGTTAACTAAAGGAAATTATTCATTTAAAAAAAAAGGAAAAGGGAAGATTTCGAGGAAGTTAGACAGCAGGGGTTTAGGGAAGGGTGGGAGTAAGTAGAAGTGAACAGGAGGGAGAAGTATTTATTTGGGGACATTTTGAGTTAGAGCTATCATTACATCTGCAGAGAGACTATAAACCCATATATATATATATATATATATATATATATATATATATGGTATATATATAATAGTAACATTTGGGGATTGTTTGCCATAGTAATATTTGGGTTTCTAAAAACTGGTCAACTTTGAAGTTAAGAGCTAAGGTTTTAGAGAGACACAGAGGCCAGAGTTTGCATCATAGATTTATCTCTAACTTCATCTTTCCCATCTATTATTATCTATTACATACAAGTTTGCAAAAATAGATAAAATATGTGTAAATTAGCAAGCATGGTGTCTCGCATATGAAAGGAACCAAATAATTGTACATTCAAAATGCTCAAAGTAAATCTTCAACTAATTATTTTGTTAGTAATGGATAATTTTATACATCAAATAGTATGTCAAATTGACTAGGCTAAGGGATGCCCAGGTAGCTGGTAATACATTATATATATTGGATTGTGTCTGTGAGACTGTTTTGGAGAAGATTAGCGTTTAAATTGTTCAACTAAGTAAAGAAGATTGACCCTCACAAATGTGAGTGGGCATTACACTAACCATTGAGGGTTTAAATGAACAAAAAGAAAAGAAGTGAATTCACTCTCTGAGCCCAGACATCCATCTTCTCCTACAGTGCTCCTGGTTCTTGGGCATTTGAACTCTGACTGGGGATTACAGCATTGGCCTTCCCTGGTTCTCAAGACTTCAGGCGCAGACTGAATTGCACTGTCTTCCAGGTTCTCCAGCTTGCAGATGGAAGACGATGGAACTTGTCAGCCTCTATAACATCTTGAGTCAATTACCATCATCCATCTCTTCTTATATCCTCTTGGTTCTGTTTCTCTAGTGAATCCTGATGCATGCACTAATACATTATTTTATAAAGTATTTTAAGAACTATAATAAGTATCTTCCAATTCAATTTTATTTTGTTCTCAACTGTTTTATATATTTAAATATAAATAGAGGCTGGGATTGTGGCTCAATGGTAGAGTGCTTGCTTCGCATGTGTGAGGCACTGAGTTCAATTCTCAGCACAAAATAAAACTAATTTAATAAAAATAAAGGTTCAACCACAACTAAAATATATGTGTATATATAAAATAAGTAAGTAAATAGAAATATATATTTACATTGTGATTTATAAAGTTTTTCTAAAGCAGAATACTCTGCTTTCTAACTCAAGATATATAAAAATTACTTTTGAAATTCAATATCAAAATGGAAAAAATTAATTATATCTCAACAAATGAAACCATCTCACTTTATAAAAAGAAAGTACTTTATATTACTATGAACTGTGATTTTTCCCAATTGAATATACCAAAGCTTAAGGTGATTGAGAAAGAAATGTGGTGGTATCTCAAGCTTTAATTGCATATATATTTTGTTGGTAATTTCTCTTTTTAAAAAGGACAGAGATGATAGTCCAAAAAATTCAGCTGGATTTAATAAGTTCACACTCAAAAAGATAGAACCTCCTCCCATTTTACATGTGAGCTCATCCTTAAGAATTCCCTTTGGTCATTATTCCTACTAAAGGTCACTGGAAGGAAACTAGAAAGTCTGGTGGCTTTATTTTAACCAACTCTTTGTGCTACAGTTTTAAAAGTCTGGATGCAACACAATCAGAACTTCTCAACTGCAGAACATAAATTTTTAGTACTTCTTGTTCTGCACTCCAACAGAAGAAATATTTGACTTCTGCTTGGTCCCCATCCCATTAAATTTAAAAGGTTGTTTTTGCTGGAATTATTTTCTAAAAAGATATGGTTAAGAGATGTATATGTAAACATCAAATATCAAACTGGAGTCATGAAATAAATGCAACTTTTAAAGATGAAATAAAAGAATTATATGGAATAGAGTAGAATAGAAAATATCAGCTACTACTGAAAAGATAAATGTCATTTTGTAAGACCTTTTACTTTTTTGTTGTTGTTCTGGTGATTGAACCCAGGGGTGCTTTACCACTAAGCAATGTCCTCAGCCCTTTTTAGTTTTCATTTTGAGAAAGGGTCTTGCTAAATTGCTGAAGCTGACCCTGGCTGGGCACAATTCAGGAGCCACTTGTCAAAAGAAACAAACTTTATTTTTAGAACACACACACCAAACCACACAGCTCCTCAGGAAAAACCTTGGGAGAGCCCAACTGCCACCACCGGCTTCCCACAAGCCTCTCAACCTCCCCCACTCCTCCTGCTCTCGATGCTGATTGGCTGGGTCTCGTGGGCAGAGCCAAAAAAAGTCCCCCAATGAGCAGCTCCGTGGTCTGAAAGGGCGGGGAAACAGCCCAATGAGCATCACCGCAGAGGAGCCAATCAGTTGGCAGCTAGAAGTTTACTGGGGCTGCTGTGAGCCAATCATCAGCTGGCAGCTGGAAGTTTGCTGGCAGCTAGAAGTTTGCTGGGGCCCCTTTGGCTGTGGCTCTCAACAGACCTCTTCCTGCCTCAGGTTCCTGAGTTGCTGGGATTACAGGTGTGTACCACTGTGCCCAGTAAAACCTTTCATTTACATACCATATGATTTTAAGTGAGTCACAATATATATGAACTGTAGTCAGAAGCTCAGAGGCCATAGAAATTGAGAAATTGTACATAACAAAATATGTAAATTAGAAATGATGCTATAATACTTTAAAAAAATCTTTGCTGCATAGTTATGCCTATCTTGCCTTCAAAATCTGCCTCAATATTCTTTTTTTTTTTTAATTTAATGGTTCCCTCCACAAACCTACAATCTCACTTCTTATTGCATAACCAAAATATTGAAATCAGGACTTCCAAGATATATCTTGCACGTCAACAATTATTGCAGCTCTATTTAAAGTAGCCAGGATGGGAATCAACTTAAGTTCAATTATCACATGAATGAAAAAAAAATGTGATATAAAGATAGAAAATGGAATATTACTTAGTCTTTAAAAAGAAAGAAATTCTGTCATTTGCATCAACATGGGTAGACCTGGAGGACATTATGCTAAGTGAAATAAGTCAGTCACAAAAGGACAAATACTACATGTTTCCACATATAGGAGGTTGCCATAATAATCAGACTCACAGAACTAGAGAGTAGATACAGGTTTCCATAGCTGAAGTATTGTGGGAAATGTATAGTTATTTTTTAACTGGTATTAAGTTTCAGTAAAGCAAGATGAATATGTTCTTGAAATATATTGTACAGTATGATGTTTATGGTTAACAATACAGTTTACACTTCAAAATTTGATGAGTAATCTCATGTTGTATTCTTATCACAAAACAATTTTTAAAAAAAGCAAAAAACAAAACAAAGGAATACAAGAAAACATCTCTGGAGGTATAATGGATGTCTATTACTTTGATTGTGGTGGTAAATCACAGGGTTTGCACATGCACAAACTCACTAAATTGTGTACATTAATATGTACATTACTTTGTATATCAATTATACCTCAATAAAAATTAAAAGCAAAAAATAAAAATTTCTTTAACAACTATTAAATTAATTTCTTTTTCTACTTGACATATGCTTTTTATGGATAGTTTATAATTAGTCTGGAACACTCTTTTGTTTAATAATCTTGTTTCCTTCTAAATATCTATAATGATTTATTGTTGAAAATTAACATTTATAACATTTATAACTGTGTTATAAACTGTGTGTACTTGGTTTAGTTATTGATTACATTTTATATATTAGTAGAATGTAGTATTTGTATAATACTCATTCGTGTTTATTCAGACTGTTTTGAATCTTTTAAAAGCTCAATCTACATAAAGTTTCTATACGTGTTAGAAAATAGAACTCTAATTTGAAAATGCAGACTTCTGTAGCTAAAAAATTTTCAATGTTAGTTAAGTGTATGGTTCAAATCTTCAATATAATTACTTATTGTCATTTTCATCTAACAAATAATGGGAAGTTTGTGTTAAAAATGTCAGTATAGGGCTGGGATAGTAGCTCAGTGGTAGAGTGCTTGCCTAGCATTGTGTGAGGCATTGGCACGATTTCTTTTCTTTCTTTTTTTTTTTTTAAAGACAGAGTGAGAGAGAGGGAGAGAGAATTTTAATATTTATTTTTTAGTTTTTGGCAGACACAACATCTTTGTTTTGTATGTGGTGCTGAGGATCGAACCCGGGCCGCATACATGCCAGGCGAGCGTGCTACCGCTTGAGCCACATCCCCAGCCCAACTGGCTCGATTTTCATCACCATATATAATTAAATAAAATAAAGGTCCATTGACAACTAAAAAAATTTTGAAAAAAAGTCAATATAACTGGAGAACTATAAACTTATTCTAATTTTTTTTCAAAAAAAATTTTGAAAAAAAGTCAATATAACTGGAGAACTATAAACTTATTCTACACTAATAGCTTGAGGCTGAGAGAATAACTCAGGGAGTGCTTGCCTAACATGCATGAAGCCAAGGGTTTGATCCCCAGCACCACAACAGTAAGTAAATAAGTAACTAAATAATTATTTTGTACTTGGTCATTGTTTTTAGGCACATATACTTTCACAATTATTATATATTCCTTGTGAATAGGATCTACCTTACCGCAAAGAGAATTTTTTCCACAAAGTCTATTATATACAGTATAAATGCAGCATGAATTTTATTTTGATGAGTATTTTTCCCCTAACGCTTTCTCTAACCACCAAATGTAGCCTTTTATTTTGTTTTGTGGAAGCCTTCTGTAAACATCATAAGGCTGGGTTTTTCCTAATTCTTGTTTTGAAAGATTTCTAAATTTTAAAAGAAAACTTGGAACTATACTCAAAGAAATTTTTTTTCTGAAGAATTTAAAATAAATCGTAGACATCATATCCCATCATCCCAGAATACTTTAGGATGTAACTCTTATGAACAAATTCATTCACCTGAATAAACACAATCTAAACATTGAAACCAGGAAATTAGCTGTCATACATGCTATGGTATAATCTACACATACCACTCAGTTTTCAATAGTTGTACCAAAAATGTTCTTTATAAAAAAATTATCTAATTCACAACTACATTTTACATTTTAAAATGTCAGTTCTTTTCCTTCAATATGAAACAGACTTTTCTTGACATTTATGCCTTTGACACTTTTAAAAATTAAGACCAGTTATTTTGTATAATTCTCTAAACTTGATTTGTCTTATGTTTACTCATTTTGATGCTCAAATCCTTCCAATATTTGGCTCATGGGGGACTCTCAAGCTGTGACAGCCATGTGCTCAGCAGACTACAGAAGTACAGGAAAGTGGAGCTTCCTCTACCTCAGGGAGACAGGGAAACCTTTAATGAGGTTTTGACACTGAGGAAGTTAAAGGGCAACTGGGTAAAGAATTCCAGACAGGAAGGAATGAACATGCCACGTGAGGGAAATCATGATGTGAACTTCCAATGTTGTTTATAATCTCCAGCTTTTACATTTTGTAGCAGGAAATGATGTGAGATATGAGGCCAGAGGAGCAGAATGGGTGAGCATGCCCTTGAGGGCTTCGTATGCTGTTATGTCTCCCATATCATTGGTTTTTAACGTGTCCAGTGTTCATCCTCGTTCTGATTTGAAATGGATCGTATCCTCCATTCCTGAAAAGTCAGGGCAGCTCAATTTATTTTCATACTTTTCTTAAACATGAGGCTTC
Organism: Callospermophilus lateralis; assembly: GCF_048772815.1. Lineage (NCBI taxonomy): Eukaryota > Metazoa > Chordata > Mammalia > Rodentia > Sciuridae > Callospermophilus > Callospermophilus lateralis. The sequence continues at coordinate 129,698,697 of NC_135309.1, forward strand.
GGTATTAGGAAAAAGAAAAGCTACCGCTGCTAAAACAAGGACAAAAACAGTGAAGACGAATGTTCCAGGTGATGAGGAGCCTGCCTGCCAGTGAACTGCTCTGCCCAAGGAAGTGGATTCTTCCCTACTTGCCCCAACAGACACGTGATTACAGCCTCCTGAGCCCCAGAGAATAGTGTCCAGTTAAGCCAGGCCTGGACCCAAGCCTGGACTCCTGACCAGACAAGCTACAAGATGATAAATGTGTGCTGCTTTAATCCACTGAGTTTGTAGTAATTGCTCCACAGCAATAAAATCAAATAAATCTCCCCATTCATCTACCACAGAATTCATTTCAGTGCGATTCCTACTTTCCCAGTGCTGAGTTCTGATTCCTTTTCTCCTCAGGATGGCTTTGCCTCCCAATTTATGGTGAGTTGTCTTTCTTCGAATTCCTTCCTCTTCAAGGGCATTTTTTATTATTTTGTCTTCACCTATTGTGTTTTCTTCCTTCTTTCTATTAGAGGGCATGAAATGTCCCTCCAGTGGCAACACTCACGCTTAAGTTTTTGCTTTCTTTTCTTCCTGTCTTCTCTAGACTTCTTTTTCCTCACAGAACAGCTCTTTCTGAATCAGTCCTCAAATATTGTTACATCTAAACATCATAAGCTCACTGATGCTATCCTTTAAAGCTATCATCACATCTACCTTATTTTTATTTTATTTTTATGTTCCAAATTTTGTTTACAAAAACAGGCAGAGGGCTACAGTTGACTCACCAACTTTAATTCCCTAACCTATGATACCAACTGTCTATACATGTAGAATTTACTCTTTTAAAAAAATTTTTTTTAATTTTAATATGTATTCTTGCCATCCAACTTTTTTCCAAATAAACTATACTTGTAGTGTATAGCTCCTACCTCTAAACCATTATTAATCCCTTGAAATCTGACTTCATCACTCTGCTGAAACTGCTCTTTCAACAGCTACTGAAGTATAAACAAACTGCCAACTCTTAAGTTTAGAGATTTTTTTTTTCTTTTCATTTTTCTCACCACCTCTGTGACATCAAGGACTATTGAAAAATTTCTTTTGGACGACAGGCTTGTGGTTCTTCTGGCCGTAGAATTCCTTCTTATATATTTTTGGCTCCCACCGCCCTCTAAACCTATGTATTGCACAAGGATGTATGTAGTTTTTTATTGGTCCTCCTCCTTCCATGGTTCCAAAATCAAACCAACCAACCAACCGACAATGGTTGCTATCACAACCACAGAAAGTCAAATGCTTCACTGGCTTTTCTAAACCCCTCCATTTGTTGTGCCCATCTTACCTTTCCAATAGTATGGAAATTTGACCTTTTGTATTCTTTGCCCTAGTCAAATTCAACTATTTCCAATTTTTTTTTAAAGTTGTCGATGGGCATTTATTTTATTTATTTATATGCAGGGCTGAGAACTGAACCCAGTGCCTCACACATGATAGGAAGCATCCATGAGCTGCAACCCCAGCCCTCCAATTCTTACATCTATCCTGAATGTTTATTCTCTGTCCAAACTTAATTTCACTCTGCAGACCTTATGAGCAGCTTAAAATTTTTGTCATGGTTATGTATTACCTAAAACATGTTTTCAGTGCAAATATTCAAGTCATATTCCTCCAAAAATAACAACATAATATCTATTATCAACACAATATTTCAGACTGTATCCTAAATCTAAAATTAATTCATTAAACCTAAATAAACCCCTTGACCTGCTTGAATGCAACCTCCTCCATGAAGCCTCCTATACAAACACCGTCAACTATGGAAGACTTTTCTTTTTCATTCTAAATTTTCAAAATATTATAACTCTTATAGTACCAAATGATTTTTCCCTTATAATAGAGTTTTTAAAAATATTTTTAAGTTGTAGACAGACAAAATAACTTTATTTTATTTATTTATTTTCATGTGGGGCTGAGGATGGAACCCAGTGTCTCACATATGCTAGGCAAACGCCCTATCAACTGAGCTGCAACCCCAGCCCTATAATAGAGTTTTATAAATTCATTCGAATTCACTTTCTCTGCAGTAAGGTTTTCAGTCAGGAGTCTTGCTTACCCCTTTTTGCATTCAATTGTTATGCTTAGCCTTCTTGTCAAAGTTCTGAAATCATCTGTGATAAGAAGCCTTCTAATTATAAAACTTTGTATTGAGTGTTCCTTATATGACATCTCACAAACACTACTTTTGAAATTCTTCTAATTCTATTGTCCAATTATCTGTGTCTTCACTAGACATCGATCTATGGAGATAAATACAGAGGTTCTTATTTCTTTTCTTCTCTTTACCATCTGTCACAATAGACTATACAGCATAGGTACCCAATAAACATGTGTGGGATGAATAAATAATTATCCTAAGCATAACCATTTGGTCTCACAGGTCACAAGAAGAATCTATACTCGATAAAGTGAAAGGAAATAATAAGTGTAGAAGAAACCAAATTATATAATTAAAGAAGGAATAAATGGTAAACTTTTTACTACACAATATATAAGATAAATTGTGAGCCTGAGTCAATATGAATATCTTACACTATACAAAAAATAATACAAGATAGATCCTATATCAAATATAAAACAATGATAACCAAAAACCAAATCACTCTTAGACAGAGACACAGAAAAATCTCTTTGTGAGTTGGGGCTCTTTATATAACTATTTTAGGTCAAAGAAAGCAATAACCATTTTTTAAAAAAATCAATAAATTTAATGCTGTTATATTTTAAATACTGTTCAACAAAAGAAATTGGAACGAACAGACATATCATAGATTGGGAAAAGATATTTATAAAGTATACATCTGGAAAATTAGTGGCATCCAGTGTAAATAAAAACCATTCCAAGTAAATAATACACAAACCATTCAAAATAAGAACAAGGAATACTCAATAAAACCATAAAAATGTTCAATCTCCTTAATTATTAGGAAAATGCCAAGTAAAATAAAAATACCACTAGACACTCACCAGAATGACTAGAATTAAAGAATCTAAGGAGACAAGATGTCATTGGATCACCTGGAATTCTCTTTCATTTTTGACAAGAATGCAAAATGTTACAACCACTTGCGTTTCATGGTTTCTTATAAAATTATGCATTCCTCTACTCTATGAGCAGCAATTCAGTTCTTGGTATCCACTTAAAAGAAATGAAAGTATGCATGTTCAAAAAATTAGAACATAGAAACTTCATTGATAATTTTCAAAAACAGGACAGAGCCAAGTGTTCACCAATAAGGGAATGGATAAAAAAAACTGATAAATTCAGCACTACTGAGCCATAAAGAGAAACAAATTATTTGTGCACTGAATGCAGATTAATTCATACACAAGATAGAGGTTTCTGTATGATTTCAGGCACATGAAATTATATAGTGAATTTCTATAATGCCAGAAACAAGAATGATTTACTTCCAGAAACAAGTTTGGATTAATAGTTGAAACATTTGTCAGAAACCATCTAATGTCATTTCTGATTATATAGTTCATTGTATATAAAATATACTCCAAAAGAAAAAAACTAGAAATAATATCAAAATCTAGTTAATAATCCTAAAATATTCAAAGGAAGGTATTACTGATATCTGCAATTTACTTCAAAATACATTCAAATAAAATAGATTTAGTGGAAGCTGAGATAATAGAAAGATGGATAAATGCAAGATTAAGAAAGCAAGGTGTATTTAAAAACAAAAAGAATAGGAGACAACAGGAAGCATAAGGGAATAAAATTTTCATTTAACATTCTGCAAACCTTTCCAGGCCTGTCACTCTCCAAGCCAGTTCTCTTTTCTGGGCCTGTCACTCCCAAATTTCTGAGAAATCTGTAAATCTTTAAATTAGTATAAATTCACTTATTAATAAAAATTTTATTGTGCACTGTTAATTGGCTTATGTGATAAATACATTAAGCAGAGAGGTACAATATTTAAGAAACTTGTAATCTAGGGTACTTTCCAACATTTTCTGATCAGATAGACAATGGAGAAAACTTAGCCTAAGAATCCTGAGAATAACAAGACCACCATAAACTGTCTTGTGATGACCAGATTGATGCCATAACCAAATGTGTTTCAATGCCTACCCATCACTCAGTTTCCTTTAAAGGAAGAGCCTGAGAACCCCAAACCATCTCTCTCTCAAGATGGCCCACGTTCTCCCTTGAACGTGTATATGCTTTCCTAAATAAATATGGCTGTATCTCAGATGGACATGTGCTGAAATTCTTTTCCATCACATGCTAGGAACTCTGCAGACTTCCTTTCATGGTAAAGTATTAATGCCAGACTCTGTGGTGAGTTTACATGGGCTCAGTGTAAAATTCGTTCAATTTTTCTATGGTGAAAAACAACAGGTACTTAATTATTGTGTGTGAGGAGACTCCTTTCCATTATATGTCCTCAGAAATTGTTTTGAATTTTCCATAGTTAAATGTCTACATTAAGAAAATTTAAAAGTAAAGATAAAGCATTGTCATAATTACATAGTTAATTTGTCTGTGAAATTAAATTAATAGTACTAAAGTTATACTCAGGAAATCATAGTTGACTATTTATAGAAAATGATATGAAATTTTTATAAGCAGAACTTAAAATTGTCCAGTATTTAAGGATTGGGGCTCTAAAAGTAGTGAAAAGTAGGGGAAATAGCACTGACAAATTCTCAGGGGTTCTATCTGGGGTTTTTGTTTGTTTTCTTTTGTTTTTGTACTGGGATTGAACGCAGGGATACTTAATCACTGAGTTACATCCCAAACCCTTTTCATTTTTTTTTTTTTTATTTTGAGACAGAATCTCACTAAATTGTTTAGGTTCTCACTAATTTGCTGAAGCTGGCTTTGAACTTGCGATCCTCCTGCCTCAGCCTCCTTAGTTGCTGGGATTACAGGTGTGTAACACTATGCCTGACTCTTTCCTTTTTTAAAAAATCTGTTTTAATGTCTGACTAAACTTCTTGGATGCTCCTATACTCAATACTATTGAAAATTGTTTTCATGTTTCACTTAAAATTAGGGAGCAAGTACAGCCCTCCCAAACAAAGCCAGTAATTGATTTCTTAGAATTACTCCTTTACATCTGTCTCCACTCTTGCCATTTCCTTACCCCTTCTCTCTAGCCTATTCAATTTCATCCAGTTGTCCCTTGTTTCTGAAACATTTTCTTTGCGTGAAGACTAACTCCCTATTTCCTCCTTTTTGATCTCCTTTTAGTCTTGATTACAAACCTAACTGAATTATGGTCAGCATTACTCAGCTCCTTCCTCCGCCCACTCACCTTTATGAGACCAGTCACCTCTTCTGCTTTTAAAAGGTTTTATGATGGCTCATTAAAAAACTAAGAGAAGAAACTCTAGTACTCCTGAAAACTTTTTGGAAGTTTAGGGTTTTGTTGAATATGTAAAACTTCTCCAAAATAATATTCAAAAAAATTTCCAAGACAAGTTAGAGCACATTTGTTCTCTCATTTATAAGAGACGATTGTTCAAACTCTGATTTGTAAGTCATTCTCTAATTAGGAATAATATAATCTAACATCAGTATTCAGAAAATGGAGCAAAATTAATGAAAAATGCTGACTCTTCCCATCAGAGCTAGCCCAAAATCTATGTCCAAAATCCTTTTTTCTTATAACCATTTCATTTCTGTAAACAGATAAAGGTGACTAAATTGGAACAATATGAAATGTTTTCTGACATTAGCTTCTATATAGAAACATAGGATCATAAATGTTAAATCAGAGTCAAGGTAGCCATCTATCCCAGCATTTCCTAAGTACCTTTATGAAAAATCCCTTATTTTGGAAGATGTTGTTGATAAATTTCCCTGATTAAGCAAGTTGGGAGAGGCTCAATTCAATCAAGTTGAAGTCTAGAATGAATAAAGTTTATTTTAGTGATATCTTTGGGTGAAAAAGCTATCTTTCCTGCTGATATTTTATTTGCAAAGAAGCAAAATGATTATCTTAAATTAAACTAAATTAAAATGATTAGTCTAAATTAAACTAAATTAAAATGATTAGCCTAAATTAAACTGTTGTGATAAAAGGTCTAAGACCAAGCTTTTTTACACTACTTCAATATGTTCCATTAGCTTAATACTACAGCATTAAATAAAATAAACATGAAATATGCATATTTCCACAAAGGTTCAAGGAATACGTCTTACTAACACCTCTGATATTTCCTTTATTTCTTTCTGTAAGAGACTAAACGGTTTATCTTTTAGAGTATTGCAAATTTTATCTACCAAAACATAGACAATATCAGGAAAAAGTAGACACAGAGATGATTATTTTTTCCCACACCCTATTCTCTCCCCAATCAAACCAAATGTCCCAGGTGAAACAGTTCATAAAGTCCCTGAAAGTGAAAAAGATTCTACTTTTTTCAAAAACAAAGTTTTCAGAATAAAGTATCTACTAAAAGGTGACAGTTGATCCTGTTATTGAACAGCTGTTGTTCTGTTTCATATCACATGCAAAGTAATATGGTTATTTTCTTAAAAAGTGGTTGACAAAGGATCACACTTCAACAGTGCCTCCAATAAAAACTGGAACGGGCAAATCCAAAACACAGCTGTCAATATCAAGCTGGTAATGGTTATTGCTAAAGAGTTCAAAAAGGAAAAGCTAAAGGCATAAGATTAAAAAAAGGAAAGGGTTTATAGGAAAGTAATTAATTAAGATCAGAAGATATGAAAGACTGGAAGATATGAACAAACTCCTCTATTCCATTCCTTCCAATTGCAAGTGGATATTATTTCATAAATTATTATATTTTAATATGAGACATTTTCATGATCTAGACTATCATTTAAATTCTTTGGAAAACAAATGTTAACAGAACAGATTATGCTACCAAAGATATCACTAGAATAAACTCTAGCTTGTTCTAGCCTCCTTTTCAGTCTCTGAGAGCTACCTACCAATGCTTGCTCAGTGTCCCAAACACCAAGATTAAAAAACAATCCCTTTTCTAAAGTGTGTGCCTTCTAGCTAAAAGTGAATGGAGCATGACTCAGTGAATTCCAATTCGTTCTCATCCTGCAAATGATTCAGTGGCAGTGACAATGATTTGCTGTGCCATTACAAAACCAACTAAAAACTCAGAGAGGAAATATAGACATTTCCCTGATTGTTATTCTCTTTTAAAAAATGGTCAAGTTCATATTGACTCTTGTGTTATAGTCCTCCTGGTAACCGACTAAAATTGGATTTTTGCTTAATCAACCAGGCTAATTAAGGCTTCTGTTCTGATCTTTGGATGACAAGGCAGAGTGTGGCTTCAATCAAATTGCTGGTTGACTCCTCTATGGGCCTAAATCATACCCAGTAATGTAATCAAACCAGTTTGGCTTAATTACACACCATATATCAGTAAATGGCTTTTTTGGGTCACTAGCCTACACATAATCTGGCATTAAAGTTGAGCAGATAAAAAGAAATGTTTTAACATTTCCAAGAAATGCACATGCATTACTTAAGGTTTTAACTAATAAGAAACTATTAGAAGAAAAAGAGAGAGACATGAAAGCATAACAACATTGTGTCCATCCCAAATGTCATTAGCTGCAATCTTTAATCAGGAGCTCATTCCAGTTACTGGGCGGTATCGCCAACCTCCCAGAGGGAAGCCAGCCGCAGACCAAGAATGAGAAAACCAATTTGAAAAGAAAAAAAAAATTGAACCTGAATGATAACTGAGCCCAGATGGAGAAAAGAAAGGTTAACTGTGGAACTGGTCTTATTTAAAGGCCACCAGTAAATTTAAGCCACAAGAAACTTGCCCAAACGGGGAAAATGCTATCCCTCCCTACCACCACCATAGTAAAAAGGAAAATCAACGTAGTCAATTGGACCCACCAGCAGAGACTTTTCCCATATTTTAGTATGGAATATAAGGTCCATGAGCAGAAGTTATAGGGGAAATGCTAAACTGCAGCACTGTAGAAAAGAAGCAGCTGGTTTCTATTATTTGTGTATATTTTTATTATGGGTAAAAAAGTGGGCAAGGTGCCATGGTGCACTGCTGTGTGGACCTCCCAAAATGGCAAAGGCAGAGCATTGGCATTCCTCTGCCACCACTGGAGATATGATCAACTGAAGATATCTATTGAAAGGAACTCCAGCAGAAACAAGATCTATCGCATGGCCTTTGGTATGCAGTCAAATGAATTGATGGACAGCTTTTTAAAAGTTCATATAAAAGTTGGATTAAATGATACCCAGAGGAACTGAACCTGAATTCAAGCAAACATTAAACAGTATTAAGTCTTTAGAAACTCATGCTAGTTGCTTAAAAATGTAAATGGCATGGGGGTATAGTTCATAGTAGAGACACTAGCAAACCAGGACTTGGCAAGAAGAGCAGCAGAAGAGAGAGATATCCAAACTTTGTGTCATCTTCCTCAGATCTCATACAACCACATTTAGTTATACACCCACCTTTGGAAATGAAAGTCGGCCCCACCAATGTAACCTCAAGGATCACAGCAAAGGGGAGAAAGGCAAAGAATGGATATGGAGGGGCAATCAAAGAGTGACCAGCATGCTCCTGTAGTCTCATCTCAACACTGCAGGCAAAGTGAGGCTTTCCAAACCTTGGTCAGAGGTATTACCCACTCTTCTATTCAAGACCACCAATGACTTCCATTCCATGAAGGGAAAACCAGAATCTTCACAAGTTCTGCAAATCCCTACAAGCATCAAGCTCTCTTGCTTGGCTAACTTCTGCCCCTCTCCCACCCCTCCTAGAGCTACCACTAGCCTTCTGCTTCTCACACACGCCAGGCTCTTACTTGCCCTTGCTCTTCTCCAGGAATGCTCTTCCATCAAGTCAGAACTCATTCTCTCATCTCCACCAGGGCCTTGTTCAAAGGTCCCTTTTCAGTGAGACGTATCGTGATCGCCCTATTTAATGCTTCAACCCTTCCTCAGCTTGCTTTTCTTTCATGATTTTTTTGATAACACATTCACCATTAGCACAACTGTATGTCTTAGTTTTTAATTTTTATTGTCCACCTTTCTTAACTATAATATAAAACCCAGAAGTACTTGTTGTCTGTTTTGTTATCAGATTTAACCCAGAACACTTAGGATAATTCCAGGCAGGTGGTGGACATATGGTATTTGTTGAGTGAATGAATGAATGCATGCATTAATGAATGATTTAATCTTAATGGCTTGTTTTGGACTCATTTATGGGCAATAATCAATATTATCTAAACAATTACTTATTAATATAAATTCTTTCAAAATTGGATTAGATGTTTATTTTATTTAATGTAGGCTAAGGGACCAAAACAATTCCCACCATCCTTTCTTCACATTATCAAGCAGAATTAAAACTGAACAAATTGCTTTAGACAAGGGAAAATGACCTCTCTTTGATTTTAGGAACAAAACAAACTTTCCCCCTTCTTAATGTGGAGTTGTAGGGTCACCATGAATGACCTACTAATTGCCAAATCCTACAAACACTCCTCAGTACTTATCTTTCTTGACTTCTCTGAGTTATTTGACACTCTTGAGCAACCCTTTCTTTACAAAATTACTCAGTGATTTGATTTATCATGGCTTAAAAATAGGTGGGAGACAGATTTTTTATGTTTTGCTAAATTTATTTGTTATTTTTGAAGCAATAAATCATGCAATTTAGAAGTAAAATATAAAGTTCAATGAATAAGTAAGGAATTCATACTCATTGGAAAAAATAAATCCAAAAAATAAGGTAGAAAATTTTAATCCTACCACTAGAGATAAGCAGTTTAAAAGCTTGATGTATATTTTACATGTGTACCCACACTGGTTTTGAAACAGAAATGGGATTATATTACAATATTTTTGAAAATTAGTTTGTTCTCTTTAAAATCTGTTAGCCATATTTATTCTTGTTAAATTATATGCACACACATATTTTAATGACTGTAGAATATCTCATTGTAGGTATGATATAAATATATTTAACCCATGTATCATTATTACTTACTTAGTTTCCATCTTTCTAAGTTTATATAAATGGATTAACTTTTTTGAATATATGTTTTTTGTCCTTTTAGCTTAACATATCATCAAGACTAACTCTTAGAGTAGAATTGTTTAGTTAGAACAACTATAATAATATCAATACTTACTCCTTGATATTTATTGCTCTTACTTGTTTGTGTTTTTATTGATTTTGCTTGTGTTTTGGATGTCACTTTGGCTTGATTCTACAGAATAGTAGTGAAGTGAGCACCCTTGCTTGCCTTAGTCCTGACATCATGAGAAATTGTTCATGAATAACTGCTATTTTTAATTACCTTTCTCAAACTCAAGAAATGACAGTTAATATACTGAGGACATAAGTACAGAATTGAATATTTTTCTAAAATTGAAAACTATCAACCTCTCTGATAAATTGAGTATACCATTTGGATTTGCTTGCTGCACTTTGTGTGTGTGTGTGTGTGTGTGTGTGTGTGTTGCTAGGGATTGAACCCAGGGCTTTGTGCATGTGAGACAGCTCTGCACTTTTTAATTGAGCTAATAACTAAGATTTATGGGGCTTTTATGTTTAAAATCAAATTATATTTCTATCTCTTAGAAAATAAAAAGATTAGGCAATAGTAGGTCTGCATCCTTGGGAGACAAAATTAACTAGAACAGAATAGCTGCTTACCCCTTCCACTGGTTATGTACACTGTGGACAACCATGGTCCCCTCACCTCACATATTGCATGTGTTGGTGCTTACACTCCAATTACTCTACTCCCATCTATATTGTGCCTCAGTCACATAGGCATTGAATTTTTGACCTTATTCCAAAGCATGAATCATAGAGCCTCCATAGAATTCTATTATATCAACATGCCCTAATTTCCATAAAATAAAATAAAATAAACTTTTGGATTATTTTCCATTCTTTCACTTTTAAACATATTCTTATTTATCATCCAATATAGTTAGGAGGAAAATATTCATTGTAGAATTATAGCTGTGTGTTGGTTAATGACAATAATATTGGAAATACACCCTTAAGTGACTTCATCATCATGTGAACTTCATAGAGTAAACATACACAAAGATAGATAGTATAAGTTAATCCAAAAATCAAGCACAGGAGTGAACAGAGTAGCATGAAGTTGCTCTTGGTATGATTTGGCACTGTTTGACAGTTAAAAAAAAAGAAAAGAAAAAAATTATAATGAGTAGGAATACACTATAAAACAATGATTTGAAACATTGTATGGCAAGTATGTAAACTGGTTATGTAGTCATTTATTATCATCACCATGTACTGGACATAATTGTATATGCTATACTTTTCTACAGCTGGCAGTGCAGAAGGTATGCTTACACTAGCATCACCACAAACAGGCGAGTACTGTGTTGTACTGCACATTACAATGGCTATCACATCACTAAGAGATAGAAATTTTCAGCTCCAGCATTGAGATAACACTTTTATACACAGGGAGTTTCCATTGACCTAAAAGTCATTATGCAGTACATGAATATATCAGTATGACTATTTTGAAAGCTGAAGTTAATATTGCCAAATATCCTTCTAGAAATGTTGGTTTGGGCCATGGCATCAACCACAGCTTATGCCCCATCATCTTCCACAAATTAAGAATTATTATCTTTAAAATATTTGTCAAAATATTTTTATATTTTCATCTCAATTTATTTTAGTATTTTCTTTGGATTTACTTATTCATTTTATTATTAGTATTATGTGTTACTCATTACTCTTCAGTTACAAATAGTTTATTTCTCCCACCTCCAAATAAACCTAAGAAATTTAATTGCATAAACTCTGCTCTGAAGATTTAATATTTTTACTTTTTATTTTATGATTTTTTTATTTAAAAACATATTTTATTTGTTGACATCTTCTCTTCTCCTATTCCTCTGACTTCATTTTTCTCTAGGGGAAGAATCTCTTCTTCCTCCACTCTCTGGATTTCATTGAGTGTCTCTCAATTTGAGGAATTGACCCCAGACCCATAAGAAAAAGGGGATTCTAGGACTTGTCGTTGTTTCTTACTTCTCTTAGCATATGTGAAGTAGACCTCAGAAAGGAGCAGGGGAGCTGCCAAGTACTTTTCAGATAATTCATCACTTGATGCAGTCTTCTGTGGTTGTGGATTTGTAGAAAAAACTGAAGCATCTCCTTAAGTGTGAAACCTGTTCATTGTTGGATTGATAGAGAGATACCGTATTCTAGTCTTTTCTTCCAAGTCTAGTAAGAAATGTTTGCTTTTGTTTTTTTACCAGAAATGAATGTTGAATTACACCAAATCCCTTTTTCCTTGAAACTATCCATTCCTGCAGTTACCATGAGCCTATCCTTTCCTATTTTCTAAGCCATCATTCTTTTTTTAGAATGATTTTTTTTAGCTGTAAATAGACACAATATCTTTATTTTATTTATTTATTTTTATGTGATGCTAAGGAACAAACCCAGTGCTTCACATGTGCTAGGTAAGTGCTCTGCTCTGAGCCACAACACCAGCCCAGCCCAGCCTTCATTCTTACTACCTTTTGTTTGATCCTCATTCTCCATTTTCCTTTTTGTTATTGGTATTACCAAGGATTCCATCCCTGGTTTCTTTTCATGTATTTGCTCACCATTTTTATAGTTTCTGTACCTCTAACCCATATCAACTGAACTCTAAGCATACATTTCCTATCAACTGTTGAACTTCTCTTCATGAATGAACATGGGTACTTTAAACTCTATCGCAAAATGAAATCCTTGTCTTACCCTTTAAATCAATTACTCTTCTTCTATTTCCTACCTCTGCTAACACAGTTCATTCCTTTCAGTAAGCATTCAGAGACTATGTGATTCTAATGCATATATGTCTTAACGACCTGCAACTATTTCAAATATTAAATTTAGTCCACATAACAAGTAGAAGGAAAATTGTTAAAGAATCATGAGTTTAAACCAAAGACCTCCTACCGCTTCTGGCCACATGATTTTTGTCAAGGAAAAAATGAATTGGAACTGGAGGTGCTGAGGAATTATATGGCTGATCCATCTCTCACCTCACTAAGCTTAAACATTTCATTTACACAACAGATATAACAAGTCTTCCTATATATCACAATTATTATGGCAATAAAATGAAGCTGCATGTGGAAAACCCTTTTTAAATTTGGAAAAGGGGTTTAGATGTAAAAATTTTCTGTACTACATATTTAATCCTCTATGTTAATCTTTTATGTTTAAAAAATATTTAACTAAATTAGGGTTTCTATATTAAGAATTATTGTCCCTGTTGGTTGACACACTCTTTGCATATTGCCTAATCAGAGTAGTCAGAAGATTTTGAAGACACTTTCTCATTTTTAGTTTAATCAAATTATATTTAATTGGAAGTATGAAATATCTGCATTCTAGATCATTGCCAGAAAAAATGTAACTCACTGTTGCCAAATCTCTTAAAATTAAAAACAAAATAATTTAAAAAACTTATTCAGGGATAAAATACCAATATAATAAACCACCAGACATACAGGAGGTGTAAATATTGAAATAAATGGACATATGTCCCAAATCTTTTTGGGACATATTCACTATAGAAGAAATATCTGATAGAAACCAGATGATGGTGGAGAATCAGCAAATAAAACAAATTGGAAAAATCAAAGATGAAAACTAAGCCTTTTATCTCTAAAACACTTGGCTCTATCAACATATCTGAAAACTAGAATCTTTCCCATCCATTTTATGTGACGAATATTCCATATGTAAACTTCAGATTTCAAACTAAAATGTAGGCTTGCTATTAAAACTATTAATCAGCAAAATTTATAATTAATTTGAATCTTTTTAAATGTGGATCATCACCATTGCTGTATCTTTTATTTGGAAAAATATAAATCCCAAAAACATTTCTATTAAAGAAAGGAATTTAAACCTCAAAGCCTAATTATTTTTAAGCAATATTAAGGAAAGGAATTTTGACTTAACAAACATGAAAAGAACAAAACCTAATTTTATGGAGCTATGTTTGGCCTTGAATCTTTGTCAAAGAAAATGAACAACTAATAAGACACTGCAATAAAATCTACATGATTAGAGACAACATTTTGGCAAAAAGAAGTTGTGTATGTTTGCTTTAAGTAACCATAATAATAGCAAAATTGTATCCCGTGGCCACCATCACCAATAAAATGTTTTGTTAAAATCTGATTCTTAAATAAAATAATTTAATTTTTTTTATGTTAATGGAAGGTTTTCTGACGAAATTCTCATATTTGCCATGGTACAAAACTAAAGCTGTTAGCCAGAATGTGTTACAAAAACCTGAGTTGAGGATGTAGTTCAGTGTTAGAGTGCTTGCCTTGCATGTGCAAGACCCGTGGTTCAATCCCAACATCATTAGGAAAAAAAAAAAAAAAAAAGTACTACTGCTACTACTGCTAAACATACAACCAGAATAAAAAGGTTAACAAAACCTGAGTGAAATAACACAAGGGAACAATAATATCACAAATAAGATTACAATGATTAACAGAAACATGTGAAAAAAAATTCCTTTAGATGTAAAACTGGTGGTAATTATTACTAACACAGAAAATTACAAATTGTACCAAATGAATTCATTTGTTAAAGGTATATTCAAAAAGGAACTTGAATTTTAGAGCCCAAAGTTCAATCATAGGCTCTTAGAAATGCATCTGGATAGTGGTTTGGTAAATTATGCAACAAAATACACATGAATTTTTATTCTTAATTGTAAACTTTCTTTGGGGGAAAAAAAAAAGATGCTCTTGAAGGAAGGAGTAATTTACAGATCACCACCTAAAATAAATGAACTGCCTGAAGTAGAAAAGACACACTGCTTCCTACTCCAACATTTTGACTTGCTGGCCTTTCTTTCTGTTCTACAGAGTTCTAATGGTAATCATAGGATCCAACAAAAAGAGGGAAGACTCCCTGAGATTTTGAGTCACATTAGCTACAACTCCAAAGTTTCTGGTTAGCAAAGGGTTGTGTTTCTCTAGCTTTCTTTACACTGTGCTCAGTTTGTGAGTCTTCAGGATGACATTAAGCAAAATTAAGTTGTGAAATGTTTTCTGTCTTCTTTTAGTCAATGTATTAATAAATTATTTTTAAATGAATTTTAAACCATTAGCCAAAATTTTATCTCCATTTTAACGAATTTTTTGTATAATGCTGTTGTATGATCATTTTTCTTTATAGTTTAATGCATTCCATAATACTTGCCACATTTGCATGCCAAAAGTTTTTCTTTTTGTGAACCTTGGGAGGCCTTGAATGAGGCAGATTCTAAGCTCTGGTCTTACTCTCAAATTGTGTTACTGTTAAGAGCTCTTGTAAGAGTCAAAAAGTCAACCTCATAACCCCAAACTCAGGTTTCTCTCCCTATTTTAGCTCTAATATTCTGGATACTCATAGTACCTCTGTCCTCTGGAAGGTGAAAGGGGATTGTTGGAGAGGAAATTCTTAAAATTAACAACCCCAAACCCTAGACCTTGATCCCACAAATATGAAGGAAGGCTCTTGCCAAATTGACACCAGTCACAAAAGACTTTGAAAACTAATTCAAAAAGAGTTTGCACATGTTGTCAAATCCCTGAATAATATTGCCTTGATCCAAGTGAATCGTTATGGGAAAGTCGGAAATCTCTTATAACAAGCAAATGATTATGGGTGGAATGAGCTGAATTGATTGGAGCAGACATTTGACATCTGGGCATATTTCCCCATGCCTCGAATAATGAGATGGGTCATGTTTTCTGAAAATCCAACTACTATTTCCTTTAAGAACTGCCATGGAGTGTGAGCAACCCAAAGCCATTTTAACTGGTAATGGCACATGGTGAGTTACATGACAGATTATCCATATCAACATTTTTAAAAAAATATATGCAGAGTCATATACAAAGCCAATTCTGCTTCTTCGGAGTTCAGAAGACAATAGCATAGATAAAATTCAAATAGTTTCCATCACCTGCTGACTGACCTACATTTTTTTTCCTAACCACTCCCAAAATGCATGTACAAAAGTGTCTTTTGTCATCAACCATATCCTAGATTTTTTCTACCATGAAACATGCAGCTTTCAGAGAGTTACTTGCATCACTCTACCAAAAAGTGGAGCAAAAGAATAGGTGAAACCTTACTAAAATATCTGACAGTAGTGACCAACCCATTGTCCTCTCCTATGATCCCTACACAATCAGTGAAGAGAACTGCAGTCAATGAGGCCAAGAAAAGGAAAAAAAAAATATGTCCCAGCTTTGAAATTCAGATAAAGTGCTTTTATGGTTTTAATTACATTGTAATAACTACATAGAAGTAAACGTACTCTTCCTGTTTTAAGTTAGGTAAACATCTGTCATAAATAACTCCAGTGCTCTTTATTTTGTAAACTAATTACACAATCGCCCCTATAAATCCATGGAGTGTTAGAATTTAGAAGTTAATTATATAATTCACTTAACCAAATTTTTGTTCTTACTTCAGTGAAGTTCACAATTCTCCTTATTTGTAGGAGGACCATATTACATAATGCCTCCTGGGAATTTCAGATTAAAAAGGAGGGTGAAGAAAGGATTCATGGGGGCTGGGGTTGTGGCTTAGTGGTAGAGTGCTCACCTCCCACATGCGAGGTCTTGGGTTCAATCCTCAGCACCACACAAAATAAATAAATAAACAAAATAAAGGTATTATGTCCAACTACCACTAAAAAATAAATATAAGAAAAGAAAGTCTTCATGACTGTACCCCTCTCTTTTATCTGAACAGGGTGGACTAATACTATTCTTTTGAAAAAATGTTTAATTACTCTTCATTTACAGATACAGGTGTCTTTTGTTTAAGTTGTTTAACCTGTAAGTGTGTGTTTTTGAGTTCTGTGACAAGGGAAAGCAAGAATTCATTCATTCATTCATTATTTATAAATCAGTACTCATTTGTTACCTACTGGATGCCAGACAATGGGTTATGTGCTGAAACTGCAAAAGCAAAAACTGTCACTAGCTTGGAGCAAATTTACTTTATTAGAATTGCTCTGCAAAGAATATATGTACTAAATATTCTGGGGTCCCAAAGAAGCTGCGCATGGAAACAGTAAGGAAAAGCTCCTGAAATAAAATATAAGGTGCATCTTCAAGTCGGTTCCAAGGAGAAAATGTTCACTATACATTGACTCAGAGATATTTTTTGTATGGATGAAAAATAACTGAAATTAGATCTAGAATGTTTGGAACTAGGAAGTCACTTAAAACCAAAAAATAATAATAATGATAGAAAACCACTCAGATACCAACTATATTTTCTGTCTTTTTTCAAGGGACATACAGTCTCATTATCGTGATACTACCTTGCTGTGTCTTCTTGTTTTATGACCCTGTCCAAAATGACACCTCTCTTACTTGAACACTTTCTACTAATAATCAAGCATATCAATATACCTAGTCCAGATGCTAGAGGATATCAGAGTATTGGATTGAACACTTTCTATAGGTCTCCTCCATGGTCTCCCACCAACCTAAAGATGGAATATTTGGGGGTTCAGGTCACTTCTGATCTAGTTAGTGGCATCTGCTACTTAAGGTTACCCCTATTGTGTGTGTTACTAGAGTGCTAAAGAGCAAAGCAATTTTTCCCAGAATGGCAAGTTGAAGGTCACAGGACTTATGTTTTACATGGTTCTAAATTATAAATATAAATTTGGCATGTAGAAAAGGTTAGAATGGCCATGTCTAAGCAACATGTAGATATGAAGATATAAAAATACCAATGATACTAATATTAGCTAGCACTTATAAAAACTGTACTATGCTAGACACTTCAGTATCTCAAACCTGTGTTAATCATCTTATTTTTTCACATTTTTATTGGTTCATTATAGTGGTACATATTGTTGGGGTTTGTTGTTACATATTCATACATGCACAAAAATACAATATAATTTGACTAATATCACGCTAGCATTCTCTCCCTTTCTCCCCACCTTCCACCCATTGCTCCCTCTCCTCTACTGATTTCCCTTTGATTGTCATGAGATTGCCCTCGCCTTTCTTTTCATTTTCTCTCTCTAGCTTTGTCATATGAGAGAAAACACATGACCCTTGACTTTCAGAGTCTGACTTATTTAGCTTAACGTGATGGTTTCTAGTTCTGTCCATTTTCCTTCAAATGACATAATTTCATTTTTCTTTGTAGCTAAATTAAACCTCATTGTGTACATATTGTATATACTATGTTGGCCTACTTTCTGTCATTGTGGCCAAATACCTGAGGATAGGAAATAGGAAAAGTTTATTTTGAATCATAGTTTCAGAGGGTTAAAGTCCATTGCCAGCAGGTCCTGTTGCTTTTAAATGGATGGTGAGGCAGAGGCCTCATGACAGAAGGATATGGCAGAGGAAATCTTTTCACCTCACACAGTCAAAAAGCAGAGAGAGAGAGAGAGAGAGAGAGAGAGAGAAAGGAAGAGGATGGAAATAAGATATCATTCCAGGGAATGCTAACAATGGCCTACTTTCTCCACTTAGACATTACTTCCTACAGTTTTCATTACATCCCAATAGTCCATTCAGTTGTAAACCCATCAAAGGGTTACTCCACTGATAATATCAGAGCCTTCATAATCAGATAACTTTTCAAAAGCCCTACCTCAGAACATTGCTGCAATTGGGAACCAATATTTCAACACACAAGTCTTTGAGGAACATTCCAGATCCACACTACAACACCTGATAGTCACAACAATTACGTGAATCATCTCTTTTAATCCCATCAAACAAAGGTTAAAAAAAGATTTTCAGAGAGATTAGGTAATTTATATAAGGTCAAATTGTTCCTAATTATCAAATATAAGATTTTAGTTTGTGTATTTCTGACCCCAGAAACCTATACTTTTTACGGTGCCATATGTTTTCTTTGGAGCCATGGAAGCACCTGGTACATTTATATGATTGTAAATTTGACTTTGGTGAGAGTAACAAAAAGTTATACTAGCATAATAAGAGTGGGGCCACATTTTGGACACCCTTGACTATTATACACACAGAAATTTCAGTGAGTCAAAGTAGAGAAGCTTGGGGGCAAGTGAACTTGAACACATAACAGCAATTTGAACACAAAAAATAAAACAGCCAACCATCATAATGGGGCAATGAAAGAGGAAAAATATTTGGAGCAAAATTTGGAAGAAAATTAAAGCAAAGCAAGTTTGGTAGAATTTCATCATAAAAAAGGGAAAGTTTCATAGAATTCCATCAGGAAAAGAAGGAGAAGCAAATAAAAGACCTTGAGAATGCATAGTTAGCAAAAGAGCAAAGAGTGATATCATGGAAACCAGCAGAACACGTATTTCTAGACGTAAGAGTGATCAACAGTGCTGACCTACATAAAATGGTCTATTAGAATAAGGGCCTAAATGAATAGCTAGTAACAAGCAAAAGAATCTAGTCACTATTGGACTGATTAGAAAACATTAAGTAAAGTAGGTGCTAAAATCACTTGCAATGACCTCTCCTATGTCATATCCAGGAAAATTTCATTCTTGAAATAAAGATTATTTGTGTAGAAACTACAGATACTCCTGAACATAATATTCTATACTGTTGAAGGATCTCCAGGAATGGAGTATAATAAGAACAGCTCCGAGTTGGAATATCCAAAACCAGGATGAGGTTCATTGAAGTTCAACTTTTACATAGTCTTCTCCAAAAGTTATGTTAACTGTTCAAATTAATAGTCAAGAAGTTCACCTTCTGATTTAAAATGCTTCCCAGAATACTATATGAAAAATTCAATATTTTTAATAACTTGAGCAACTGAGACTGCTGTTTTGTTGATTAAAACTATGAGATATTTCAGTGTATCATTCTTTTAATTATTCTCAAATAAAGATATAATATTATGGTTTCTATACAAGGTATCCCCACAATGCTCATGTGTGAGACAATGCAAGAATTTTCAGATGTTCCACCATAATATTCTGCCTCACCTTGTACCCAGAGCTATGGAATTGGCAGACCATGGACTGAACATCTCAAACTGGGCCAAACTAAACTTTTTCTGCTCTAAATTGTTCTTATCAGGTATTTGGACACAGCCAGAAAAAAGCTAACTAAAACATATAGGATATTTTTAGATGTCAATCCCCCTTTCCTTCATATATTAATATCCCTCCATATAGGATGTTGGGAGGGTGAAGGGGGTTTGAGGGTCATTAGTGCTGATAACTGATTAGTTTTTGGTTATGCTTCCAGAAACAAAACACTATGGAAATTAACTGCTTTCAATACTTCTGTATGTCCATATGACTTGGTTTGCAAATGGTCTGTGACAAAAGTCACTCTGAGAATATGTTTAAAGAGCTAGTACAGGATTTTGCTAATGGATTTTCCTCTGATACAACATCTGGCAACTTCCCAGACAACACTGATGTTGGATTTGATAGATGTGTAGAATGAGGAAGTAATAATTTCTACTGTTAGGAGAGATGTTGGTGTTATTTGTTGGCACAGAGTAACTTAGCTTACCTGGGTGGATATGACGTGTACAGCTTATTCAGTAGTGAGGAAGATGAGGTAAGCAAGAGAGAAGGAAAGTTTGGTAGATTTCAACAAATATAACTCACAAGTAGTGCTGGCTTTTATTCTTTTTATAAAAGATGGACACTAAATGAGGATACACAAGGGAATAGAAAGGGAAAAGCACATGGCCTAGGTTGGTGTAACAGGAAAAGGCAAAGGTGCCTTCTACCTTGAGCAGCCATAATGACACCCAACTACCACCTGAATTAGAAGGCACTGTAATTTCTAAGTGTTCTAAACTTATGAGTTTCCTAAGTAATGAGACTTTTCCCCTTTAGAGACGTCAAGTCAGCAATCAGCCCTTTTAATCATATAGCATATTCCAGGTGTTGTAGAGTGTCACAATAATGATATGTTGGGCTGATGCTTGATAAAGTTATCTATAACTACCTATCATTATAATAAAGGAAATTTGCCCCAAGTGAAGTTGTTTCATAGCTTTCAATATCGAGACTGAACAAGCTCTTGAAACAAAAATGCTGTTCCCCAGTACTTCAGGTCCTATCTCTCATAATCTTCTCTTACCCTTTTAGAGTTTTCAGCCTCCCATTCCCTCAACATGTACCACTAATCTTGACATAATTATTCCAAGTGAGGATAAAAGAGTAAAATGCTTTAAAAATCAAAAGCAACTCATGAATCCTAAGTTGGAAGCCAAAAATTCCATTATTCTACTGCTTTATAAATATAAATAACATCTATATAGTTTATTGTACATTATACTAATATACATTTAATGTTATTTATATTGAAAATACATGGATATAAATATTTATGACTATAAAAATATATAGTTAGTACCATTATATTAAATATTTTATAAATATGTAATATTTAATAGCATACATTAGTTGTTTTAAAATAGTTAATCATGAGTTATATCAAGTATTTACTATAAAATCTAACATTGAAGCATGATAGATCACAACTATGCCAGAACAATATTTGGTACAGGGCAGGTACTCAATAAATACTGTACCTGACTGATTGAATGAAACAAGAGACTTGGATTTACTCTAAACAGCATCAGTTCATAGCTGTAAAAAAAGTCTTCATTTCAAATATTTGAAGATGTTCAAAAGATAAGCTGCAGCTACGTATGAGACATTATTGAAACCATATAAAAAGACAACACATTATTGCAAACATGGAAGATCCTTTTAATTCTAAGGTAGGGTCAGACATGCAAATTAAGATTTTTTTAATGCATGTGAGTTAACTGGATTTAAAGTGTCTGTGCTTGGCCTAGCAACAATTTAAAACAACATCTTTCACCATTTTTAGCAGTGCATTTAAAATCAGTGTTCATTGCATATAATTCAACTTGTTCTGTAGCTGAACAAAATTATTATTGCAATAACATAGCCACATAGATCAATTTCAATCTAAGAATGAAAATATGACATCAACAGTTTTTGGTCTTGTAATCTTTTAGCAATTGCTGGATCACTGCATTAGGAGTCCTCATTTCCAAGATTAGACATAAATAAAGTCTGACTTAGGGCTGGGGATATAGCTTAGTTGGTAGAATGCTTGCCTGTGTGCACAAGTCCCTGGGTTCTAATCCCAGCACTACAAGAAAAAAAAAAAGTCTGACTTAACTATGCAGAATCTTCAGAATGCCACATTTTCTTTGTCTCCATTTAAGTCAGGAAGACATGCAAGAAACTGTGGTTTTTGTTTTGTTTTGTTTTTTAACATAATTTTCTGTATATATCCTGAAGTCAGTGCAGATTTGTGTTAAGCCGTTATGACTTACACATTCACAACAATATCACAATGTAAATTATAACTGATCTTATAGTGATGATCTTTAATTCTCTAGTAGAGGGGAAGATTTAAGTCAGTCATTGCACACTATTTGTTAGAGCAAGAAAGTGGATTTTTATATCTTATTAAGAGTAACAGCATCCTTATTTCCATCACCAGATTACCTTTTGGATTTTATTCTGGAAGCATCACTGAGGTAACAGAGACCATAGTAAATGCTTTTGGATTTGTTCTCTACAATCTCTGAAGATCATAAAATTATCAATTGTGTATAAGAAATGAACTGAATTTTCTTGCAATGGATGTAACTTTTTTTCTAAAAAGCAAAATTTCTAGGATTAAGATAAAGAAAGAAGTCATCAATAACAATGTTTCCTTTTGAAATTGTGCTTAATTTTTAATGAACTTCATAATAAAGTACACAATTCACAGTTTTGCTAAGCACATTTCCAAATAGCCATAATTGCACAGAATATATAAAATAAATAGCTGTAATAATTATCTAGTTCTCCCCAAATCAAATAGATTGATACTGATGACAAATTGCATATTAAATTAATGTTATTCCATTCAGATATCTAAAAGTGAATCTTGATTCCTCATTTTTTCTCACCCCACACATCAAAAAATTCTAATAATTTAACCCCTTAAATACATCTCTTTCTCCAATCATTTCTCCACATCTCCATCAATACTGATTGAATTAATCTTCCCTGATACCTCCACCCTTATTCTGCTGAAATACACACCTTACCGGTTTAAATAAAACTGCTCTTATCCATCAAGAGTGATCTATTAAAAATTTTAATTTGGTTGTCATTTAGTCCATGCATGACTCCCCCTGTCTTTGCCTGAAGTATCTCAACGGCTTCTTGTTGCTCTTTATAAAAAGGACAAATATTCCTAGCATGGCCTATGGAGACTTTTCCTTCTTTCTGTTTTATAGGTACACTAGTATTTTATCCATCTAATTTATGTGTTGTATGAACTCTAACATTAAGGACACTGTGCATGCTATTATCCCCTGATGGAATTTCATTTTTGCCTTTATTCCTCCAAATAGCCACCACTGAATTGTTATTTATCAGCTCAATTGTAACCTCCTCACTTTCCTCACTTAACTAGGTCAAAATTTTCTCTTTTGTACACTCCAAACACCAGACATTTATTATCCATGGCACTCCTTACAGTTTTTTAGAATATTTAATTGTGTAATTATCTCTTTATTAGAATAAATTTAATTATAGCAAGGACCATGTTTGATTTTTTTTCACCACTGAGTCTTATTCCATTTACTACACACTAAGTATTCAATTACCTTTCATCCCAGAACTAAAGAATGAGTTTAAAAATCTCCATTTTACAACAGATTCTAGTGATGATTTACTCTAAACATTTTTAGGCTCTCCTTTTGAAATTATCTGGAGTCTGCACAATTATAAGATTTTCTCATATATTTACCTGGCGCTAATTCTCTAGGAAAAAAAGCACTATATGCTGTTGTTATGTCAAAAATGTATATAGCAATTGAATATAATCATATAAAAAATCTGTCAAAATTAAGATTTAATTACTAAACTATGGAAGTTTAGTTTTGTTTTTCTTTTTGAAACTTTTTTTTCTTTTTTTGAGACAGGGTCTCACTATGTTATTCAGGCTGGTCTCAAATTTGTGAGTCTCCAGAGTAGCAAACTAGGATCTAATGTAGAAATATATATATATAATGATTCAAAACAAGATTTATATTACTAACAAGAGTCACTTACTTTGAAGCTTTTAGTTCCAGTTAAATGGAAGGAGAGGAGACATTAACTTTTTTGAATTCTTACTAAGTACCAAACACTGTGCCATGTTTCAAATATTTTTATCATATTTAATTTCACTAAGTAGGTAAAATTTTCTAAATTTTATGGATGAGGAAACTGAGGTTCAAAGAATTTAGCAAACAGATAGAAGGAGTAAATATGGCCACCAAAGTTTGGTTTATAAGCAACAACCTCCCTGTAATCTGTTTCTTTATTCATTAGCACATGGTTTAAATTTTGGTTTTCCAGAGAATTGCAATCGAAGTACATTCGAACACATTTTAAATGAAAATATGTTCCTTTTATATCCAAACACATCAACGGGAAGAAAGTGTTTTGATGTTATCCAACAGAAGCAAATTGACTGAATTTTCTAATTTCATAAACTGGGCACTTTTATGTATATATGTACTTAGGATAAGTAGATTTTTAGAAAAACTAGTATTTTCTAACTGTTTTTCATAATTGTGTTCATGGTGAGAAATAAAAATGATTTATGCAATAAAAACATTAAGCAAGGAAATTGTCACTGGATACATGACAGTCTTATTCATAGTTGTTACCAGAAATATATGTAATTATTCATGTAATATCTTCAGAAAATTAGGTAGTAATGTGGATTTTATCAAAATCAAAGAAATAGTTATGTTTTATTTTGATATATGTGCCAAAGTTATGTGACATAGGCAACAGAAAATCTGTAGGAAAAAAAAAATTTACTTTTCTTATGCCTCTGAATACCGCAGTCTTGTCCACCATGAGAAATAAACATTATTTGCCAGGTCATAGGATACCAACAAAATTTTCACATTTTCAAAACAATAAATCATTTGTGCATTAGGGCAAATATTAAGTCATGGCTGAATGATGACTAGTAACTAGAAAATGTTAACTTGGAGTTAAAGGATAAATACTTTCCTTGACTATTTTTCTTTTAAATATAAAGCATATACTTGAACCAGTGAAAGATACAAAACATAACTAGTATTCATAGAAGGTGTATTAGCTTTCCATTACTGTAAAAAAGTACCTTAGATAATTAGTTTAAAAAGAGGAAAGGTTTATTTTGGTTCACAGTTCTAGAGGTTTTAGTCCATGATCAATTGGCTACATTGCTTTTGGATCTATGGTGAGGCAGAACATCATGTTGGGAGCCCATATCTAAGGAAGCCCATTTACCTCATGGCCAAGAAGAAAGAGAAAGAGAAATAAGAATACATGAGGGTCCCACAAGATCCTTTGAGAGCATGACTCTAATGACTTAAAATTTCCCACAGGGCTTCACTTCTGAAAGGCTCCACACATCTCAATAGTGCCATGGGCTGGGGGACAGCCTTTAACACCTGGGCCTCTGAGAGACATTACAGATTCAAACTATGTACAGAGACTGCATTAAATAAATTTTAGGAAAGATTCATTTCAGTAATGGTGGCATGAGTGCCCTGTTGACAGTCCATCAAAACAACAAAAAACATACATTAATAAATAAGTAGCAAAAACAACCCTTTAAAGTTGATTTGTAATAAAAATTGTATGAGAACTATTAACAAAAGAAGAAACATTTATTTAAGAAAATCTAACAAATCTCAGAATAGTGAAAGTCAATGTAATGGAGACATGTTCTAGTCCCTTCCTCCTCTCTCAGTTCAGCGAAAAGAAGCCCTGCTCAAAGCAAGTGTGGCCAAAAATATGGGCCTCCTTCTCTCTTCCTCTCACAATGAAGGGTTATGATATGAACCAAGTAGGAGCAAACCACCAAAATTTCTCATCTGTCTCCCCATGGAGCTCTATTGTTGCAAAGACTATACCAGGCAAGTGTGTCTACAAGTTTGAGAGAGATTTCTTTCACCCAGATTTCACCCTGAGAGTGGAAGCTCTTCCTGAGTCATGGCAGAATACTGGGCTCAGATCATATGAGATCCAGCTAGCTTAGGTGGCAGAGATTCCAAGTGAGGAAAGACAAGTTAGAAAGACAAGAGTTTACTACATCCATCTAGAACACTGCTTGTAAAGAGGGCTGTGGCGCTGAAAGAATGGGTCACTTTCTTATCCTTAGATCCAGAGCAATGAATCAGAGATTTTGCCAAAGAGAAGAGGCAAGACATAAAACACAGAGGTGTGAAGCATTTCCCAAAGGAACTGATATTATTTAGAAGAGAATGTGGGGAAACTTCAAACTAAAAGTGTTCTTAAATGACAATAACAACAGGCATTTTACTGGTAAGCAGTAAAGAGGAGATGTGCAAAGAAATAGCATGGTATGACCATACACATGGTGAAAACACAGGCCACAGAAATTGCCCATGAGAGGAAACAGATATTGAATTTAACACACAAAGACTTTAAGGAACCACTATAAATACATTAAAGAATGAAAGGAAGGTATTATTAAAGAAGTTAAGAAAGATACCATGAAAATGTATCATCTTTGATATACACAATATCAAACAAACCTTTAAAAGAATCAAATGGTAATTCTGTAGTTGAAATATACAATAACTGAACTGAAAAAAACAATAGGAGGGAGAAATAAGTAGAATTTTAACTGAAAAAAAAATAAAAGAAAGAATCTGTGAACTTAAAGATAGTCTGATAGAGATCAGGCAATTTGAAGAATAGAGAGAAAAAATAGTAAGAAATGAACGGCACCTACAATAAATGTGGGATACTTTTAAGTGCACCAACATATAAATGTAATGAGAGTACCCAAAGGAGAGAAGAAAGAGAATGGAGAAAAAGTGTATTCAAGAAGATAATGGCAAGAAATGTTCTGTGTTTGATAAGAAAAATTAACATTGACAGTAAGGAGAAAATGTTGAAAGCAGCAAGAAAAGTACAGCTCATAGTCTACAAAGAATTTCCCATTCAGATTAACAGCTGAATTCTCCTCAGAAACAATGAAGGCCATAGGACAGTGGAATGACATATTTGAAATGCTGAAAGAAAAAGACCTGTCAATAAATAATCTTATATCAAGCAAAAATAAAGGCATTCTCAGAGAATTCAAAGCATAGAGAACTTGTGGTTAGTATACCCAACCCACAATAAGCACTTAAAAGATTTCACACCATGTGGGAAAAACCTTCATACACATAGTCTAACCAATATACTACAAAAATAGACAAGTAAAGAATAACAATAGGGACCCCTAAGGGAGACGTAGGAATCAGATATGCAAAGAAAAAGGATAGTATGACTATAAAAAGTAAAGTAAAAAGTATAGAAAAAAAGGATAGTATGACTATAAAAAGTGAAGAAAAATACTATAATAAAAGCATATTGTAAAAGACTATAAAGCCTATTTTTTATTTTATTGTTAAAACTTATTTTAAAAGAAGTTATATAAAACAACATTATGCAATTGTGCTATTGTATTTATAAAATACATAAATATGCTATATCCTAAATGAAACAAAAGAAAATACATAAGAGCAAAATTTATTGAAATAAGGAATGATAGAAAATTGTAACACTTTAATCAAAAGGCAGAAACTATCAGACTGTAAATCATTAGGAATCTGAATTATAAAAACTGAACAATCAAAAAACAATCCCATTTGTAAACAGCATCCAAAAAATAATAATAAATTTAACAAAAGTGCTTAACTTAAACTCTGAAAACAATAAAACATGATGGAAAGAAATTGAGATGATAAGTTTTAATAAAACAATTAACAGTAGAATACAGCATATGTTTTCATACCATAAGTTTTAATCTTTTAAAAATTATTCACTAAATAATTTTTAAAAATTTAAAGGAGACCTAATACTTCTTGTAGCAATGGAGCAAACAGCCCTTGTTGATTAGTTTTATTTTGTTTTGGTTTGGTGTGGTACTAGGGATTGAACCCAGGGATATTTTATCACTGAGTCACATCCCCAGTCCTTTTTAGTTTTTATTTTGAAGCAGGGTACCACTAAGATTTTCAGGGCTTTGCCAAGTTGCTGACGTTGGCCTTGAACTTGCGATCTTGCTGCCTCAGTCTCCCAAGTTGCTGGGAGTACAGTTACGCACCATTCATCTGGCTCCTGCTCATAATTTTTAAGAATAACTGTAAAATGTGTGGGGAATGTGATACCCTGAGAGACTGAGAAACTATCTGATACAGCCTGGCCTTCAGTTTTTCCCTTTTGTCCCTCTCCTCTCCTCACCTTTGCCTGAATATAGCTATCTTTCCTGAGGCTCTTTGGTTGCAAGAATGGACATTCATGATTTGCGAAGGAGACAATCTGAAAATATTCACTGTTACGTGATTTGGTCATCGAGTTAATATCTTAAGAGTATATTTATAGAAACTAAACTGGCTATAATGTCACTGAAAGATATAATCCTCTGGGACTACTGTTGAATATGTGGTCCAGTTTGACTAAAATGTGGTTATGAGGTACATGGCTATGGGAGAAACCATCGTGAATGCAGTGGTTGGCCTTGAACTCAAAAATATAGAAAGGGGGATTTTTTATTTAGGTAACATCTTGAGTTAGAAAGCAGCTACTTGGACAACATACCTCTTTCCCTTCCCCTAGAAGCAGGATGTCCTTCAGAGCTTTTCCCAGTGTATCACACTGCCCCTGAGGTGCCACTTCAGAGTGGGCTGTCTTTCTAAGTTTCTTATGTATGATACAAAAGGACAGATGCAGTCAAGATTCTATCTTTCCTAGGCAGCTTAAGAGTTGGGGGGTCATGCCACAATGAATCCTAAGCTTCTACTATCTATCAGTAAGTAACAAATCCACCATATAACTTTTACTTTAGTGTATTCTACCTCACCAGGCTCAGGGATTAGTAACACTGCAACCTGGCATACAGTTGAAGAAAGATTTTAGACTCTGATTTCTGGTGAGTAACATGGGGATAATCATTGCTGTCTTCAACACAGTAGGAGTCCTCCTTTGGGATTAGTTATTAATGAACCTGCTTCACACCTGTATCAATGGAAAAACACAGTGTTCATGATTCAGAAGGTTTCTTATTGTTAAGACTGCAACACTTCTGAATTTGATATACTGATTCAATGCAATCCCTATCAAAACCCCAGCTAGCATCTTTGCACAAATTGACAAACTGACCCCTAAAATTTGCATGGAAATTGCAGTGACCCAGAATCCCCCTCCAAAAGAAAAAGAAAAGAGAAGAAAGAAATGAAACACAACCTTGAAAAATAAAAAAAGTTGGAGGACTCATACTACACAATTTCAAAAATTACCTCAAAACTACAGTAAATAAGACAGATGTTGACCAAAAAAAATGGGCATATAGAACAATGGGGTCAGTATTATACTATTATTATAATATCTCATATTATGGTCAATTGACTTTCTTTTTGTAATTTTAAATATATTTATTTATTCTAATTTGTTGTACTTAACAAAATTCATTGCAACTCATAGTACATATATAGAACACAATTTCTCATGTCTCTGGTTGTGCACAAAGTAGAGTCACACCATTCGTGTCTTCATACATGTACTTAGGGTAATGATGTCCATCTCATTCCACCATCTTTCCTACCCCCATTCTCCCTCCTTCCTTTCCCTCCCTTTTGCCCTATTTAAAGTTACTCCATTCCTCCCATGCTTCCCCCATCCCATCCCCATTCAGGATCAGCATTCACATATCAGCATTCACATAGATTTAATTGCATTAAAATCTATGAATGAATTAAATTTATGAGTGTTGATTTTATATTGGCTACTTCACTTAACATTATATTCTCCAACTTTATCCATTTACCTGCAAATGCCATGATTTTATTCCCTTTTATTGCTGAGTAATATTCCATTGTGTATATATACCACAGTTTCTTTAACCATTCATCTACTGAAGGGCATCTTGGTTGGGTCTACAATTTAGCTATTGTGACTTGTGCTGCTATAAACACTGATGTGGCTGCATTACTATAGTATGCTGATATGAAGTCCTTTCAGTATAAATTGAGGAGAGGGATAGCTGGGTCAAGTGGTAGATCCATTCCCAGTTTCTTAAGGAAGCTCCATACTGTTTTTCATATTGGTTGCACCAATGTGCAGTCCCACCAGCAATGCATGAGTGTGCCTTTTTCTCCATATCCTCACCAACACTTATTGTTGTTTGTCTTCATAATAGCTGCCATTGAGTAGTTTTGATTTGCATTTCTCTAATTGCTAGAGATGTTGAACATTTTTTTCATATATTTGTTCATTAATTGTATGTTATCTTCTGAGAAGTATTGTTTCAGTTACTTGGCCCATTTATTGATTGGGTTATTTGGGTTTTTTTTTTTTTTTGGTGTTAAGATATTTGACTTCATTATATATCCTAGAGATTAGTGCTCTGTCTGATGCACACATGGTAAAAATTTGCTCCCATTCTGTACACTTTCTATTCACCTCACTGATTTTTCTTTTGCCAAGAAGAAGCTTTTCAGTATGAATCCATACTATTTATTGTTTCTTAATTTTATTTTTTGCACTATAGGAGTCTTATTAAGGAAGTTGGGGACAAACCTGACATGATGGAGATTTGGGCCTCCTTTTTCTTCTATTAGGTGCAGGATCTCTTGTTTAATTCCTAGGTCCTTGATCCACTTTGAGTTGAGTTTTGTGCATGGTAAAGATAGGGGATTAATTTCATTTTGCTGCATGTGGATTTCCAGTTTTCCCAGCACCATTTGTTGAAGAGGCTATCTTTTCTCCAATATATGTCTTTGGTGCCTTTGTCTCACATGAGATAACTATTTTTATGTGGCTTTATCTCTGGGTCCCCTATTCTGTACCATTGGTCTACCAGTCTATTTTGGTGCCATTACCATGCTACTTTTGTTACTATTGCTCTGTAGTATAGTTTAAGGTCTGGTATAGTGATGCCACCTGCTTCACTCTTCTTGCCAAGGATTGCTTTAGCTAATCTGAGTCTCTTATTTTTCCAGAAGAATTTCATGATTGCTTTCTTTATTTATATGAGTAATGCCATTGGGATTTTGATTGGAATTGCATTAAATCTGTATAGTGTTTTTGGTAGTGTGGTCATTTGGACAATAATAATTCTGCTTATCAACAAACAAGGGAGATTTTTTTCCATCTTCTAAGGTCTTATTTAACTTCTTTCTTTAGCATTCTGTAGTTTTCAGTGTAGAGGTCTTTCACCTCTTTTATTAAGTTGATTCCCAAGTATTTATTTTTAGGCAATTGTAAATGGGGTGGTTTCCCTATTTTTTCTTTCAGAGGATTTGTCACTGATATACAAAATGCCTTTGATTTATGAATGTTGATTTTATATCCTGCTACTTTGCTAAATTCATGTATTAGTTCTAGCAGTTTTCTGGTGGAATTTTTTGGATCCTCTAGATACAGAATCATGTCATTGGCAAATAATGATAGTTTGAGTTCTTCTTTTCCCATCCATATCCCTTGAATTTCTTTTGTCTGGCTAGAGTTTCAAGAACTATGTTAAATAGAAATGGTGAAAGAGGACATTCCTGTCATGTTCCAGTTTTTAGAGAATGCTTTCAATTTTTCTCCATTTAGAATGATGTTGGCCTGGGGCTTAGCATAGACAGCTTTTACAAAGTTAAGATATGTTCCTGTTATCCCTAGTTTTTCTAGTGTTTTGAACACGAAAGGATGCTGTATTTTGTTGAATGTTTTTTTCTGCATCTATTGAGATGATCATATGGTTCTCATCTTTAAGCCTATTGATGTGATTGATTACATTTATTAATTTCTGTATGTTGAACCAACCTTGCATCCCAGGGATGAACCCTACTTGATCATGGTACACTATAGTTTTGATTTGTTTTTGTATTCAATTTGCCAGAATTTTACTGAGAGTTTTTGCATATATGTTCATTAGAGATATTGGTCTAAAGTTTTCTTTCTTTGATGTGTCTTTGTTGGTTTTACAATCAGGGTGATATTGGTCTCAGAATGAGTTTGAAAGTGTTCCCTCTTTTTCTATTTCATGAAATAATTTGAGAAGTATTTGTATTAGTTCTTGTTTGAAGATCTTGTAGATCTCAGCTGTGTATCCATCTTGTCCTGGGCTTTTCTTTCTTGTCAGGATTCTGATGTGTATTCTATTTCATTGTTTGAAATTGATCTGTTTAACTAATGTGTATCATCTGACTCAATTTGGGAAAATCATATGAAATTGGTTGATGGCTTTGAGATATTCTATTTTATTGGAGTACAAATTTTCAAAGTAATTTCTAATTATCTTCTGTATTTCTGTAGTGTCTCTCATGATATTTCCTTTTTCATCATGGATGTTAGTAATTTGAGTTTTCTATCTCCTTCTCTTAGCATGGATAAAGGTTTATCAATTTTACTTATTTTTTCAAAGAAGCAACTTTTTGTTTTGTCAATTTTTTCAATTATTTGTTTTGGTTAAATTTTATTGATCTTCATTCTGAATATTAATTATTTGCTGTCTTCTACTGCTTTTGATGTTGATTTGTTCTTCTTATCTAGGGCTTTGAGATATAATGTCAGGTCTTTATTTGTTGAATTTTTCTTCTTTTAAGGAATAAACTCCATGCAATGAACTTTCCTCTGAGTACTGCCTTCATAGTGTCCCAAAGATTTTGATATATTATATCAGGGTTCTCATTTACTTCTAAGAATTTTTTAATCTTCTCTTTGATGTCTTCTGTAACCCATGGTTCATTCAATAGCAAATGATTTCATCTCCAGGGTTGGAGAATTACTTAAAAATGACTGGTACTATCACAAACTCAGTCTAGTAAAAGTTAGTCCTGATTATAGCTGCCAACCACACATGGTACTCTTGCTACAGCAGATTAATATGACCTCAGGTACTTGATATGTGTACCTGATATGATAAGTGCATTCTTTTTATCCAAATTAGGAAAAAGAATTAAAAACATAGGTATACATAGGTAATAAAAATAACTTTTATTTATAGTTTTGCCTATCTTTTTCTGTTATAATTTTATTTAAAGTGATCTGTACCACATAGACATCTCACAGAATTCTACTTTACCATTTTACATCAATGACATCATATTAATCAATCAGTACAAGCATTAGATCATTAGCACACTGAAAGGCTTAGTGAGATGTATATATTCTAAATGATAAGGCAAGCCCTATGAAGAGTTAGGACTCTCATTTCAATAAAAATTTTAGATGTGCACAGATCAGTGATTCCAGGATATCCCTTCTAAAGAGAAGGAAAAAATCTATTTCATTTTTCATTTCTTATCATGAAGCATGAAGTACAATGCCTGAAAGGCCTCTCTGAGTTCTGGAGGAAACACATTCCACACTTAGAAATACTATTCCAGCCCTTATATGGAGGTTATAAAAGGTTAGTAGCTTTGAGTGGAGTCTGTAACAAGAAAGTCCTCTGCAGTGTGTCTAGACTTCAATAAATGTAGCAATGCCTCTTGGACCAGATGATGCCAGAGGCATCAGTAGTAGAAAAAGATGCAGTGTGGATTTTATGGCAATCCGCAGTAAGAGAATCACAATTCTAGCTCCTGGGATTTTGGAGCAAGGCCATGACATCTGGAGAGGAGAGTTATACAATATTAGAAAAATAGCCTCTGGGATGCTACTGGGTCCTAGAAATGATAGACTACTAGAACATATGGACACCAAGTGATCATGCATCTGGAATAGCCCTGTTGTACCTACCAAGTCATAAAGTCAGGCAGCCTTATCATAATCCATCATGATATGGAAATGATGCATCCAGGACCCAGCATGAACAGACCAAAAGGGCACAAGCAAGCTGCAGGAACAAGTGGTCCAGACTTTTATGTCACACAAAACAGTTCTCTCAATGTCTCTATCTCAGTGTACAATAATACATAAATGGGGAATGTTGTACACTATCCTAAAAGAGCTTTTAAAGAATTGAGTTTGGATTTTGGATGATATGCCTGGTAAGTGGATAAAAATGTATAACAAAAAGTCTAATAACTGCATTGCAGCCCCACTCAGAAGTGATAAGGAAAGTATGGTAAAACTAGTTATTTATTTCATATAGATAGAAAGAGAGGCCAATTAAAAATATCACATAAACCACAAATACTAGTCATAGGTGAAAGTTTCAATGATCTAAAACCCTCATTTAAAAATTATTTAACCCAATTACTCAAAATATTATCAATAAATAGTGAATATCATAAATTAATGTGATATTTTATATTTTTCATGCTAAATTTTTTATATTTCTTTTCTATTTTGCATTTACAATGTCTCTTAGTCACATTTAATTGCTCAATAGCCTTATGTGATTAGTGGCTACCTTATTGGATAATATGAGGTAGAAATGTAG
This sequence comes from Callospermophilus lateralis, assembly GCF_048772815.1. Lineage (NCBI taxonomy): Eukaryota > Metazoa > Chordata > Mammalia > Rodentia > Sciuridae > Callospermophilus > Callospermophilus lateralis. The sequence goes on from NC_135309.1 coordinate 129,733,157, forward strand.
GTAGATATATGAATCGCAGTAAGAGACATAGTCAGCTGGTCAGGAGCCTAAAGGAAGAAGGTTGGAACATCAGAAGCAAGGAGGCCTGGAGTAGCAAGTGGATGGGTATATAGGGAGGGGCTCAAATGGGAAGGATTCCAACCAGACTACCATGGAAAAGCAACACAAACCAAAGTAGAAACAATGCCTTAGCCATTTAATATTACCCTGCCTCTCTCAGCAACCACTTCAGAACTAATAAAATGAGCAAATGAGTGAGTTGGTCACAGTGATAGAGGCAAAAGCTATGCACATGCCCAATGACTGACTCCCACAAGGATGATCTAGTACTTGCCTGTGGCAGCACAATACATCATGGCAGGAGTGTATGGTGGAGGAGACCTGTTCACCACACGGTGAGGAAGCTAAAGGGAGAGAGAGGAGGGAGAGAGGGGAAGGAACTAGGTTTTCACTATTCCCTTCAAAACACACTTGCAATGACCTAAAACCCTCTCTGTGCCCCTCTTCTTAAAAGTTCTATCACCTCCTAATAGCAACAATCTGGAAACCAAGACTTTAACACATAGGCCTTTGGGGGACATTCCAGAGCCAAACTATAGCATTATCCCTAACTCTACCTCAGATACACATTCTGGGAGTACTAAACCTAGGACACCCACAAGAGAAGACCACAAATGAGTCTGGCAGTGTGGGCAGCGCTGATCTGATATCCATATAATGAGAAATGGAAAATGGAAGGTTGATGGCCTGTTTTCTAAATAATACACTAGCCATATTTCAAATGGAACAAAGATCATATTTTTAGAACACATGACATTTTGTTAGTCAAATTTAAAGCCTCACGTGAAATTTGGAAAAGAAACATGTCTCAAATTTTTCTTATTGCTTCTTCCTAATCCAAACTTTCGTGATGTCTGTAATTTATATGTAATTAACTTGTTACAGACACTGAGGTATGATTTTATATATTTTTCAACATCTTATTCACATCTTGCTTGGTAAGAGTTTATATTCTCTTATTCAGATTTTGATTGATAATGGAGCTTTGTTAATTTACATACCATATGTCAAAATGTGGTTCACTTGGTAAACTTAATAACTTCATTATAAGCAGAATAATGGTAGATATTAACTAACAGTTAAAATTAAGAGCTATTCAAATAAAGTGAATTTACATAAACTACTTCATGATAGGATATGAGAATCCTGCAAAATCTGTCCTTTTTCTTGCTTGGGATGTTGCTTGAGAATTAGTCCCTAAATAACATTGTATACATCACTAATTAAACAGGATTTCTGTAAATCCTATACTTACTCGAATGAAGTAGAATTTTCTTCTAAAGTGTTTTGTATCTTTTAATTGATCTTTCATGCAAGATGGTAGATGCTCCAAAAAAAATTATGGCGCCTCAAAAAGAATAGAAAGCTAGATTTTATCAACTTTATGAAATAGGTGGGATAAACTACCTTTTTCTTGCTAATTAGTAATTATTCGCTTAATAAATATCTGTATATGGTCCATATTTTTATCTAAAACTTCTCATTATATGTGAAAAAGAGGGATGGGGAAGTAACTTCATCCACTTAAAAATTTCAGACCATAATTATACATCTCTCCATAAAGCTAAGAAATGTTATGAAAAGATTAGTATCCATAATATAAGTTTTCTAGCATCTACACAAATCTAAGATTACTGGAAAGGGAAGAAATCCTTGACAAAATTTATTTCAGTAATACAAAAGAGATCACTTAAAATATCTCAAAATTTCATTTAAAAAATCTTAACAGGCTTGAGGTTTCCTCTTTGCATTTTGAGAATATAAAATGCTTTATATTTACATAAACTGTTAAAATATATGTAGGCATATGATTTATGCAATAAGCTCATTTTACAGAACTTTGGTAAAAGTAAATATATAATTTTCAACAATTTGGTAATTCTATTGGGATGATGTTTGCTGGCTTTAAAAGTGAGTAGAGGTCAAATCCCAATCTATAGATACAAGGGTGTTTAAGTATACTTTTAAAATAATTTTGATATCTAATTGCTAATATCAAAGTTGATTTTTTAAAATAGCTAAGTACAATTTCTGTTAGGAAAGAATATTACAAAATACATCTGTAAATAATCATAGATTTACAACAATATAAATTCCCATAATGTTCTTCAGTGTCTAAAAAAATGGGACATAGTTAATCTGTGATTTATAAATACACAAAACAGGAGGAGCAAATTCATAAAAGTTCAGATGGGTCCTAAATTATAGTAGGGTGTGCAGAGGGAACTGTCATGGTAAGACTCTCTGCAAAGCAGTTATACCCTAGTTAGAATTTCTAAGTCTATAAAAAATTAAAATATTAACAGACCTGAATGAAAATTATAAGTTTAAGAACATGTAGTGAGCCAAAATTAAAGGATTCCCAAGAGACATTTACGTAGAGTTTTACTCCAATTTTTGAAAGTAAGCAATTAACAAAAGTGTTGAATAACACCAAAAAAATTGTTTTTAAATAATATTATAGTAACTATTTTACATTTTGATAAATATTTTTATGTAATTTGAAATTAGTATGTACTCATTTTCACTGAGGCCAAGATAAAAGTGAGGTGTGTGCATACTTTGTGTGTGTGTGTGTGTGTTTAATTAAATTCTGTGTTAATCCGGTTTCTGTCACTGACAAAATACCTGACACAAACAGGAGGGAAGGTATATTTTGGCTCACCATTGCAGCGTTTTCAGTCTAAGGTCATTTGGCCTTTTTGCCTTTGGGCCTTTGGCAAGACAGAACATCATGGTAATTAGCTCAATGCAGGGAAAACTGCTCACTTAATGGTGGCCAAGAAGCAAAAAAAAAAAAAAAAAAAAAAAAATAGAGAAAGGAAGAAGCTGGAGTCTCAATATCTCTTTCAAGAACCCACACCCAATGACCTAACTGCCTCCCACTAGACCCCATCTCTTTAAGGTTCCACCACCCCCCAACTGCTGCTCAAGCCTTTAAAACATGAACTTTGGGGCGACATCTTAAGATTGGAATTATAACAAAACAATTCTCAAACTTAAGGCAATTAAGAGACTCTGAGAAATCAAAAACAAACATTATAAAGGCTCTCAAAGTTATTGTTTAGTCATTTGAGCATGAAATTATTTGCTAAGAGCTATAGATCTCCATAGGAAATTTCAAGTTTTTTCAGATTATTGGTAGAAAATTTAGTGTTCTGTTAGTATAGTATAGTATAAATAACAGAGTAAGAAGGTTATTCAGAAGGGTTCAGAAATATCAGCATGGGTTTCAGTTCAGGCTCTGCAAGTAACTAAATATGCAATGCTCAGCAAACTCATTAATTCTTCAATGCCTCAGCTTTCTCAGCTTTAATGCAGATGTGAAAATAGTACTGACATCATAAGGTTCTTATGGAGATGATATTAATAAAATACTTTGGAAAGTATCTGACAAAATATTAATTTATTAAAAAATGTGGTTTTGATATTATTATTATTAACCAGCTGAGACTTCACTCTATGCTGAGCCCAACAAGATTCAGAAAGTTAGAAGTGGATTTGGATCATGCCACTGAAGTGCTTTAAAAATGCAATAGAAAGACCTTGGTTTTGACAGCACTTTTATTAAACAGTGGAACCATGTAGAGGAGACTGGCATGGCTTAACATATAGATGCCACACAACTTCACAAAGCATTTCATGTGTCTCAGAGCCCTGTCATATTCAACTGTAATAATGAGACACAAATTATAAAGTTAATTATTTGTCTTAGAGGTTATAAATATGAGACCCTACAAGATTGAAACAGAGACCATTAAAATACATATATAACAGTGACTGCACAAGTGCTTCAAAAAATATCTGCAAAGTTATTAACCATTTTTCTGAGCTTAAATTAATGAGGAGCAATGAACCTTTGGTTTAACTTGAAGTTTGAAATGAGAAAAATAGAAAATTCTGGCACCTGATAATACAAAAACAAAATGTTGACAATGCATCTTTTAAAATATATTTCAATGTAGATTCTCCTGATTTTGAAGTTGGTATATGGTTTTGGCTGAAATTCAGTTTTGCTGCTCCAGTAATTACATAGGAATCCCTGCTGCAGTTTGTATTTTAGACCAAGGGAGTTCACATCAGGAGTTCACATCATTTGGATTTTGTCACAAAAGGTGCACTTCTTCCCTGATTGTATATAGAACACAGAATACAAACAAAAATTAATGAAGCCATCGTAGCTGTCCAGGCAATTATTGCTAATCCAAAGACAAATCACAGGCTGGAAAAAGTTGGAAAATGAACAATTTAAGATTTCAGCTTCTCATCTACTTTGTACAGTCAGAGCCTACACATGATTTCGAATACATAAGGAAATCAAATATTTGTTTTATAAGAGATGAATCTCTGTAAATTCGAATAGATATTAGCCACATGATTTTCCTCTAACAAATATTGGGGGAAAGTAAAAGGTTATATTAGCCAAATAAAAATGCTAGGTACAAAGATTTTCATTTCAACTAGCTGTAATAGCTGAAGTTGGGAAAAATTCAATGGCCAATAGGAGGAAATAATTTAAACGTGGAACAGTAACAAGTCAATGAAATATTTACATACTAACTTTGACCACTTGTAAAATGCCAATAATGAATTGAAAGCTCTGTTGATCAGTCTAATGTCCAAATGCATCTCAAATCCCAAATTCCTGAATACGTTTGTATATTCTAAATCAGAATCCTCCGACCAATTCTTTGGGACAGGAAACATAACTTCATTTTGACACAGGAGGAAAGTAAGTTCAGAAAGATTTGGTGAGGCTGTTCTCACCAATGTGCTCAGCATCATGTGGCATGTAAATGGCGATGCTGGAGCTCTAGCCACGTCTGCCAAGTCCAAACAGTGTCCCCAGCACATTTCTAACCTAAATATCCCCCACCCAATACTCCCAATTCCCCTGTCTTGCTTTTTCTGCTACCTGAACATTCACATTCAAACGTTTGGATTTATTTTCCTTACTTCAGTAAGGAAATAACTCTGGTATCTTTCATCCTTCATTATTCTCCTACATCAACAATCTTATTACCATCTGTAACCCTTGTTTCTTGTCTCATTGACCCCATTCTGTGTGTGCCTTTGATTCTAAGACTATCTCATCATTTTCCATTCAAACCCTTCCAGTGAATTGCTTCTCTAAATCCTGTGATGTACAGGCTATAGTACCTCACTTGTCTCTATTCTGTCCCCAATCAATCTAATACAATTTATCATCTATTGCTTTGACTTATACATTGTAACCTTCAAATGAATTTGGGAAGGTATAATTTTACTTGCATTCCTAAGTTTATCTTTTTATCCTATTTCTTCATTCTAAAATTCTTCCCCATTTTGCCCAATCTCTAAGTTTTCTCACGTAAATGTTAATACTCTACAGAAAAAATACTTGAAGGAATTGAAAAGAAAAAAAACAGTCAAAATGGTATACCCGGATGGTGGGCAAGTTTATGTTTATTTTTAACTTTCTCTTTTATATTCCAAAGCATATAATGAACATTATCTCATTATTTTAAAACTGTTGTTTTAACAAAATTTTTCTGCATGAAAAAAATGTTATGTGCATACAGAGAGTTTCCAGGATATCTAACGTATTGACATTTGAACGTATAGTGCCTAGGAACAAGTAATAACTGCCAGTATATAGTGATCTAATAGAAAGATTGGAGCCACTTACATCTTATGCCTTTTTTAAAAAGACCAAAATGAATCTTTAAGCATGCTCACAGACATGTATCCATCAAGGAAGATTTGCTCTGAATACCATAAAAAGCTCATCCTATTGGAAAGCTCTGGAATGTGAAAAGAATAGAGTATTTTGTTTGCTTGTTGTTTGTAGACAAAGGCAGCATGGGATACCTATGAGAGGGCAAGTCTCAGAAAAGAAAAGAATTTATTCTGGGCATAGTAAACTTCCACTTAGACTGAGGTAATCCAAGTGGAATAGATTTGGTTGTTCAACTGCAGATGCAGAGAATAATAATCCAATTTGATTTGCACATTGTAGAGTCAATAGAAAGGTGTTAGATGACATAAGAAAGCAGATGGAGTGTGCGTAAATGTGTAGTAATCCAGTGCTCTTCTCACTGCTGTGAAATGCAGGGAAGTTTGCCTGTTTGATGATAGGTTAAGTTCAGCAATTACAAAGTTGGAATGAAAAACATTAAATACAGGCATAAAATTAAAAAGTACTAGCAATCAGATGTCACAAATGAACAAGAGAAACATTCAAATGAAGTTTGAAATGACCAAAGGAAAGGTCATTTGGACTTTATTATCAACATACAGAGTTGCAGAAACATTGAGAATAAAGACTGCCACTCTCAGTACATACCATGAGGAGGAGAAAATCTTACCTTTGGGGATCATCAATCTACCTCACTAGTTACATATTTAGAATAAATATAAGGAAAAAATCTTCTCTATGGTTGCACATACAGCAGGTCAGGAGACAAATATCAAATATCACAAGATATTATATTTCATAACATATACCAGAAATTTCTTATTTTGTTCTCTTTACTGGCTATGGGCTCAGAAAATAAAAGCAATGTTTATGTCACCTATGTCTATTCAATTTAAATCAAGAATTATATGTGAAAGCTAAAACTATAAAACTTACAAAACAAAACATGGTAGAACATTCTTCACTCCCATTGGAGTAGAGAAAAAATATATTATATTGATATAATATACTAGCTATAAAATAAAAGATAAATAGAATTTTATCAAAGATTTAAAGTTCTACTTATCAAAAATTACCATTTAATGTAAGGAAAAGGAGAGCTAGATCCTGGGGAAAATATTTGTAATGGATATATCTGTCAAAGCAGTCCTATAAATTAATAACAAAAAGATAAACCCCATTTTTAAAATAATAGACAAGGTCTTGAATAGATAAATCACAGAACACAAATAAATTAATAACCAATAACTATATAAAAAGGTGTTCAACATGATAATAAAATCCAAATGCACATCAAAACTTCAATGATATCCCACTACATACCAATGAGAATGTCTAAAATTAAGACAAATATCAGGTTTGAACACAAATGTGTAGCAATTGAAATGCTTATATACTTCTGGGATGGGGGTGTAGCTCAGTGGTAGTGCAAGGCCCAGGGTTCAATCCCCAGCACTACAACAAGAAAGAAAAAGAAAGAAAGAAAGAAAGAAAGAAAGAAAGAAAGAAAGAAAGAAAGAAAGAAAGAAAGAAAGAAAGAAAGAGGGAGGGAGGGAGGAAAGGAGGGAGGAAGGAAAAAAGAAATGCTCATATATTGTTGGTGGAAGTACCAAAAGGTCCAATCACTTCAGAAAACTGGCAATGTCTAAGAAGGTTGAACATCACCTACCTACCTTATGACCTATTTCCACTCCTCAATATATTTCCAACTTCAGTAAATGCATGTTAACAAAAAGCTCTGCACAAAAATGTTTACAGCAGATTTACTCATAATAAAACTGAACTGAAAACAGCACAATGTTTACCAGTGGAAGAACTGATAAAGGGTAGTAGAAATATTACACAGTAATTAAAGTGAACAAATGGCTGATACAGCCGCAACTTGAAGAATCTCAAAATCATTTTGTTGAGAGGAAACCAGCTACAAAAATTACATACATTATGATTTCATATATGTGGAGTTCTGTAACAAAACAAATCAAGATGTCATGTACATTTAAAAAGAACAAATAAAAATATTACAAAAATCAAAACAGTAGTTGATTCTGGTGGGGTAAGGAGCATGTATTAACTGTAAAAACACACAGGGAACTTTCTGTCATCAAAGAAATGTTCTTTATTTCCTAGGTTTGTTGAATTTATGATGTATGTATTTATAAAAATTTTAGACTTTATACTTAAGTTCTGTGCATTTGACTATATGAAAAGTATATGTCAGTTAAAATATTACTCAGAAGAAAGTATTAATGACTGGACCTTAAGTGAACCAAAGCTTGTAAAAGAATGACAAAACAATAATAAATGCTCTTTAAATTTTTTAGTTGTAGATGGACACAATAACCAAATTTATTTATTTTATTTTTTCTTGTGGTGATGAGTATCGAACCCAGTGCCTCACACATGCTAAGCATTTTACTATTGAGCTACAGCCTTGACCCTAAATGCTTTTATAGTTATGTTCTGAGTAAGAATAATAAAGATGCTCACTGCTTGGCCTATTTTTATCTGCTCGCCATTTCTTTTGCTTCCATCTATTTGACAAAGTTGAATGAGTTTTATACAGTGGGAAAACATTAGTAAGAGGGAGTTGAAGCCAAAAGGAACTGATTAGTGAGTCCTGGAAATGCCACTAACTTGTTTTGGGATTTGGGGGAATTTACTTCACCTAACTGGACCTCCACTTCCTCATTAGTAATATGAGGCCCAGACTAGATAATTCCTAAGGCTCATTCCAGCTCTAACATTCTGTGTGTGACTCCAAATGGAGTTCAGCAGCTGAATACAAAGAACAGCACCAAGTCTTATGGTGACCTAATGAAAACGTTTGGCACTGTCAACAAACCTGAAATCTGGCAGATATTTCAGAACGTTGGGCTGCCAAGAAAAGTTTACCAAGGTCATAAGCCTTTTCCACAGTGACATATTGGTCATGCTAGTGTGGACAGCATCTCATATGATCCCCTCCCAATTGCTGGTGAAGTAAAGCAACACCATGAATGGGATCCAGGGATACCTAATTCTTTGTATGCAACACTCTTAAGAGATTCAAGAAAGGACTTGGAAGCTGATATTAAGATCTGTTCCCAGTCCTTTGGAAAACCTTTTCAACTCATCAGACCCAAGTGCTTGAGAAGGAACAAACAACTAATGTTCTAAATAAAAGCATTCCTGCGGGCTTAAAAAGTTGCAGTACCATTAAACAAACTCCTTTTCTTTTAAGGTTAACAATGTTAATTTCCAGTAATATGAATTAAATTTGAGTGTCCTAAATGACTATAGAGAGGCATGAATTCTTTTTCTCACTTACCAGATACCAACATCTTTTACATATTGAAACAGGAAAAGCTTACCCACCTTCCAAAGCTATATGAAACCAATAAAAAGGTACACTGAGTTCTGTAGAAAAGATACTAATTTATTCAGTCCCAAGGGCATTGTTTAGCACATTTCAATAATAATTGACTGTCCTTGGGTAGACTACCAGATTTATCACTCATCTCCCAGAGTCTTTTTAGCCCAGGGAATAATAGGACCTTTTCTTCCTCAAGTATTCATGGTTCATGACTACTGAATAAAGAAAACTTTAAAAACAAATCCAAAGATGATTTCATAAGGGACACAGAAATGGATTTCACATTTTGCCACTGAACACTTATATTCATCCTGAAGGCATCCTCAGTGTAATAAATAAATAAATAGATCATTTTCTGCAATGATTATTCTTTCATTTGTTTGGTTTTGAGGGGAAAAAAATAACTTTCATTTTCGGTAGGATATCTTAACTTCCCACTAATAAAAATGACTTCCAAAAGTAAGACAAAGAACTGGAGAGTGGGTAAACAAGAAAAACATTTGATCATATTTCAATCTTGTGGTACAGGAAGTGATGGAGAGGCACAAAATTAGATCAAAGCATGCCAAGCAAATCTGATGGTTCCTGAAGCATTGTGCATCACAAATTAATTTACACTGAAGTGCAGTTACTAAACAATAGAAATGATTAATGAAAAGAAGGTATTTGGGAATCTTTTCATAATTAATTTCAAAAATTAAATTGTTACAAATAAAAACATTTTAGTTGTATATTTCAAAAATTATGACATCCATGCCTGGGAGCCACCTTAGTAAGATGAACTTTTTAAGTTCGGCCCAGTTTTGTTCTTTTTGGTTTATATGAAGTTTTGTGTTATGTGAAGTTTTTCTTGCAGAACTAACTTCAGAAGCTTTTTCAAATATATGTTGTTTTTTTATGAACATGTCTAAAATCCTTAGGCAGCAACTCACTCAAAGCTAATTTCTTATGGACTGTTTCATTGTTCTGTTCTTCATTCTGAAAGCTGTGGACAGTGGACAGAAAATCTAGGTTACTTCAGTGATTCAGAAACATTAACACTCTATCATCAAGTTGAATGTATATGTTGAAGGAAGTGCAATGTATTTCTAAGCTTCCATCATTCAGGCTTAAATTTGTTTTCTAAAAAGCTTTAAGATTCTTCATGCAGTCAGGGCCAGTAAGAGGACTAAGATAATGAATTCTAGAAAACCAGGACATTAGAAGAATAACACAGACAACAAAGTTCATTAAGATTCCTAGGAAAAGTAATACTAATCAGATAACTACCCCAGTTACAATTTCCTAGTTGATGAGACCTGCAATAGAACCTGAAAATTAAGAGGTGTCAAGAACTTTTCATAGCTCTCTTGATCTTCTAATTTGTAGATTCCATTTTTGCCATTTACAGTTGGCTAAAATATACATGCATATACATGGATAGTAAAAATTTTGATAATTTGATATGCCTCATGTTCATGTTCCCAGCTGAAGTCAGACAAGACAATATTTTGCTTTCTTATTATAGCTTTTAAAATGTAAACAAGTATCCTTGTTGTGGTCTGTGTAGTGCCATCTTTTCTTTCTTGTGCTTTTTGATGGTGATTTTGAGGTTGAAAATGTGCCCCCTGCATAGTGCCAAAGTGTTATCCAGTGTTCCTAAGTGCCAAAAGGTATCTATAAAGAAGAGGTGTCAATAAGGTGTCTATAAAGAAGAGCACACATAAAACAGGATTATGTATTGATTGGTTGAGGAAAACCTGTGACCAGAAGCTGGACTGAAAATTAATCATGTGATTTTCTTTATAAAGCAATAATTTGTTCGGTAGTCACTAATTCAATGATTACAAAGACTATATAGAGTATAACTACTTAACTACTATGAACAATGAGAATCAACTGTAGATGTGTATTTATTGCAGTAAAATAATAACTGTGATGTCAAGATCCACTCTCTTCTCTGGAAGACATAATCAATTGTGATATGTGTTAGTAGAAGTTAAAATTATTTTTGGATTTTATTTCTTTTTTGCACAATAAAATTGTGTCCATTACAAAAATATTTTTAAAATGCATTATATTTAAAAAAAATAAATGGAGAATTCTTCATAATGCCAATATCCAGAGAAAACTACTGCTAACAAATTTATGCTTGGATTTATAGGAGAGTTGTGAATATACATATATACCTTTATATTACACATATAAATATATTTATAAATATAATATAAACTCCTAATGTAAATTAGGAGTGGATTATTCATATTGTTTTACAAGTTCCACAGTAAACCTGGGTGTGTGAAAATTATTTCCCTGCAGTTTTACTAAAGTGCATTGAAATTCATTGGAATGCTTTGATATGCTTTGACGGTATTATAGTTTGGTTCTGGAATATTTCCCCAAGACATTATGTGCTGAAGGCTTCATCCCCAATATAGCAATGTTCAGAGGTGGGGCTTTTGGGAAATGATTGGATCATGACCTCATCAATGAGTTACTCCATTAAGCCACTATGAGGTGAGCAGATTTCCTCCACCATCTGCTGCCACCATAATGCTCTACCTTCCACAGGCCTAAAAGCAATATGGCTAACTGATCAGAATGGAAACTTCTGAAACTAAAAACTAAAACAAATCTTTCTCTCTTTAAATTGATTTCCTCAGGCATTTTGTCACAACAATGGAAAGCTAACTAATGCAGAAGTATAAAAAAATATTTTTTACTATGGTGCTAATTTGAAATTAATTCCAGTAATTTGAGCATACTTTCATAGTTATTGGACAGTGAATACCTCCTTATTTGTGAAATGTGTTTTCATGAATTTTGCATATTTAGGAATGTTACTGGCCAGGCGCTGTGGCATATGCCTGTAATCCCAGAGGCAAGGGAAGCTGAGGCAGGAGGATCAAGAGTTCAAAACCAGCCTCAGCAACCACAAGGCACTAAGAAACTCAGTGAGATCCTGTGTGTAGATTAAAAAAAAAAAAAAAAAAAAAGTACAAAATGGGGCTTGGGATATGGCTCAGTAGTCAAGTGCCCCTGAGTTCAATACCTGGTACCTCCCCCCAAAAAAAGAACATCATTGAAGAATTCATCTTTTGTTTGTGAACTTATTTAAAAAATTATTTACATTGGTTGATTATTCCTTCAATATATGTTGCAAGTTTTTTCCCCAATGTTGTCTTTTATTTTGTTAATACAGTTATTGTGTTTTGTATTTGGTGATAAATAATTTTTTTACCATCATCTTATTAAATAATTTGAACAATTTATTTCTGCTTTTGATTTGATGCTTCCTGAATTATAAAGATATACAATTATATTTCTTTTTGATACTTTGTGGTTCAAGTTTTTAATCACTCATAAAAGATGAGTTAATTTGTAAGTAACTACTGGATGAAATGTACAATGTGGAGAGAGCTAAGCATCAATACATGTGCATTTTCAGTTTACTGAGAGTTCTGATTAGAAATAGTTAAATAAATAATATAGGAAAGTTTTTTCACCATATGTCATTGTATCATAAGGGTGTTTTCTCACATTTATTTATATGATGAATTAATTATTTAAGGATACTTTCTAATGATGAGACATTCCTACATCCCAAAATAAAGCAGATAATTAATATATCTATGAAATTATTAATAATTTCTAAAGATTTTTACATTGATATTCATAAGTGCCCCAATGTAAAAATATGATCTTTGGAATCTACATTTTCATATATTTACATTAGGATTATGCTGATTTCATAAAGTGAATTTTCACGTCCATCTTTTTCATGTACTGGAAATTATTCCTGTAGCATGGAAATTACCACTCTATGAAGGATTACATGGGCCAGATACCTTGGGGGAGATTATTTTTTACATGTTTTATTTCAACTGTGCTTATTATCTAATTTACATTTATTCTTTGTCTTTAATGTAGTTAATATTTTCTTTTCAAAAATCAATGACTTCAATTAAAATTTCCTACCATAATAGTACTTTTCACTGTTTTAATCTTACCAGTATTTATTATGTTCCAGTTTTTCTTCTCAACATTATTTGTATTTATGTCTTCTCTCATTTTAGTAGAATTTTTAGTTTAATAAAAGAAGCAGTTTCTAAATTTATTTTCAATTTGAATGCTTTTCCTTTTTTCTAGACAAATTCTGACATTTATGTTCTTCATCCTGATTTCCATACATTACCTTTTTTTTTTTATTTCTTTTCATTAGCTTCTTGAAGTCATATGTCCAGAAAACTTCCTTAAATATTTTTTGGATGTTAGAATCAATCTGGATGACGATTCAATTCCATTTGTTTTGTTCTATAATACTTATTCATTTGGTTCACGGTATTTTTTTCCTTCTCATCTTAAACACAATGAAACTTAACAAGGGCAATGTTTTTGCTTAGTCTATTGAATTGCCCATTTTCCATCCTCTGTTCACCATCATGGCAGTCAGAAGTTTTTTCAGTCATTGGATTCACTGGTCAAAATGCTCAGCTCCCAACCACTTTCCTGACTTTGGCCAGATTTAAACCAGAGGGGAAAGAAAGAAAAAAAGGAAAAGGAAAAGGAAGAAAGGAAGGAAGGCGGACAGACTTTCTGTTTTCATGTGGCAATATCAAATGTAGTACATTTCTATACTGCGCATTGTTTTTTCCTATAATACCCCAAATAGAATGTAATACACTTTTTAAATATAATCTCATACTAGAGCAGCACCACTTTCTTAACAATTTTCTACTGCAAAATATAGCCTTAGAATAGATGTACCATTGTCTTAGTCTGTTCAGGCTTCTATAGCAAAGTATGAGAGGCGAGGTATATTATAAATATTAGAAATTTATTTCTCACAGTTCTAGAATATGCAAAATCTAAGATCAAGCTGCCAGCAAATTCAGTGTCTCATGAGAATTCACTCTCTTGTACGTGGATGCTAACTTCTAGCCGAGTCCTCACTGGTAGAATAGATAAGACCTCTTCTAGGGTTACAAATCCCACATTGGTGATTAGGTTTTAACATATGAATATGGGAGGGACATAAACCTTCAGAGTGTGGCAACAACCATTAGTTTTCCTCAGTTTTGAACAGGATTTGAAGTTGTTGGTTTACTTATCAATAGACAGCAGGTAGAAAGGGAAAAAAAGGTACAATTTAGAGAGGGTCAGGAATGGTGGCAAAGAGGACAGTGCTCAGGTCCTGGTTTATGAGTGAGAGAACAAGTGGTTGTAGAGCATGAAAGTGTGTTATCTTTCTCCTTTATTTTACTCTAAAGACAATATATAAACTGAATTTGGGCTCTGGTAACTTCCTTGTGCAGGTCTAGCACAGGGAAAAACGACAGCCTGACTCATGGTGAAAGTGAAAAATGTCAAAAAAAAAAAAAAAAAAAAAAAAAAAAAACCGTGAGAGCATGTGTAAGAGTCATACAAACCACCTAACAGAGTCCCCAGTGACAAAATAAGTAACAGTGTTAATCAATTACTAACTCCTCTAAAAAACAAAAATAAATGAAAAAAAAAACATGAGATCATATTGATACAAATAAATAAAAAGAGAAGAATGAACAACTATTCTTTACAGAAGAGTTTCAATTAATAAACAGAGAGGGAATTAAGGAATTAGAAAAATCACCTTACTGTCTAAATAAGAATTGCTGTGGGAAAGACCCTTACATTATTGAGCAAAACTTTAAGCAGAAAAGAGGAATTTACAAAATCCCAAAGTATTCCCTCCAGATGTTTAGTAATTACAAGGAAAACAATAACAAATTTAAAGTAGAGAATCCTGGCAGGTGTTACATTAGTCAAGAGAATGAGGTTAAGTCCCCAATAATGTACATTGATACCATATACCGCATAATAGTCATAAGTCACACTTACAAAAAACACATCATGTCACGTGTTTGGATAATCTCAACTAAGGCAGACAAACAAGCCCAAATTCAGAAATATTTTGTAAAATGACTGATTCTCTTCAAAAGTATGAAATACAAAAAAGGAATGAGAAACTCGCAGATTAGAGATTAAGATACTTAAACACAAAGTGAAATCCAGGATTAGATTCCAGAACAGAAAAACAGAAATTAATGAAAAACCTGGCAAAATATGAACAAATGCTGCATTTTAGAATAAGTCTTGGACCAAGATTAAGCTCTTTTCTTTTCTTTCTTTCTTCCTTTTTTTTTTTTTTGATAAGAGTCAACGTTATGTAAGATGTTAACATAAAGGAAAGCTATATAAAAGAGATTCATAATTTCTACATAATGTATACAACTACTTTATAAATCTAAAATTATCTTAAAATAAAAGAAAACTTAAAAATCACCTCCAAAATATGCTTATCTTGATAAAGAAATTCACATACTTTCCCATGTTTCCTTGATATATACTTAAGCAAATATTAACCTATGAATAAAACTTCCATTCATTATGCTCTAGAAACTCTAACAATTTAAGATCCTAAAATTTTTTTCAGTCAAAATTCACTTAACTTTTTCCTACTTTGGTATGTATGAATAGAATCTGTATGGAGGTCATATTTTATTCAATATCATAGGCAAATTTTGCTAGGAAATATTAGAATTTACATTTCTCCTTCTCCTATTCTCTCTATTGCCATGGTTACTTTATAATTTAGAATTAAAATAAACGCTTTAACTGTCATAACACAAGAATGCTAGTATGTGTGACAGAACATAGGAGTAACTTTAAAAATAATTCAGCTTGCTGAATATATTTAATTTAAATTTCATCATTTTTAAATTGGAGAAATATCATTAATTTTTTCTTACAAAATAACAAAAAGTCAGCCTAAATTTTAGGGGCTTTTCCTTAAAACTTTCTGCTGAGGAATCTAGGCTTTCTCTGTCTCTGTTTCTGTCTCTTAAAAACAACTTTCAAAGCAGTTAAGATGAGAAAATAGCACAATTTAGTCTCTACATAGTGAATTAGAAATCGAAGGAAGAAATCACATTTGTTCAACAGTTATAATTCATTTGGGGTTTTCCTTTTACATTTTAATATGTATTTGCTTTTAACTTCAAGGATTATTTGTAGAATAGAAGGCTTAGATCATTAAAATAAGATTATAATTTTGTTCATATTAAATATAAACTCCTCTCAAATCATTTTACATGCAATGCATGAGGGAAGATATCATTCTTTATATCTGAACTCAACCAGCACAAGCTAAAGATGGTTTATTCATTTGGCACAATAGACATAAACACTTGCTGACCATAATATATGTTTCATTTTGCTTAAATTCAAGAGTTCCTCCCCTATAACTCAATCCATACACATGTAGCTATCAATGACTTTGTGCACATCACCGTGTAGGAATTCAGACTCTGGAAACTGGTACCAAAAAATGGTGATGCTCTGGCTACTGCTATTAATAAAGTTCTTTGTCTGTGATCTAGGAATTTCATGTCTTCTGTGAGCATCCATGAAACGGTGGCAATTTAACTGTCTAGCATGCAAATAGAACAAATATATCAGACATTTTATAGTTCCTGACATTCAACTCTTATTTTCTTGCACACAAAAACCAAAAAAAAAAAAAAAGAGTTATGCAGGTGTTGAAATTGAATAACTAAGCATGCTTAGTGATATAATATAAATAAATGCAAAGATGTTGACAAACTGGTGAGTCCACTCCCTATTTCAAAGGGGCAATTTTCTTTCCAATTGATTAATATGGCCCAACTGGTGCCAGATTTTTCTGAATTTTGAGAAGCCAAACTCTTCTTCTACATAACACCTAAAGTTTGGATGTTGATTTAACTAATTAAAAAATTCTAGGGGCTGGGTTTGTGGCTTAGCAGTAGAGTACTTGCCTAGCATGTGTGAGGTGTGGGTTTCAATCCTCAGCACCACATAAAAATAAACAAATAAAGGTAGAGTGTCCAACTACAACTAAAAACAAAAAATTCTTTTTTAAATTCTAAAACATATTATGAACTCAGCAAAATACGTCTATTGATTGGTGTTGTCATGGATATTGCTGCCTTACTCTATATTACATGCCAAAAACAAAGATCTAGATTCTTCTCCTCATAGACTAAAAGAATTGATTACAGAATCTCTATACTTTCCCTCACCAGAATAATTTCCTTAATTGTAGAATACAGAGAGTGGGTACTTTCACAGTTTTTCTTTAGCCTAACCCAGATTTTTGAGCAACTTTGGGGAGAGAACATGGCAGTGGCCTACAGGACAGTAGAGAAATTCAGGGAAAATAAATTAAATACTGAAATTCTCTGGGTAAAAAAAAAAATTTGCCTCCATGATCTGTCTTTGCAGAATTGAGGCCTATAGTTTCAGGGGAAATGAAACACTGTATCTTGTTTATTGGTTACTCAATCAGATATGCACCACTGAATCTTTAACATTGTGTTTTAGCTTCCCTGCATTTGCTGGCCAAAGATAAAGAAGAAGTATATTAAAATAAGATGGTGGTAAGAACATCAAAGGTTGAATGAAAACTTGGGCTGCTCCGTTTTGCAGGATAAAAATGCCTAACTGTAGGTTTTTCTCAAACTTTAATGTCCTATTATATATAATGCCTCTTATAATAATATGGTAATTGCCCATTACACCATAGAAATATTGTCCGAGAACTTTATTAAAATAGTCTAGACTCTTAATCCACAGAACCTAAAGGAAGAGATGATATCATTCTTGATTATTATTTATTTATTTCAAAACCTTTAAACCCAAAGTGTTGATTACAAAGAAATAACAAAGATGAAGATTGGCATGGGAAATACAGAGTTTAAAATAAATGCTCTCTGAGCCAGAGAATTCATATCCAGGGAAACGAAAAGTTTGGTTTAAAAAGGAATCTTGAGACCTGAATTGTTACACAGCTGAATGAGCCAGCCTCATTTTGTTTGTCTTTTATGGTTTCAGAGGTCTCTGTCCATAGAAGGCCGACTCTATTCCTTGAGGCCAGAAGTGAGGCAGATCAGGAGGGTGGTGGAAGAAAGTGGTTCAGGAAATTGCCATCAGAAAGCAGAGAGAGGGGTTCACTGGATTGGTCAGTGGGTTTGGGAAGAAGGGATGAAGGATAGAAATGGGAAAGACAGTACGATGAATAAGACATAAGTTTTCTACGTGCATATATGAATACACAACCAGTGTAACCACATCATATACAACCACAAGAATGGGAAGTTATATTCCATGTGTCTGTGATATGTCAAAATACATTCTACTGTCATGTATAACTAAAAAGAACAATTTTTTAAATAGAAGGAAAAAATATGATTTATTAGTCTTTATTGAAGAGATTGTACCAGCACCTGCCTCAGAACAGCAAATGAACATCAATAACGAAAAAGGAGCTGTTAGCTCTCACTGTTTAACACCATTAAACAGTCATTGAAAATCTCCAACTTAAAGACAAACCTCAGGAAAATAGGCAATCCATTAAGGAAATTTATTCCTCCATAGACCACTCCATGACTCTGACATTGTACTGGTATCTTAATATGGATACAATGATTAGATATACCTTAGTGACTTGAACACATTGCAGTCAACTTTTTAAATAGCTTTGTTAAATAATAATGCATCCATTTATAAAGCATATGATCCAATGGTGTCTAGTATATTCACCAGGGTGTGCAACCATCACAATTCTAGAACATTTTATCACTGAAGCCTACTTTGTTTTTATTCATGGAGCCATTTCTGGTTTCTTTTCATTGCAATTTTATGATAAATCTGTTCCCGTCCTTAACTTCCAATTTATTGGTACTTTTCAATCTAAAGTTTATCTCCTCTAGACAGCATGTAATTGGATCATGATCTAAATAATTTGAGGCTCACTTATAAGAGTAGTTTTTAAGGTATCAGATATTTTCTAATCCAGACTACTTGTCTTAGCTATATATTTCTCTGGTTTTCTCTGGTAAAATTTCTTTGTCTCTCTCTCTCTTTGTTAGCGTGGCTAAGGGTTTAGCAATTTTATTTATTTTTTTTCAAAGAACCAACTTTCTGTTTTGTCAACTTTTTGAATTTTCTTTTGTTTAAATTTCATTGATTTCAGCTCTGATTTTAATTATTTCCTGTCTTCTACTGCTTTTGGTGTTGATTTGCATCTCCTTTTTAGGGCTTTGAGATATAATGTTAGATCATCTATTCATTGACTTTTTGTTCTTTTAATGAATGAACTCAATGCAATGAACTTTCTTCCTCTTAGTACTGCCTTCATAGTGTCCCAGAGATTTTAATATGTTGTATCAATGTTCTCATTTACCTCTAAGTATTTTTTTTATTTCTTTCTTAATTTCTTCTGCTATCCATTCATCATTCACTAGAGTATTTTTTAGTCTCCAGGTGTTGGAGTAGCTTCTATTTTTTATTTTATTGTTGATTTTTAATTTCATTCCACTATGATCTGATTATTGATAGAATGCAGGGTATGATCTTCCTTTTTTTCTTTTTCTTTTTTTTGTATCTAGTAAAAGTTGTTTTGTGCCATAAGATATGGTCTACTATAGAGAAAGATCCATATGCTGCTGAGAAGAAAGTGTATTCACTCATTGATGGATGAATTATTCTATATATGTCTGTTAATTCTAAATTATTGATTGTACTATTGAGATCTATAGTTTCTTTGTTTAGTTCTTGTTTGGATAATCTATCCAGTGGTGAGAGTGGTGTGTTAAACTCATCCAGTATTATTGTTCTGTGGTCTATTTGATTCTTGATATTAAAAAGAGTTTGTTTGATGTATGTAAATGCTCACTATTTGGGCATATATACATACAATTGTTATATCTTGCTGATGTACATACAGTTCTCTTAAGCAGTATGAAATGTCCTTCTTTATCCCTTTTGACTAACTGTAGCTTGAAGTCTACTTTATTCGATATGAGGAGAGTGACTTCTGCTTGTTTCAGCAGTCCATGTGAGAGGTATGTTTTTTCCCAACCTCTCACCTTCAGTCTGTGGATGTCTTTTCCTATGAAATAAAGCTCCCGAAGGCAAGATATTGTTGGGTCTTTTTAAAAAAAAAATACAATCTACCAGTCTATATCTTTTTGATTGATTAGTTTAGGCCATTAATATTCAAGGTTATTGAGATGTGATTTGTATTTCCCATAATTTCGGTTAACTTCTGGTTTCTAATTTGACTTAGTTTCTCCTCTGATTGACTATTCCTTCAGTGCAGTTCCTACCTTTGCTGGTTTTCACTTTTTTTTTTTCCATTTCATCCTCATAGAATATTTTGCTGAGTATGTTCTGTAGTGTGGAGTTTCTAGTTGTGAATTCCTTTAACGTTTGTTTATAATGGAAGGTTTTTATTTTGCCTTCAAATCCGAAGCTTAATTTTTATGGATATAAAATTCTTGATTGGCAACTATTCTCTTTCAGAGCTTGAACTATATTATTCCAGGACCTTCTATTTTTGAGGGACTGAGTTGAAAAATGAGCTGAGATCTGAACTGGTTTCTCCAATATGTAATTTCATTTTTTTCCTCATAGCCTTTAAAATTCTATCTTTATTCTGTATGTTAGTCATTTTAATTATAATGTGTCTTGTTGTAGGTCTGCTGTAACTTTGTTCACTTGGAGTACTGTAAGCCTCTTGTAATTGATTTTACATTTTATTCTTTAGGTTTAGAAAAATTTCAGATGTCATTGAAAAGATTGTGCATTCGTTTGGTTTGTATCTCCACTCCTTCATCCATCCTGATAAATTTTAAATTTGGTCTTTTTATGTTATCCCATAATTCTTGGAAATTCTGTTCATTGTTTCTTACCATCTTCTCTGCATGGTCCACTTTATTTTCAAGATTATATAATAGTCTTTATTGCCTGAGCCTTTGTCTTTCAAGTGGTCTAGTCTTTTGGTGATGCTTTCCATTGAATTTTTAATTTGATTTTCTGATTCCTTCATTTTGAGGATTTCTGTTGGCTTTTTTTTTTCCAGAATCCCTGAGACTTTATTGAAGTGATCTTTCACTTCCTGTATGTTGGCCTAGAATCTGACTTCTTAACAAGACTCCTAAAGCACAAGAAGTAAAATCAAGAATCAATAAATAGTATGAATTCAAACTAAAATATTTCTTCTCAGCAAAGGAAACAATAACATGAAGAGAAAGCCTACAGAATGGGAGAAAATCTTTATCACATGCACATCAGATAGGGCATAATCTCCAGAACATATAAAGAACTCAAAAAAGTTAACACCAAAAATAAATAAATAACTAAATAAATATAAATAACTCAATCAATAAATGGGCTAAGGAACAGAACAGACACTTCACAGAAGAAGAAATACAAACTGTCAAGAAATTTATGGAAAAAATGTTCAACATCTCTAGCAATTAGAGAAATGCAAATCAAAACTACGCTAAGATTTCATCTCACCCCAATTAGAATGGTAATAATAAAAAATACAAGAAACAATAAATGTTGGTGAGAATTTTGGGGAAAGGGTACACTCATACATTTCTAGTGGGACAGCAAATTGGTACAACCATATGGAAAGCAGTAGGGAGATATCTCAGAAAACTTGGAATGGAACCACCATTTGACCCAGCTATCCCACTACTTGGTCTATATCCAAAGGACTTAAAATCAGCATACTACAGTAATGCAGACACATTAGTGTTTTTAGTGGCTCAACTTACAATAGCTAAACTATGGAACCAACCTAGGTGTCCTTAATGGTAAAAGAAAATGTGGTATATATACACAATGGAGTATTACTCTGCCTTAAAAAAAAAGAGTGAAATTATGGCATTTGCTGGAAAGTGGATAGAGCTGGAGAATATCAAGCTAAGGTAAATAAGCCAATCTCCAAAAGCCAAAGGCCAAATATTTTCTCTGATATGCAGATGCTAATTCACAATATGGTAGCAGGAGGTTGGGGAATACTAGGGAAGAATAGAGTTACTTTTGTCCAGGTATAAAGGAGTGAAGGCGGACCTGCGACCCACCGACAGGTCAGGCCCAGAAACCCGCGGAGGGGCAGAGCTGCCCCCTGTGCCTGCAAGGTAGGCGGACCTGCGACCCACCGGAAGAACAGGCCCAGGGGCCCGCCATTGCCCCAGTTGGGGAAGGGGCAGAGCCGCCACCAGCGCCTGCTAGGTAGACAGACCTGCAACCAACAGAAGAACAGGCCTAGCGGCCCGCAGAGGGGCAGAGCCACTGCCCGCGCCTGCAAGGTAGGCGGACCTGCGACCACCGAAAGAACAGGCCCAGTGGCCTGCCGGCATGGTAGGCACATTGCTCCAATTGGAGGAGGGGCAGAGCCACCGCCAAAGCCTGCGAGGGAGACTTTGCAACTATACAAGAGCAATATAAATATATAGGGGGAAAAATCAATAACACAACAGTTTCACCAAGCAGAAAGAAACGCGAACAGTATGAAAAGACAAGGAAAGAAAAGACCACAAGCAATTCAGGTCAACTCAACTTTAGAAGAGGTAATATCTGCAGCAGATGGAATGTCAGATAAAGAATTCAGGATATACATGCTTCAGATGATCTGGAGTGTCAAGAAAGACATTAGACAGCAAAATCAGACAATGAAAGACCACTTTGACCACTTCGACAATGAATTACATAAACAAATCCAAGAAGCAAAAGATCAATTATACAGGGAGATAGAGGTTATAAAAAACAAACAAACCGAAATCCTAGAAATGCAGGAAGCAATAAACTAACTTAAAAATTCAATTGAGAATACTACCAGCAGAGTAGAACACTTAGAAGATAGAACATCAAACAATGAAGACAAAGTATTTCAACTGGAGAAGAAGATAGACAGCTCAGCAAAACTGTTAAGAAACCATGAGCAGAACATTCAAGAAATATGGGATAACATAAAGAGACCAAACTTAAAAGTCATTGGGATACAGGAAGGTATAGAGGTTCAAACCAAAGGAATGAGCAATCTATTCAATGAAATAATACGAAAAAACTTCCCAGACTTGAAGAATGAGACAGAATCCCAAATCCTAGAAGCCTACAGGACGCTGAATGTACATAATCATAAGAGATCCACACCTAGACACATTATAATGAAGATGCCCAACATACAGAATAAGGAGAGAATTTTAAAAGCTACAAGAGAAAGGAAGCAGATTACATTTAGGGTAAACCAATCAGGATAACAGCTGATCTTTCAACACAGACTCTGAAAGCTAGAAGATCCTGGAATAACATATTTCAAACACTGAAAGAAAATGGGTTCCAACCAAGAATTGTGCATCCAGCGAAATTAAGCTTCAGGATGGAAGATGAAATTAAAACCTTCCATGATAAACAAAAGTTAAAAGAA
Organism: Callospermophilus lateralis; assembly: GCF_048772815.1. Classification (NCBI taxonomy): domain Eukaryota; kingdom Metazoa; phylum Chordata; class Mammalia; order Rodentia; family Sciuridae; genus Callospermophilus; species Callospermophilus lateralis. The sequence continues at coordinate 129,756,524 of NC_135309.1, forward strand.
TTTGCAGCTAGAAAACCATATCTTCAAAACATCCTCGGCAAAATATTACAGGAAGAGGAAATGGAAAATATCAATGAAAACCAACAGCGGGAGGTAGTACAGTAAAGGGGGGGGGGAATAATCAAAGAGGAAAACAAACCATGTTTAGTAACATAAATAAACAAATATGGCTGGAAAAACAACCCATATCTCAATAATAACCCTAAATGTTAATGGCTTAAACTCACCAATTAAGAGACACAGGCTAGTAGAATGGATCACAAAACAAGACCCAACAATATGCTGCCTTCAGGAGACGCATTTGATAGGAAAAGACATACATAGACTGAAGGTGAAAGGTTGGGAAAAATCATATCATTCATATGGACTTCGGAAACAAGCAGGAGTGTCCATACTCATATCAAACAAAATAGATTTCAAGCCAAAGTTAATCAAAAGGGATAAAGAGGGACACTACATACTGCTCAAGGGAACCATACACCAACAAGACATAACAATCATAAATATATATGCCCCAAACAATGGTGTAGCTATGTTCATCAAACAAACACTTCTAAAGTTCAAGAGTCTAATAGACCACCATACAATAATCATGGGAGACTTCAACACACCTCTCCCACCACTGGACAGATCTTCCAAACAAAAGTTGAATAAGGAAACTATAGAACTCAATAACATAATTAATAACTTAGACTTAATTGACATATATAGAATATACCACCCAACATCAAGCAGTTACACTTTTGTCTCAGCAGCACATGGATCCTTCTCAAAAATAGATCATATATTATGTCACAGGGCAACTCTTAGACAATATAAAGGAGTAGAGATAATACCATGCATCTTATCTGATCATAATGGAATGAAATTGAAAATCAACGATAAAAGAAGTAAGGAAAAATCATGCATCACTTGGAGAATGAACAATAGGTTACTGAATGATCAATGGGTTATAGAAGACATCAAGGAGGAAATTAAAAAATTCTTAGAGATAAATGAAAACACAGACACAACATATCGGAATCTATGAGACACATTGAAAGCAGTTCTAAGAGGGAAATTTATTGCTTGGAGTTCATTCCTTAAAAAAAGAAAAAACCAACAAATAAATGATCTAATACTTCATCTCAAAATCCTAGAAAAAGAAGAGCAAAACAACAGCAAAAGAAGTAGAAGGCAAGAAATAATTAAAATCAGAGCTGAAATCAATGAAATCGAAACAAAAGAAACAATTGAAAAAATTGACAAAACTAAAAGTTGGTTCTTTGAAAAAATAAATAAAATTGACAGACTCTTAGCCACGCTAACCAACAGAAGAAGAGAGAGAACTCAAATTACTAGCATACGGGATGAAAAAGGCAATATCACAACAGACACTTCAGAAATACAGAAGATTATCAGAAATTATTTTGAATCCTTATACTCCAATAAAATAGAAGATAGTGAAGGCATCGATAAATTTCTTAAGTCATATGACCTGCCCAGATTGAGTCAGGAGGATATTGACAACCTAAACGAACCAATATCAATTGAGGAAATAGAAGAAACCATCAAAAGACTACCAACTAAGAAAAGCCCAGGACCGGATGGGTATACAGCAGAGTTTTACAAAACCTTTAAAGAGGAACTAATACCAATACTTTTCAAGCTATTTCAGGAAATAGAAAAAGAGGGAGAACTTCCAAATTCATTCTATGAGGCCAACATCACCCTGATTCCTAAACCAGACAAAGACACTTCAAAGAAAGAAAACTATAGACCAATATCTCTAATGAACCTAGATGCAAAAATCCTCAATAAAATTCTGGCGAACCGGATACAAAAACATATCAACAAAATTGTGCACCATGATCAGGTAGGATTTATCCCTGGGATGCAAGGTTGGTTCAATATACAGAAATCAATAAATGTTATTACCACATCAATAGGCTTAAAAATAAGAACCATATGATCATCTCGATAGATGCGGAAAAAGCATTCGACAAAGTACAGCATCCCTTTATGTTCAAAACTCTAGAAAAACTAGGGATAACAGGAACATACCTCAATATTGTAAAAGCAATCTATGCTAAGCCTCAGGCTAGCATCATTCTGAATGGAGAAAAACTGAAGGCATTCCCTCTAAAATCTGGAACAAGATAGGGATGCCCTCTCTCACCACTTCTGTTCAACATAGTTCTCGAATCACTGGCCAGAGCAATTAGACAGACGAAAGAAATTAAAGGCATAAAAATAGGAAAAGAAGAACTCAAATTATCACTATTTGCAGTTGACATGATTCTATACCTAGCAGACCCAAAAGGGTCTACAAAGAAACTATTAGAGCTAATAAATGAATTCAGCAAAGTGGCAGGATATAAAATCAACACGCATAAATCAAAGGCATTCCTGTATATCATCGACAAATCCTCTGAAATGGAAGTGAGGACAACCACTCCATTCACAATATCCTCAAAAAAAATAAAATACTTGGGAATCAACCTAACAAAAGAGGTGAAAGACTTATACAATGAAAACTACAGAACCCTAAAGAGAGAAATAGAAGAAGATCTTAGAAGATGGAAAAATATACCCTGTTCATGGATAGGTAGAACTAACATCATCAAAATGGCGATATTACCAAAAGTTCTCTATAGGTTTAATGCAATGCCAATCAAAATCCCAACGGCATTTCTTGTAGAAATAGAGAAAGCAATCATGAAATTCATATGGAAAAATAAAAGACCCAGAATAGCAAAAACAATGCTAAGCAGGAAGTGTGAATCAGGCGGTATAGCCATACCAGACTTCAAACTATACTACAGAGCAATAGTAACAAAAACAGCATGGTACTGGTACCAAAACAGGCGGGTGGACCAATGATACAGAATAGAGGACACAGAAACTAATCCACAAAATTACAACTATCTTATATTTGATAAAGGGGCTAAAAGCATGCAATGGAGGAAGAACAGCATCTTCAACAAATGGTGCTGGGAAAACTGGAAATCCATATACAACAAAATGAAACTGAATCCCTTTCTCTCACCATGCACAAAAGTTAACTCAAAGTGGATCAAGGAACTTGATATCAAATCAGAGACACGGCGTCTAATAGAAGAAAAAGTTGGTTACGATCTACATACTGTGGGGTCGGGCTCCAAATTCCTTAATAGGACACCCATAGCACAAAAGTTAATAACTAGAATCAACAAATGGGACTTACTCAAACTAAAAAATTTTTTCTCAGCAAAAGAAACAATAAGAGAGGTAAATAGGGAGCCTAAATCCTGGGAACAAATCTTTACTCCTCACACTTCAGACAGAGCCCTAATATCCAGAATATACAAAGAACTCAAAAAATTAGACAATAAGATAACAAATAACCCAATCAACAAATGGGCCAAGGACCTGAACAGACATTTCTCAGAGGAGGACATACAATCAATCAACAAGTAAATGAAAAAATGCTCACCATCTCTAGCAGTCAGAGAAATGCAAATCAAAACCACCCTAAGATACCATCTCACTCCCGTAAGACTGGCAGCCATTAGTAAGTCAAACAACAACAAGTGCTGGCGAGGATGTGGGGAAAAGGGTTCACTTGTACATTGCTGGTGGGACTGCAAATTGGTGCGGCCAATTTGGAAAGCAGTATGGAGATTTCTTGGAAAGCTGGGAATGGAACCACCATTTGACCCAGCTATTCCCCTTCTCGGTCTATTCCCTAAAGACCTAAAAAGAGCATACTACAGGGACACTGCTACATCCATGTTCATAGCAGCACAATTCACAATAGCAAGACTGTGGAACCAACCTAGATGCCCTTCAATAGACGAATGGATAAAAAAAAATGTGTCACTTATACACAATGGAGTATTACTCTGCATTAAAAAATGACAAAATCATAGAATTGGCAGGGAAATGGATGGCATTAGAGCAGATTATGCTAAGTGAAGCTAGCCAATCCCTTAAAAACAAATGCCAAATGTCTTCTTTGATATAAGGAGAGTAACTAAGAACAGAGTAGGGACGAAGAGCATGAGAAGAAGATTAACATTAAACAGGGATGAGAGGTGGGAGGGAAAGGGAGAGAGAAGGGAAATTGCATGGAAATGGAAGGAGACCCTCAGGGGTATACAAAATTACATACAAGAGGAAGTGAGGGGAAAGGGGGAAAAATATAAGGGGGGAAATGAATTACAGTAGAGGGGGTAGAGAGAGAAGAGGGGAGGGGAGGGGGGAGGGGGGATAGTAGAGGATAGGAAAGGCAGCAGAATACAACAAAACACTAGTATGGCAATATGTAAATCAATGGATGTGTAACTGATGTGATTCTGCAATCTGTATATGGGGTAAAAATGGGAGTTCATATCCCACTTGAATCAAAGTGTAAAATATGATATATCAAGAACTATGTAATGTTTTGAACAACCAACAATAAAAATTAATTTAAAAAAAAAGGAGTGAAGAGACAGGAGGTGGATGGGGGTAGGAAAGATAGTAAAATAAATCTGACATTATTACCCTATGTACATATATGACCACACAACCAGTGTAATTCTATGTCATGTACGACAAGAAGAATGAGAAATTATTCTACATTTATGTATGATATGTCAAAATGCATTCTACTCTCATGTATAACTAATTCAAACAAATTTTTAAAAATATACTTTTATTAGTGTACAAGGACTATAATAACAAAGTACCAAAGATGGAGTGGCTTGAACTACAGAAATGTATTGTCTCTGGTTCTGAAAACAAGAAGTACAAAATCATGGTGTTGACAAGGTTGATTCCTTCTTAGGGTTGTGAGGGAATAATCTATTCCAGTCCTGTCTCCTTGGCTTGTAGGTGGTCATTTTTCCCTACAACTTTTCATATTGTCTTCTTTCTATGCACATCACTAAATCAACATTTTCTTTTATTAAGGGCACCATATTGTATTAGGCTACACCCTAATGATCTCATTTTAACGTTATTACTTCTACATGTATTCTGTCTACACAAAAGGTCTTATTCTGAGGTACTAGAATTAGGTCCTAAATATGTAAATTTTGAGGTACACTATTCAACCTATAACAAGAAATTGGTCAGAAAAAAATGATTGAAACTAAAAATTTTGTAATTAATAATGACACTTTGTAAGATCTTCTAACACATTCACAGAGATAACAATATATGCTCCATTCCATGTCTTATACATACCCGCTATAACATATACATTGATATGCACCAAGATATTCAACATTTATATAGATTTTATATATAATTGTGTGGTGCTTGTTAATTATGGTGTGTAGGGCATATGTGCATGTATTAATAATTGACTCAAACATCTCTTGCTAACATTCTGAGTTACTTCTTAGTAACACTAGATTTCTAGAAGCATATTTTAAAAATCATCACACTACCATTTACATTGGGAATTCTAGAAAAGCATAGTTGAGGTGAAGATAGAAAAATTTCTTAAACACAAAAGGAAAAATAACTTAAAATTTTAATGATAGCAAAGCAGGAATTAATCTGGTTTCTGGAGCAAAGTCTTGACATAATGAACATAGTTGTACAAACCCAAACAATAAAAAGAAACCTTTCATGTTTGGTAGTACTAATAAAATACATGGGAATGAAGAACACTCAGAAAGAGACCACACAAGTAAAAAAGTCACTAAATGAAAATATGTCTCTCAATCATCAATGAGGTGGTGGTAGATCTTTGAAATAATTCCAAAAAAAAGTGATGATTAGCCCTATAAATTTTCTTTATTCAATTAAGCAATAACTAAATGTCTTGAGAAGAGACTAATATCCCTAATATGGTGTACATGTGTTCTAATTTTAAGTTATAGATAATAACTTTGTACATTTAAAACTCTCATAATCATCAGTTTGTTATTCATTGGGATAAAAATCTTGAGCTTTTCCAATTTAGAGAACAGGAAAATGGGATAGGACAAATTCATGTCTAAATCAAATACAGAATTTAGTTTTTAAAATGTCAATACAGAGCCTTAGTTTGAGACTCTCGCTCTGAGATTTAGGCTACTAGGATATTCTTTCCCATTATGTTTTTCAGCACTTTATACAATCACACTTTTTGGAAAACTTACTATTGTGATGGAATATAATTCAATCTATGTGCATCCAACTCTATTTATTCATTATGAGGACACTGAGTGTTCATGTCTTCTGAATCAAAGATCCAGTTCTTTGAACTAAGAAAGAAGATCCAAGCTAGGTGCAGCAGTGTGCATCTGTAACCCCAGCTACTTAGGATGCTCAGGAGGGAGGATTATTTTGTCCTTCAGGACCAAAAGTTTGAGAACAGCCTGGGTAACACTGAAGGACCCCAGCTTTAAAACAAACAAACAAAAAGATATAAAGGAAGAATATTCATCTCATGTTATACTTATTCCACATATTTCAATTCTATCTTTCAAAATTCTTTAACTTCACATATGCTATTTCATTTGATTCTCGCAACTACGCTTGAAGATAGGAATCATTATTCTTATTTTATAGTTGAGAAAATTCAGAGATATTAACTAACTTGCTCAAAAGAACTCAGAACCAACTAGTAGAACTTAGTTTAAACTAATATATTAGTTAGTATAAAGGCAATGCTGCTAAGACAAAGAGACCTACTTCTTTTTCCCTTCCTCCTTCCAAAACAAAATCAGTGGCTTAAGAGCATATCTACTCCCTTGTGTTAAATACAGAGATGAATTGTTCTTAACTAGCAGGATGGCTTGCATTCTCAGGACTTCCTTTTCTATTCTTGGTCCAGAACTCCAGATGTATCCTTTTACCCAGCCACCATGAAGAGAAAAAGAAGACACCAGCAATCGCTTTATTTCAATTATTGTCTTTTTCATAGGACCATACTCAAGCTCATAGTCCAATGAGCAAAAACTAATCACAGATCCAAACCAAGCTGCAAGTAAAAAAATATATCTACCTGGGAAGCCAGCATTTGAGAATGGATATTACCAGTGGCAGAATGTATAAAGTCAAAGAATTCAGAGAAAAATTATAGTGGTCAGCCTAACAATGTCTAAGAAGAAAATGCCAAAAAGGATCAGCCCAAATAGAATCAAATGAATCAAGAACTTGGTTGAGAGTCTATGCAGAAAAGGTGGGCTAAAGATTGACCTTCACATGTCCATTTCCACTTACCTGTGTAACTAACTGTCCCTCTTCTCATCATAATGATGTTACCTTCAGAACATTTCGTGTAAATAATTTAATAGTAATATAAAGAGGTTTAGTACAAGCTCTAGTTAACTTTAGCTTGGAGGATGATCTGAGGTGGGTTTTTAAAAAATATTTTTTGTTGTAGATGGACATAATACCTTTATTTTATTTATTTATTTATTTATTTTTAAGTAGTGCTAAGTATTGAAGCCAGTGCCTCATACATGCTAGGCAAGCGCTCTACCACTAAACTACAACCAGAGGCCCTGAGGTGGGTTTTGAGACGGATTTGGCATCTGGCAAATTACACAATAGATAACCAAAGGACTGAATTGTAAATAAATGGGTCCACACTAAACCCATGACCTTGAGACAACTTTTTGAGTTCTTCAGAATTGTTAAAACTCCCTCTGAACGAGTCATGGTCAAAATTAATGTAGATTTGCATTGCCTTGAAGAGTGACATTACTCTTCAAGTAATGAAGAATGAATCACATAAGCTCTTTTTTTCCAAAAATAATGAAAAAAAATTTCTGCAATCTTTGTAATGTTTTGAATAACCAATAAAAAAAAATACTCTGACAGGTAGGTCATGATAGAATAGGTATATACTTAGGTATTAAATACAGTTTAATATTAATTTGATATTGAACACAGCCTAGTGGTATCAATAATTTATATTTAATTGAATTTAATTGAATCATCATTTAAATTTAATTCACAAAGACTTCATGGAACAAATTAGTTTCATGCAGATCTGAAAGTATGTGCCTGAAATATATTGTGTGTTAGTCAGCTTTTTGTGTGTTGTCACTGTGACCAGCACGAGAAAAATTTAGAGGAGGGAAAGTTTATTTTGCCTCCTGGTATCCGATGTTCAGTCCATGGTAGGCTGACTCATTTGCTCCGGGCCCAAAATGAGGCAGTCATTGTGACAGAGGAAATGGTGGAGGAATGTTGCTACGCTCACAGCTGCAAGGAAGCAGATAGAGGGAAGGGGGCCACAGGGAAGAACAACTCTTCTACAGCTCATCCCCAGTGACTCACTTCCTCCAGCCACTTTCTTATGATTGTCACTCAATCTGTCAAACTGGAATGGACTGACTAGGTATGGCTCTCATAATCCAATTATTTCACCTCTGAACATTCCTACATTAACATAGGAGCTTTTCGGGGGGCACCTCATGTACAATTCATAACACATGGAGAAAAAGAAAATAAAGTTACAAGCGGCATTTTGGGTTGGAATTTCAGAAACAACACATAAACATACAGGAAGTAACCATGAGTATTCAAAGACATTATAGGGTACGGTTAAAAAGGAAGTAAGCTATTTAGTAAAAAAACTTAATTAAATATTAGGTATAGACATGAGATTCAGGAGGTATTGGGGAATTTCAATATCTTTTGATGCAAGTATTTCTTGAAGCTGATGATTTTGGTAGCTACCTGTGTTATGAACTTAATAAAAATACATCATCTATAATTCAAATATTAAAAATTCCTTCTACCTGTCTCTATTTATGCTTCTTAAAAATTCTCTATTTTCATATTCAAGCAAAATTTAAAATTCTTCACTTTGATATTGATCATCGACGGTACCTACAGAAGTGCTTTCCTTGCATTTCTCTCTCTCCCACGTTACCGGTGTTGTTGTTCTCATGGCTAGTCTATTCATGACTGTTTTCTTTCCTTGTGGGTCCATTTCTGCTACCATAAAAGAATAGGTCATGCATAAATTTGTGGTTTTGTGACTAAGTTCTGGTCAATTTGATATTAGTGAAAGTTTTACCTTGGTCTTCTAGGAAAGCTTCTTTAAAGAAAAACAGGTGAAGTTGCATGCTTATTTTTGCCATGCCCCCCTACTTCCTGCCAATTGGCTGGGTAAGTCAATGCAATAGATGGAACTCTAGCAACCACCTTAAACCATTAAGCAGCCTTAAAAATGAAACCACATGTTAAGAAAGGGAATGGAAAGATAGAAGACTCCAGATCCTGATGAGTTAAAATACCAATTCTGAGCTATCTTCACACTTCTATTTGAGAGAGAACAAATTCTTTAGTCTGTTCAAGTCACTTCTTGAGGTTATTGTCAAATGCACTGGAACATAATCCTAACTGACAGAATGGAGATAAACTCTTTCATTAAATAATTATAGGGGAGGGAGTAGAGGAACAAGATTCCAAAAAGTCAATGATTATGATTTAAAAATCTAACAAGATTCATATTATTGTAATTTGTTATATTGTCTAGACTTGACTTGTGTGGTGTATTTTCAAGATTGTTCAATCACTAGTTTTACCTTCTTAAGTTTCCTTCTTAAAACAATAATTCTCACTCTACAGAGGCAGATTTTTAATATAGATTTTTAATACCATTAAACAGATAAAAGAAATAGACAAGGAGAGATATGTTTGGGGCACTGACAAGATGTATTTTATTTTCCTTCTTTTGTGTTTATTGTTATTGTAGGTTGTTACTTACTGTTTATTGGGAGAATACTGAGCACTACAACTTATTAGATTAAAATAAAATAACAAAATTTCTTTTAACAATTACTTTACTCAAAAAGCATAATTCTGAAAAAAAAAGGTACCCCTTTTTTTGCAAGAACATACCCAAAATAGGCGTCATTATTTTTATCAATACCTGTGACCAAAGAACACAGTTAAACTCTCCTTTTCCAAATATAACATTCACATCTCAAATACCCTTTGGTCTTCAGAATAAAAACTGAAATAATGTGACATCACTATGCCTATAAACTGCAAATACCTGAAACATTTATAAGGGAAAGAGAGAGAAAAAAATCTGTGATCTCCAGAAGCATATGTTTTGAATTGTAGCACATGAATTAAATGTTTGCAAACAATTCTGAATAAGTAGAAGAGATTGGGGACTAGGGACTATATAATATACACCACTGTTAAAATATACATATCCTAAGGCTGGAGTACTTTAGTTTTTTGGTTTTTTTTGGGGGGGCGGTGGGGGGCGGGGGTTGTTTTTGTTTTTACTTTTGTACCATAGCAGAACCAGAGCAGAAATATTTGATGTAGGAGTTGTGCTTTTGCCAGTGGGCTTGCTTTCCCTGCTAAGGTCTCACAGTGGTTTCTTTCTGTAGTGTATATATATCCTCCCATCCTCCTCCTCCCCACGAGACAGTGCTTTTCAACAGCCTGAAGAAATTACCTTCTCTCCTGCATTCAATTCAAAATCATCCTCTTTCTTCCTGTCGTCTATTTAGAGCCATGTGTTATAAAGTTGCTAGCTGCTAGGAGGGATAAGCACCTCGCCCACCTAGATCTAAACCTTGGTCAAAGTCTCATTAGTTTCAACTTTTTTCTAGCTCTTCAAATCAAAAGCCCCAGTAAGCCGTGCAAGCTCATGTGATAATGCGCTTCCTTCCAGCATTTTGTTACATAGTCGGTCCTCAAAATATTTTCTTTTCTTTTTTTCTTTTTTTTTTTAGAGAGAGAGAGAGAGAATTTTTTAATATTTATTTTTTAGTTTTCTGCGGACACAACATCTTTGTTTGTATGTGGTGCTGAGGATCAAACCAGGTAGCACTAATGCCAGGCTAGAGCGCTACCGCTTGAGCCACATCCCCAGCCCCCTCAAAATATTTTCTTAAAATTCCACTTCAAAAACACTTTTAAAAACTTAGAAACTATGTAGTAAAAAATCTTGAGATGCAATAGTCCTCACAACATCCCTAACTCACATGTATTGTACAGACTGAATAGGTTCAATCTGAATTTTTATTACCCCACCTGTTATCAAAAATACTCCGTGCAAGCTGGGGGTGGTGGTGGCCCACGCCTGTAATTCCAGCAGCTTGGGAGGCTGACCAGTCTCGCAATGGTGAGGCACTAAGCAACTCAGACCTTGTCTCTAAATAAAATACAAAATAGGGCTGTGGATGTGGCTCAGTGGTGGAGTGCCCCTAAATTCAATCCCCAATACTAAACAAAGAAAAAAAAAAAAAGAAGGAAAAAATACACCTTGCATTCCAGGGTGGGAGCTAATATTTCTCTGACATTTTGTGAAACCCAGAGCTTATATTAAACTTTCGTCTCTATATTTTCTCAACATTCAAATGGGAAAATTCTAGAATTAATAGAATTAAAATTAATCTTCTTAAATTTAGTGGTGTTTCCAACACACACACAAAAATTTAGTGAAAGTTGTTTTCCTAAATACGCAATTTTATGCCTGAACATTTGCTTAGTTAAGAGAGTGACACCAAAAATAATCTGTTCTTCTCATCCTCCTCTCTAAAACAAATTTCTAGACTCAAATTTTATGTTACTATGGTATCTCGCATATAATTTTAATTTTTATTTTTTTTAAATATGCTTCATTTGGCCTGTCTTCAGGAGCCATAAAACATTTTCATAGTTTTGACAACTGCACTTACTATCATAATGAAAAAACAAGGTGAAATACTTGGTTTTCCCCATCATGTAAACAGTCATTTTTTCAAAATTCTTCCACCCCAAATTTACTTTTCCAATTATCTAAGTTGAACTTTTTATCATAATGGAAAATTTTTCCTTAAAATAACCAATGTTTTATAATCTCAAAATTGTTATTTTATGAAAATATTTAATGTTTGTGACAACTGAACATTATAGATTTGAAAACATATCTTTCTGCTTATCAAATTAACAGAGTTTTAAAATGTATCCTAACCTGGGTCCAGGATATGGTAGTAATTTGACAGTCTCAAACAGTGCTGAGAATAAAATTGTTCCAGTTTATTCAGAGGACACTTTGGCAATCTTTATCAAGAGCTTCAAGCTTATTTATATTAAAAAAATTCAGTAATATGCACTCAAATCATAGAAGTTGTGTCACTGTTTATTTAGACATATTAAAAAAGAAAATTAAAAGCTCCCTACTATTTCTAATAGGAAAGTTTATAAGCAAACTATGGCACAATCAAATATTTTAATATTATGTAGCCATTAAGAATCATATTTTTAAACAATATTTAATAGGTAAGTTCTCATAACGTTTCTAAGTGAAAATTTGTAAGATACAAAGTTATATAAACTATAATCCAAATTATTTTATGTAATGGCAAAAAATAGCCTTAATAAGGGCCTTTTCTACCAACATCCCTTCCCTGGTTTTCAACTTGGACTTAGATGACTTTGGGCAATTGAGCATTTGGGCAATTGAGTTCATGTGTATGGAGCAGAGGCTTTGCAAGTGTTCACATGTGCAAGGACTTCTGACTGCTTTTTGTGATATGAGACCTGACAACACCACGTGAGATAATCTACAGGAAAGTGGAAGGCCATAGGAAACAGAGACAAGCTGTCCCAGATGCTGCCCTGAGCCCTCCAGCCATCCAGTTCCCAGAAGGAAGAAAACATGAGTGAGGCCACCCACGGCCAGTCAGTCTCCAGACAATCCGCCAACTGACCTTCAGAACCATGAACTGAATAAAATGACTAGGCGCTCTCTCTCTTTCTTTCTTTCTTCCTTTCTTTCTTTCTTCCTTTGTCACCCGCCCCCACTAGGTTTTGAATTTGATTTGTAAAAAAACCTGATATTGAAATAAGATGACTATGGACTTTGATCTTTCCTTTTAAGCCTTCTAAGTTTTCTCAATGTGATATAGTGTGACTTTCTTTAATAATAAGAAGATAATTTTATTTTAAGAATAAAATATATACAAAATATAAAAAATATGGCTGAATAAAAATTAAGAAAAATAAATTAAACTCATTTCTTATGAGTATTCCCTAGTTACCAGTTTTCTCTGTAGAAACAGTTGAACCATCCCTGGGAATATTTTTGAGTAATCTGTTAGTCAAATCTCTTCTTTTTTGGTTGGTTTTATTATAGCCTGATAGCTATTGCTTTTGATTTAGTAGTTCCAAAGTCACCAATAAGTTAGAAGTCTCATTCCAATGATTATTATGCAGAAAATAGCTAATCTATTATTTTCTCTTTTTCAGGAAAACACATTTCTTTATATTAGCATTTAATTATAACACATTTTCTAGAAAATCAACCATTGCTGTTATTTTTTCTATCATTTGTCATATGTTCACTGTGGATTTTATAAGAGTTGAGATTAATTTATGGTTACAACCAAATAGTCACTAATATGGAAAGTGTGATATGTATGTTATAAGAAGACTTTATTTAGCTAGGCCCCAAGAACTTAGCAAAACCTTGCCTAAAAATTAAAAAAAAAAAAAAAACGCATAAAAAGGGGGTTGGCATTTGGCTCAGTGGTTAAGCACCCCTGAGTTCAATCCCCAGTAGAAGGAGGAGGAGGAGGAGGAGGAGGAGGAGTAAAAGAAGAAGAAGAAGGAGAATCACTGCATTTATATAAAAGTAACTGAACGGAGAACATTTTTTTTCTTAAAAAATATTTACTTTTACAGAATTAAATATAATTTGGAAGAATTAATTTAATAGTTCATCAATAAATTCAATATTCATTTGGTATTAATAAAATATTAAAAGATAGTTGGTAAATTGCTACACAGGATATAGGGAAATCAACACATATCTAAATAAAGAAGAAGGAGAAAATGTGGGGGGAAAGCATGAAAAAGAACCAGTGTAGATGGTGAGATCCTGTGCAGTACTCTGTGAAATTTCCCTGTAACCAACCAGAGATGCAAACCTACGCGGTATTCCATTCTGCCCATCCTCTGCCCCCACTTCACATAACAAAACATTAGTAAATGTTCCTTCAACTAACCAGGGCTTGCTCTGAGAGAATATTTCCAATGAAACTGGATGGAATGGCTAATTTTTTCACCAATGTAGAATTGCAGATCCAGATGTGAAAGCCAGCTGTACAGGGACATTTGCATTTAACCCACCTCCACACACAGCATGATGACCTATCCGCAACAGGCCCAATGAGCTCATCACAGGTGCAAACACAGGCAATGTAATCTAGCTCTCAACTCAGCCCCTTCTTGCCTCAGCAACAGGACAAGAGTAGCCCACTAAGGCTCATCCTCCTTTGCCACATTTCTCCACGTAAAGAAAACTTTCCTCTGCTAAGGAAATTCTCTAAAAGACAACTAAGGTGAAGTTTGGAAGCAGATGAAATTTGCTTTAGGCACCTTCCTGTCCTAGTTCCAGGTTCAGTGACACTCTCCCTCTCCACCCACACCCTTTGCCCCTGCCACTCTGGCAGGGTGATTTTTTGGTTGCTTTTATCCTACTCTTGCCTTCTTTTCCACCCACAACAATTACATGTCTTGACCTTGCAGGGCTTGGTGCCTGTAAAATGAATCATTTATGGTAGACTTTGTGCTTTTTGGAAAATCTTGTTTTTCCTAATATCCTTTCCCTTTTCCCTTTTCCCTTTTCCCATCAGCTTGCTCCAGCTGCTTCCTGATAACAGAGAACTGCCAATTAGGGGTCTGGGATGCTGCATGCTGAATCCAAAAAAACTTGACCCTGGTGTCCTTAGACAAATAATGAACTAAAAATTAAATCTTCTCTTTTCATCTTTGAACAATGACCAAAGCCCTTTCACAGTCTGATTATTTTTTATAACCCCCTGATCCCGACCTTGAATGTCAGGAACTATAACATTTAATCATTGAGATCTTAGTAGCAGGCTTAGATCTGTAGGAAGGAGCAGTGGGGTAAGGCTCATCTTCCTCCCAATCCTCTGTAGAGGAAGGTCATCAATAGCCACTTATACCTACTCTATATATACTAACCAATCTTCTCCAACCCAAAAGGCTATCCCATCCAAAATATTTATAAAACTCTATCAATTTACCGTGAATGACCCTAATAGCTGTGACTTATTCTGAGTTTTAAATGCATAAACATCATTAGGCAAGCTCAAAATGGCTGCACTTAGGTTCACTCACGGAGGTTTCCTACAGGCTGCTTTCAGCGTGTAGTCGAGGTCATGAATACCCTGATTCAGCATATGTGCTCAACGTCATGAATGTGGCTTGTGAGCATGGGCCCACTTAACTAACCTGTTGGCAATGTGCCTTCTTTGTCTGACCTGAATATAAAAAAGGCCTATGGAAATGGTTCAGGGGGCTAAATGGAGCAAGCTGAAAGCTGGGAGGCTGTGGCTACTTCTGAATAAAGAATGTCTACTATCCCAACTGTGTCTTGCAACTTCTTCCACCTGCTGGGATCCATAGTCTGTTTCCTGGGCTAACTTCCTACCAGACAAACATCCTTATGGTATCCCTGTGAAGTCAGTATGATTTTGAAAATGGACAAGTAGAAAATCAAAGAAGCTAAATAATTTTCCAAAACCCCAGCAAAAATTGAATTGAAGTGGTAGAAATTGAAATTCAGCCATTTTCCCCAAAGCCAATACTAATCCAGTTCCCTCAACTTACAGTTGAAAAATTAAGTTTCTGAATATATATGAAGGTGTTCAAAGAAACATGGCTATTTAAAATGTGCTGAAACAAAACTAATTTCAGATTGTTTAAATAAAACAAATACAAACATATGAGCCAAGACTGAAACTCAGTTCTTTATCTCAGCTTCATAGTGCTTTCTAAATTAAAAGTACAATAATTATTTTCATTTTTTTGCCACTAAAGCATTTTTTTTCCTCGTTCATGACTAATGTTTAGTATAGTTTTGTTGAATGACTAAATGGATTGTGCTTCCATGATCAGATTGCTTTTTGTTACATATCTGTAGGGACATTAAGTTGGCCACCTTGATTCCACTGGAACTCTGCTCTTTAAGGATGCTTACCCCGCCCAATTGTTGTGCATACACCATGGCCCTTTGGTCAGAACTTTAAAAGGCTTTGGGAACATGGCATCAAAAAGTGCTAATGAGGATACTGCAATCATGTGGCTATCTGGAACGGTGATAAATGAGTTTCTTAGGTGTCTATTAGACTCAGTCCCAATGAAAAAAACATTGCTATTGTGTATGTCCTTTGCTCAACCGCATGAGAATGCTACTTAACAGCTCTCTAAACAGTTTTGAGAGCCCTAGCTCTGCTCTCCCAGACCACAGGAAAGAGAGCCATTTTCTCTGGACAGAACAACCTTTCACATGTTGTTTACTCTTTAGTCTCAACATAAGCTTCCCGGGGCTGTTCTTTGTCACCCACAGGAACATGTTGCTCACGAGTGGCCCTTCCCTGCTCAAGTTCGCATTGCCTTGTAAAGACCGGTTTTCTCTAACTGCATCATGCCACGCACTATAAATCACATTTGCATCCCATTTAAAACATAAGCCACAAAGGACACTGGAGAACAAAAGGAACCACAGACCCGGCTTTTTTTGACAAAACTCCCACACATTGATAATTAAAAGCACATAAATCTGTACACAGAGGAGTTCTAAAGCTGTTGGTTTGCCTTCCGTTGCTCATCTCTCAGCCTCACCCACATTCAATTTTGCCACCAGTCCCTGTAAAAGTATGAACAGCAAGAAAAGACAACAGAAACTTTCGAGGGAGCGGGAGATTGCTTGACAAATTGTGTTCCTGGTGTCTTCTTTTAACCATGATTGAGAACCCTCTGGTTTCTGGATAGCGTTGAAATCCCATCACTAGAGTTCAAATTTTAAGTTACTTCTGAAAGAACAGCTAGTTGTTAACATGTTGAGATGCATCTTTGAGAAAATAAGGCTTATTTAAGAAATCCAAATTATTTTCAGAACTATAAAAGAATAATTTTGCCCGCAGCTTATATAAACAGCTCTTGTGTACAGTACAGGATTTTCTATATGTGTTTAATTATCCATCAAAATTCCATAGTTCTAATCTAGACCAAAATTCCTCAACAATATGGTCTCTAAATTTAATTAACATTCAAGGTGCAAATCTAGTGGAAAGTGAAAGGCCTTTTATTGTGATACAAAGCAGCTGATTCTGATTTGCTTTGGGACACACTTTTGTGTATTCTGCACTCATAGGTATACGCAGCCAGTGGACTCCTGACTTAAGAGTGACAGAAACAGCCTCTTAATAACTGAAAAAAAAAAAAAAAAAAAAACATTATCTCCCTTAAAATAAGGAAAAAGGCAGATCTGATTATTGCAGTTCACCCTCCACCGGGAAACAATCTGAAAATTAACACAGGTCAATGTCTACGTCTGAATTTTCAGAAAAGCTTGAATGAATAATGATTTGCTACAAGAGGTTGACTACATATCTGGCTTGAAACAGTCTGGCAGCAAAAGTAGGATTTTAATTAGATTATCAGAGAGCTATTTGTTAAATTTTGGAATGCTGATAAATTTTTAAAAGCCCTTCTAATCTGGAGATAATTATTTTCAATCATTAAGCTTGTTCTTGATTAAGAATCTGAAAATGAGCCTGTTAAGCCTTCAGCAAAATAGTAAGCCCAATAAAACACTGAAAATAACACTGCCAAGCTACCAGGAAACTCAAACAGCTACTAGTCCTAGAATCTGCGCAACTGGTGGAAATTAAACTAATGCTCAAAAAAAGACCAATGCATCTTGAATGAATTCTGACCTTGGGTACGCTTCTGGGACCTGCTTCAGAAAAATCAAAAGGAAAGATTTATACTTGGAAAAATCTTTGAAAAGTGCCTAAAGAACAAAACTTTCTTATGCTTTAAAGTGACAGAGGTGAAAAAGAAAGAATAATGTTGGTTTAACTCCTAACACAGATTCTGGATATTTGAGAAGCTGGTTACAAAGAAAAAAATAATAATAAGGGCAAAGCTATGTACAAAACTGAGAACCATCAACATTATACCTAGATGGTGATAATAAGACATTGTGTATATAAACTTTCTTCAGTAAGCTCTGACTTTAACTAGCTGGGAATTCAATCAGGTGTACAATTGAAGCTCACATGGATACCTTCCACTATTCCAAAAGTCAAAGATGACAATATTGAACCTGGTTAATGGTAACGACCATCTAAGCCTTTCTTTATTACATGCAAAATGTTTCCCTTTCTGATATCTTGTTAGAGATTATTACTTTTGCCCTAACAGTCATTATCACAGGTAAAACACGGGTGTTATTAATTACCTTATTACATACTACAAGAAACCAGGTACAAAATGAATATCTGACCTTCTCAAGGTTTCACAGTAAGTTTAGAAGTAAAATTTAATGAAAGCCATACTCTGCCAATATCTACACTAATCTGTGTTTGGAACTAGTTGATGCTTTTTTAACTCAGACCATCTACAGACTATTTAGTAAGTTGCTGCTAAAATTATTTGCTGCCCAAAATAGTTTACAAAGATTAATGGAATGACTTTGGCATACCTTTATTCTATAAATTATTGAGCATTTATGTTTGCCAGGTGTTGTCCTCAGCATTTTACTATGTACAATAAATGACACAAAGAGAATCTGTACCTGTGCTCTTGAAGTTTCATTTTAGTATGGAAAAAGAATAAATAAAGCCATCAATAAACAAAATAAGCCCAAACTATTTTAGATACTATGAAAAGAACTGAATTTCAAATCGGTTGGCAATACTTCCCTAGGAGGCACTATGGGTTGTCAAATAATTTAAGGAACTAATGGCATTTAGAACTGGGGAAAATGATGCTAAAAATTTTTGCAATGTGGGGCAGGAGGCACAAATGGGAGAAGTTCCACAAAATAAAAACCTGCTCTATATGGAGTGCCAATAGTGCCCCATTAGAAATAATATGCCCAGTTAAATTATCTAACATACTCAACACCACAGTTAAATATTATACTAGGTAATATAAAGGAAAGAGAAGAAAAACAAGAGATATTTTCTGCCTCTGATTAAACTGATCTACAAGATAAATTAAAAAATAAAACATGGAATAATTGGAAAAGGAGACAAGGAAACAAATGCAGAATTATATCCTATTAATAGAGCATGTGCTGGTATAGAAGTTAATAGCATAAGATATTTTGATAAGAAGGAAAATTAAGCAATTAAGCCAAATTTTGAAAGGTGTATATGAGAAGAGAGGGCTTTTCTAAGCAAAGGAAGAGAGAGATGTAAAAATTTAAGAGACGTAAAGTCCAGTCCAATGTAGCTAACCTCGCAAAAGTGTTGTAGCTTCCTGGTGACGATAAACCAAGACCAACAGAACACAAAATCAGTGAATTTTCCTAAATGTACATGTTTCAATTTTGTACTTCCAGGTATTGAAACCTGGGACACTTAACCACTGAGCCACATTCCCAGTCCATTTTTTATATTTTATTTCCAGACAGGGTCTTGTTGAGTTGCTTAGGGCCTCACTAAGTTGCTGAGGCTGCCTTTGAACTCAGGATCCTCCTGCCTCAACCTCCTGAGCCGCTGGGATTATAGGCATGCACTACTGAACCCAGACAATTTTCCAACCTATTAAGGTAAATTCTATTTCCAAAAGCAACTGGTAAGATTTCTGTTCTTATTATTCTGTTTTTTTTTTTTTTTTTTCGTTTTTTCCTCTTTTAAAACTATTCTCCAGTTATCTTTGGTTTTGTTAAAGACCATAGGGTCAATAAATCCACTTTATTAACTTTCATATAAAAGATCCCCAGGCAGGGTTGTGTACATTTCCTCTGAGATAGACTTCATTTGCAAATAACCGCAAGAAACAAGTTTGTTCACAGTCATTAACATTCTTGGGCAGGCTAAAGAACAAATCAAGTTGCTGAGTTCCCCCCACCATGGACTGGCAGCAAAATAAAAATCATTGATTCTGGAAAATCATGATTCAGATGTAACAAAAATGCATTTTTGTGAAATGGTATAATATCTGTTCTTCCTTTCATGCTAAATTCTCAGAACTTTTTACTTGAGTCCTTCCTGTGGTTACCCAGTGAAATCATCTCCTGGATAGGATGTTGCCACACTTTGTTCACACAATGTCCAAAAGAATAGGGTTTGAAAGTCCCCCATTATGTGATGAATCAATGGTTTGTGGAAGGAAAATTCAAAGGTATTTAAATTACATATGACACAGATGCTTTAAACCACCAAGAGGGCTTAGTAAGCCACACACAAAACAGACGTGTTTGTTACGATCCAAAAATAATGAGACTCTGCTAAGATTTGCATGTAAACATTTATTTAAGTTTTATAAGGAACTAAATCAAAACGTTTGTGCTTATATATTAAAGGATGGTAAGCTTCTCTAGAACTTCCCAAAATGGGTTACATTGTTGACATATTTTCAAAGATAATTTTTAAAGGCAAAGTTTGTAATCTAGGGTATTAGAAAAGTGAATACACTTTAAAGGACATATTAAATATTTTCTGGGAACAAGCACCAATGTAAAAATTAGAAAACCTAAAGAAGTGGAGGCAAGATGGGCTTTCAAAACAGAGCCATTCCAACACTGGCATGCTGCCAAATCAAAACCTGGAAAGACATCTTGAAATCTTTAAATGCCATAATTTTCAGCTGTAAGGAATTCTCTCTGTGTTATCAATGTACTGAAAAAAAAAGTATTCTTTTATAGATTTCCAGATCCAAGGTTAAAATGCATTTTAGGAGATGTTTATTTCAAAGTATTTTGCTGCTTTTCTATATTGTCCATTTCATGAAAGATGAGGTCAAATGGAGTTCAGATGAGATTTGTACCAGTAAATTGGCTGAATGGAGCAAACCCAAAATTTCTCCCTCAATGTGACAAAACATAGTTACAAAAGAGCTATTTTTCATAAATAGTTTATTAGTTTTATTTTACATCTAACTGTTCAAATATCTCAATTACCCACAAACCAAATTACAAATCAATTGAATTTCAAAATACTTTCATTTAAAGAATTTTAACTCAGCAATTTTTCCTTGCCAAGTGGCTTTTTTGGTCCCATAGAAAAGAAATATGTCATAAAGATCAAAACAGTCTTAAAAGTATTTATTCTAATGGAAGATTTTATTACTCAAAGTGATGCCAACATACAGTCTCACTTAGCCATAAATTTGAAAAATCAAAATTCCCTTACCTTTTAAAAATCCTGGATAACTCTTGGCCCATTCCTTGAATCATGAGTTAACCAATAAGTTAACAATAATTGTAGCTATAGTTAGCACTTGTACCACAGTTAGCAACTAACAATAGTTTCCAGGAAGGATCTCAGACTAAAAGTTGGAAGATGAGTGGGAATCAAGGGAAATAATAGGCATGATGTAGGGGTACAGAGGTAGATAAATGGTAAGGATGCAAGTATTGGCACTGGGGAACAGAAGCCAGATGAGTGGTATCAAGGGAAGGTGTGTCAATACCCAGCAGACAAGCAATGCCCTTAGAAACCTGATACGACCACAGACAAAGACTCAACAGAACAGAGGATACCAGGAGGCCTCAACACGAAGAGTTAGTAGCACCTTGCCTAGTAACTAGAAAACCCACTAAATCTGGTAAATCTCATTGGTTCTACCATCCAAATATATTCAGCATCTGGCCTTTATTTACAAATCCAACCTGACCCAGCTGGTAACCTATGTTGCCTGGATTTTAAGCCCTATTCCCTCAATGTAATCTCAACACAGAAGCCAGAAGTCTTTTTTTTTTTTTTTTTTTTTTTTTTAATTCCCCAAGCCACTCTTCTGCCCAAAGCTCTGCTTTGGGTCTTCATCTCACTCAGAATAAAAGCTGAAGTCATGACAGCTGATAAGGCTGCTTTCTTCCTCATGAGCTCTCTGAACTCATATGACTTTTGTATTGTGTGCTGTCCCTGATCTCCAGGCAAGGTCCTCCCAATGTTTCAACATGCTCCCATACTAGGCTTGTGTTCTTAGTATTCCTTCTGGTTGGAATACTCCTTCCCCGACCACCTCTTGACGAAACCCTTCACCTGTTTCAAACTTTTGCCCAAAGTTTACCTTTTTAACAAGGTCTTCCCTTACCACCTGATTTAATTCTGAAAACTCCAATTCCCTCACACAGATTTCTAAATCTCCCTTATCTCCTCTAACTTCTCTTCTGTTGATAGCATTTACCTTTCAATATGTATTATAACTGGATTATTTATCACATTTATTGTTTATTTTCTATCTCTCTTCCCCAGAATGCAAGCACATTGAGGACAGGAATCTTTCTGTTTAACAGATATACCCCAAGCACCTAGAACAGGGTCCAGCCACACCAAAGCTCAATACTTATTTGTTCAATAAGTAAAGTTACACACACATAAAATAGTTCTGTATTGTTTGAGAAATTCTTTAAAGTCACTTATTAGCCCAAGTGTTAACAGTATTTGTAATTTTTCATCATGAAAGCTCCTTTATATCTGTTTTAATATTGTAACTCCAGATCTTAGATGGTTAAGAGAGCTCCGCTAGCTTCCTCCTCTAATCTGGACCCCCACCCCCACCTGGGTTACTCAATCATACTCATTCTCTCTTTGGAAATTATTATTAAACATGTATTAAAAATGTATAATGGTGACAAGTAATATTTTTCTGTCAATTTATAGCTTCATAATACACTCTTGTGCATATAAACTCATTTGATTCAAAAAATAGGAATTAACATTACTAAGAGTTTTTAATTTCATGGTTTAATATTAATATTAATGTGTGTATATGTATGCCAATATTTGAATTACATTTTAGAGATCATAAACATAAAATTTATTATTCATCAATCCATGGTTATTTAGAGAATGTGGCATGGCTTTAGTTGCCCTCATTTCACATATGTTTCTATTTATATTATTCTGTAACATATCATAGGGTTAAATCACCAAGATAAATAAAAGCATAGCTATAAGTAGTTTCATTTTCTTTGCTCAACTGAAAATAATTAATATATAGTCTTGGCACTAGGAATCTACTGTTTTTAAATTCTACTTAATGTACACTTTTGATTAAACATCACGTGCAGGTGGTTGTACATATTCCTAAGTCATTTCAACATCTCCTCACAAATGTTCACCTAATTAAATTTCCATCTTAAAAAAATTTACCCTGGGTAAGAACTATAATTGGCAATCTATGCAGCCCACAGGGAAAATATGAATTACCAAATGAACTTTTGATGAAAAGTGTATTCATTCCTTCCTCAGGGAAACATAAACTCTTAAACAACTACTAAGATTGTATGGGCAGTAGCAGGGCTGATAAAGTTATAAGTGAAGCTGTGCTACACCCTCTGGTTTATCTTTGGTCAGACCTCTCTTTCAAGCAGCTGGATGCCTGTCATTAGCCCTTAAAGAATTAGAAAGCTATAAGCTCTACCTGTTGCAGACAACCATAAAAGACATCCTTATTAAAATGTTCTTTTTCCCCATTTGTGCAACTTAACACATGTGAAAGACAGGGTAGAAATCTCAAATAATGCAATGTGTTTCTAAAATCTATTATGTTCTGATGACTATAACATTTTTTATTATTAAAAAAAAGCCTGAAGGGAGAAATACAGAGGGTTGAAAAGCATTTGAAAAAAAATTTCTACATCAATAGTCAAACAAAGACAAATTAAAACAGGACACTATTTGCCATCAATGAAGTGACACTCCCCAAGGCTGATCAGACAGGCAGCTTTTAGGATGCTGGTAGAAATCTAAATTGTTACAATCTGTCCAGTAAGCTGATTTGCAATATATATCAAAGGCCAATCCTGAAGAAATAATCTGGAATGAAGTATAAAATATATTTCAAAAATGTTTATTACAACATTAATTGAAATGGAAAAAAAAGATAAACTATTGTCCAATAACACATTTCTTAATTATATTAAGGTAATTACAATGTTATTTGGCCATTTAACTTAATGTTTCATCAAGTTTTATGTAACTTGAGAAAGATAGGATTTCTGGGAAAGACAGCAATAAAATAAGAGGCTTATAACACCCTTTAACAAAAATTGGCAATCCAAAACAAGCAAATCATAAGGGAAAGAAAATGGCTTAATCACAAGAAAAAATAAGATATTGTGCCAACCATACGTTTTTAAATTTTGAGTGATTTTTTTCTTTTAGATCTGTTACAAGTTTAACCAAATTGGAATTCTCAAGAGAGTAAAGTAGTATTACAGAAAATATGTGAGGAAAATGTGTTGAATCTCATTGGCATACCCCAATTTAGAGAGCGAGGAGATGAAGCCTGGGCAAATCATGGCAGAAACCACAAGAAAAAGAGAAACCAAGGGATCAAAGTGCATTGGATTTCTCTGGCCCATCTTCTGAATAGCTGTTTCTGCTCCTCCTATAGGAGAGAAACCCAATCCCTATCTTGATATATGCATTCTGGAGGCCAAGGAAGGAATGGAAGAGGCATGAACCATTCAATTAGTCACACTTAGCAGTGACATACCAAAAGTAACTTCAAGAGAAAAAGCATTTATGTCTCACCACCCAACACGCAGGCAGCAATCAATTAATAGGCAAAAGAACTAAACAGAAATTTCTCCAAAGAAGAAACACAAATAGTCAGCAAATATATATATAAAAAATGTTCAACATCTCTAGCAATCAGGGAAATGCAAATCAAAACTACACTAAGATTTCATGTCATTCCAGTCAAAATTGCAAGAACACAAACAATAATAAATGCTAGTGAGGTTGTGGAGAAAAGGTATACCTGTACATTTTTGGTGGGACTGCAGACTAGTATAATCACTCTGGAAGCAGAATGGAGATTCCTCAAAAAACTAGGGATAGAATAACCATAGTGATTCCTCGCATTTTCCTAACAGACCTAAAATCAGCATACTACACACATGACACAGCCACATCAATGTTTATAGCAGCACAATTCACTATAGCTTAATTATGGACTCAACTCAAGTTCTCATCAATAGGTGAATGAATTAAGAAACTGTGATACACACACACACACACACACACACACACACACACATACACACACACAATGTAATTCTACTTAGCCATAAAAAAAGAATGAAATTATGGCATTTGCCAAAAAATGGATAGAAATAGAGGATATCATGCTAAGTGAAATAAGCCAAACACAAAAACTCAAAAGTAGAATTGAATGCTTTCTCTTATTCATGGAAGTTAGTGTAGCATGAAAGAAAGGAGGAGGAAAGGATAAAATAACATAAAGATGAAGAGAAGATCAGTAATATAAAAGAAGGAGATCAAGATTCAGAGTGGAGGGATGGGTAAGGGGAGACAATGCATAATGAATCCTTAAAAAAATCATGTTATGTGCATATGTAAGTATACCACAGGAAACTCCACCTTTATGAATAGGTAGGAAGAACCAATCAAATATAAATAAATAAGTGAGTGAAAGGAAGTCTTCTACAGCAGAAAAAAGAGAATGGGAGAGGGGAGGGAGAACAGGAGGAAAAAGAGGGAGGGAAAAGATAGGAGGATCATGAACTGAAATCGAATTCCATGAAAGATAAGAAAGCCCAGGTAACATGATGGTGAGCTGTTCCTTCCTGGAGCTCCACCATGACACACATCCCCAAAAGAAAGACCAACCTCAAATCACTAATAAAGACCAACCTCAAATCACTGTCTCCTTCGTAAGGCACTGCTTAGTAGTGGGTTTGAACTAGAAGAGTTTGGTCATAGAAGTTTCAACAAAATTAACAAAGAATCAATCGTACAGAAACAAAGATTCTTAGAGTTACTTCTGTGGTTCACACAGTTGAAGTAGATAAATGAATTTATATTAAATATAAATCTCACCAGCCCTGGTGGGTTGAGAAGTGGAATTCAAATGAAATCCATAAGAAAGTTTAGGTGATAATTTGTGGAGCCCAGAACAAAAGGGAAATGTGGACTGTGCTCAAAATGTAGGGAAAAGTGCCTGTAAAGGTGTTTACATATATAAAATGTTTTCCATTTTTTCCCATGGACTTTATCTCAAACCATATTATAGTGGTTGCTTTGTTGTTGGTGTTGTTAGTGGATTTTTGAAATTTTGCTATTTAATATCATATTGCTTAGTCAGGAAGATAGTATTTAAAAGAGCTCAAACCCTGACTGTTGCCATGTGGGACCAAGCCTCATGGCTCTTGATGCATAGTCCATTTATTGCTGAAGTCCCCCCACCTGCAAGCTGCCCAGCCAATACATTGTGCCCCAGCCAAGGGTTGGGAGGTCAATTTCTCCTTCTTGCAGACCTGCCATTCCCAACATTGTGCTTGAGAAGGGTTGGACACTTCCATGTTATGTGCCTAGACACCACATAGCACATAACATCTGAGCCTGGTCTGAACTGAACTAATCCTCATGTCCATGCCTAGGCACTCTCTAAGGACAAAAGGAAGTAGTGATTACTGAGCAAAGGTGAAAGGGAATGAAGGAGGAGGCACAGGTACCAGGGAATGAGGGAGCAAAAGACCAAAGAGGGAGACAAAAATGTAAGCATGGGTTTCATGTATAATTCACTAACCTATTGGACTTCACTTAAAAAATAAAATTTAAAAAAAAACATTATTAAAAAATTCAGGCTGGGAACAGCAGTACTTAAATTCTAACTCTTGAGAACACAGAGCTATGTACTACTATACTGGTACATGACCATGAAGTTGGCCCTCCTTATAGGTACAGTCTAGGGAGTCAATGAGAAGCCAATACATGATTTAGGGCAAAACAGCAAGCCAAGAAGGCTTTCTTTCATGAAAAAAATAGAAGCAGAAATAAATAATAAATTAATTAATAAAAATATATAGGAGTTATTTTCTAAAATCTATAAAGAAAGAAAGATTGAGAGCCTGCAAAAGTTAGATTTTGTCTTTTGTCAAAGTACCTTTGCCGCTAGAAATGAGGAAAAAACTGTAAGATCAAAATCTTATTTACTATTAAAACTAGATAAGGCATGAGAAATAACATGACAAGTTCCAAAATTTCATAAAGTAAGCTGAGTAAGGCAAGAGCAATTTTTTAAAAGCTTTTAGAAAATAGAAAAATTACTACAGAAAAATGAATGTTTCACAGATTCAGTGTCAAAGCCTTAACAATAAAATACAGAGAAGAATAACAGAGAGATTAAAGTGAGAACAGATGATTTGTGTGAACAATGGGCAGTGAAACCTATAGGTCATTTTTTTTACTGAATAGATGAATAAATAAAATATTCAAAGATATAATAGAAGAAAACATCACCTACCCTGAAGGAAATCTAAAGACACAGATCAAAACAATCCATTTGATTTCTGATTCCAAATGACTAATAGAGTTGATTCAAGTAGGATGCCACCAGCAGACAAGAACATGTAAAACTTTTTGGAAGGTACAAAACATATAATACTAGACTAATGGAGAAATTGAAGATAGCTGGGAAAATGAGTATTCTGAGCAGAATCAAGGATGCCAAGGCCAATGTCACTGAGATCTAGCTACAAAGTTTTGGAGAAGAGTTGTTTTTTTGTTTTGTTTTAAATATCCTTAGTTGTAGATAGACAAAATACCTTTATTTAATTTATTTTTTATGTGGTGCTGCAGATCAAACCCAGTGCCCCACACATGCTAGGCATGCTCTACCACTGAGCCAAAATCCTAACCCAGATTAGCAAAGTTTTTAACCAAGACTATGAAACAGCTGTGGCCATGTCCCTTAGAGTGCCTAGTCCCATATTTTTCCATTAAGACAAATCTTTTAGGCATGGCACCAGGTTGAAAAAAAAAACAAAACATAGGAGTCTCAAATATGTCCTAAGAATTAGAAATGGGTCATTTTTGAATGCCTCACCCACTTCTTCAATCATTCAATAAAAATGTATTGAGCACTTAATATATACTGACACCAATCTAAGCACTGGACAGGTAATCCACCAGAAAAATGTTATGAAAAAATATAAATATCAATGAATTATTTATAGGCAAATACATTAGAAACACATTGTGTCAGAATTTAAAATATCTTTCTCTAAAATGGTCAATTATGGAAACATAATTATAAATATAATTAAGCTCAGAAATAATTTCAAAAACAATACCAACAGGCTCAATTTAAAATGTGCATAAAACTTTATACTCAACTGTGGAGGTATTTTTCTAGTTTCCTTTGTATATTTATTATTTCAAATATTTTTATATTTTGTTATTGATGATTCATAAATGTTTTCCTATTTTCCAATTTCAGCTAAAACAGAGGAATATAGAGTAAAACTTGAAAGTCTTCCTTTATCCCCCATAAATCCAGAAAGAGTCATAGGTAACATATTGCAGAGCATCCTCATATCCTCAATCCTGAGAGCTAAGACACATATATGTACTTATTACACGTAGATAAATTTTTCCATGATGGAATATTAAAAAAAGCAGTGATGCCTAAATTGAGATTTTATCCATTTAGTAGTAATTCCCAGGAAAGCTAACAAACATACTAGAAGGGAAGAATCAAACAAATAATTAAATAAAATGACCAATACCTGAGATTTCCTATTGACAAGGCCAGTAAGAAATATGAAAAATAAATGTGATACTTATCTAGACAAAATTCAAAATGATGAGACTAGAAACATCAAGTGATAAAAGAGAAATCATTTTGTCTAATAGGGCTAGGAATTGGCTCAGTGGTCAGGTGCCCCTGGGTTCAATCCCCAGTACCCTCGCCCCCCCAAAAATGCACATATATGAAAAAAATTAAAATGTCTCATGATCAGTTGAAATCTGCTCTTCTGCAAATAGCAGTAGTGTGACTTCATATTTAGTTATCAGTTCTAATTATTGGTTTGTGAATAGAGGTTTCATTGAACATTCAGGGAATTTCTCTTTTATCACTTGGTGTTTCCATTCTCACTGAATTGCTTAGCACCATGCTTTTGCTGAGGCTGGCTTTAAACTTATGACACTCCTGTCTTAACCTCCAGAGCTGCTGGGATTATAGGCATGTGCCACTGCACCCAGCTCATATATGTGCATTTTTAATGTCACAACTAATCTAGAGTAATTGATCCTTTCTTTGGCTTTAATTTTCCATTGGGCAACCATGAGGAAAATGGAGCTAGATTCATAAAGAATACAAAAAAATACAAATTATTGAAAAAAATATAGGGACCTATATAAAAAAGAATGTATTTGCTTGTTAATTTTAAAAAATAAAGTTAGTTTAACAGAATATATATAGTTATTTATATATGTAGTGTGTAAAATGGAAACACAACTGTAAGATTATAGAAAATCAGCATAAACTATAGAATGATGAACAGGGCTACTAGAAAGACTTGGCTAACCAATCTCTCTTAGGAATGAGTTAGGAATCTAGACTACAGCTGGAAACCATGGGACCACTGTGGTTTAGGTAAAAAAGGAACAGATGGGTCTGTAGTGTGAAGTTTCTGAAGATGGAAGAGCTCATTTTACAGTCATGTTGACCACAATGTAAGACACATAACTCTGCAGTAATAAGCTAGCATCATTAGACAAAAAGCAAGCTTTTCATGAGCTTGAGTGATAAGTACTGCTTGAAATCTTATCCTCTCCTTTATAAATAACGGCCCACAAGAGTCACCTTAAGAGGCTGGGGTTGGGGCTTATTGGTAGAGCACTCGCCTAGCACATGCAAGGTGCTGGTTTCGATCCTCAGCACCACATAAAAATAAAGAAATAAAATAAAGGTATTGTTTCCAACTACAAATAAAAAAATTTTTAAAGAATTACCTCAAATAGAGAATACAATCACATTCCTCAAGGAGACTTGCTACGATCCTTCTGTCTAACACTTTAAGTAGGTGAACATTTCATTGGTTCTAAGGCCTGCCTGTTTTTAAAGTCTTACAAAATAATATTTCATGTCCCTTAATACTGTTTTCTTTTTGCCAGTTACTGCCATTAGAATCATCAACCTGCATAATCTCAGCATTGGAAAGAGCCCTTACGTTTATCTAGTTCATCTTCAAGTGGATATATGAATTCCTCTGGCACCATCTGGCCAAGTGGTCAGCTTCCTAGCTTCTGCATGAAATTAAGGTGTCTACTCATGTAGGGGAGTACTCTTAAGACAATATTTTCCATTCTTTGACCTTTCCAACCAGTAGAAGTAAACTAATTATTTAAATACAATCAAATCAAATTTTTGTAATTTTCTCTTGGTAAATTTTACATTTCCCATGAATGAAAACCACTCAAACAAATGGAACAAACACATTGGTTTTACAGTCTAACTCTGTTTCCCCAACTATTCTCAGGACTCAATGTTCCCTCCATCCTACTCACTGTCCTCTGTACTCCTCTCTTAAAGAACACACTATTTTCTTGAAGTTGTTTGAGGTGACCATATTAGAATGATTATCTCCCTTGTTCTTCATTACATAAGATAAAATAAAGCAACAATAATAATACCTGTAACAGAAATCATGACAAAATTCCAGTATAAGTAATTAAGATCTGTATTCCTTAGAAGAATGTTTCATCCTTCAAATTAAGAGTAGCTAGAGCCAGCCTCAGAAATTTAATGAGGCTCTAAGAATCTCAGTAAGACCCTGTATTTAAATAAAATATAAAAAGTTGGAGATGTGGCTCAGTGGATAAGTGCCCCTGGGTTCAATCTCTGGTACCAAAAATTAATTAATTGATTGATTGATTTAGACAACGAGTAGGCTACTAACTAAGCATAGTGGCACATACCTGTAATCCCAGAGACTCAGGAGGCTAAGGAAGGAGGATAGCAAGTTTGAGGCCAACCTCAGCAATTTAGTGAGGCCCTAAGCAACTTAGACCCTTTCTCAAAATAAAAAAATTAAAAAGGGCTGGGATGTGACACAGGGGCAAAGCACCCTTGGGTTCAGTCATCAGTACCAAACAACAAACAAAAAGAATAGGATACAATGGCCATTGTTGGACTATGGTTGCCAAAAGAGAAGCCAGATCTGTCTACAACAAAAGTGGTCACAACTATATCAAGGAGAGATACAATTTAACCAAGATCGATCTGACAAGTTTTCCAAAGTTTCCAAGATTTAGCACTTGTTTTGAAGTCCTAGAAAACTGTCAAGCTAATCATAGGAATAAGAATATTCCCAAAATATTCTTGTCCTTCTGGAAAAGAAGCTACAGAATGAGTAGTTGCCAGATGACAAACTGATTTTCCATCAGCCCTTACTTAGGAAGACTCAGTATCTCTGCAGCCTTACATTTAGGTTGAACATGGCAATACAATAGCTTTTATTGTAATTAAATTCCCAGCAAAATTAATTTGCCTTAAACTCTTACCCTGTATTTCAAATATTTCTGTCAGTGCAAAGAAAGGGTGATATGCCACTGGCAGGAGTCCATGAATATAAATTTATGGGAATATTATAAAACTCAAATGACTAGAGGTGTATATAATGCAACAATATTTAAAAGTAATTATGTTAGCCCAATTCTCCAAAGTAATTTAAACACTACATTGTTAGAAACAAACAAGCAAACCTTGAAATATGACCTCAGTGACTTTCAAACCCAAAGAGTAGATTAAATATGCAAATTCAGGGGAAAAAAACAGGCAGACCTCCTCCCTGTGCTTAAGGGATTTTAGCACATTTCCCCCACCCACAGCTATGAAAACAAACCTTAAATAATCCCCTTAAGAGACTGCCACTAACAAAGCTTCATTTTTGCCCATCAGCTTCTTACCGGACAATGACCATGTTAGTTCCGATAGATAATCCAGGCTTATCAGTTAGAATTTGCCCCCAGAAGTTTTGCCTGGTGATCCTATTTCTGGGACAGCTATCTCAGCCAAGATTCTTTCCAACTTCTGAATAGCTGCTGGCCACAAAGCTGTCATGCCCTTCCTACCATCATAACCTCAGATGTACTCCTTCATCAAGAATTATGAGAGGGAAAAAAAATAAAAGAATGATGGGAGTTGGGTGAGTTGGCTGCAATTCAGTGGCTCAGGAGGCTGAAGCAGGAAAGTCACAAGTTTGAGGGTAACCTCAGCAATTTAGCAAGGCCCTAAGCAACTTAGCAAGACCCTGTCTCAAATAAAAAAAAAATAAAAAGAGCTGAGGATGTGGCTCAATAGTAAAGCTCCCTGGGGTTCAAAAAAAAAAAAAAAAGATGGGAGTTGGTGGGATTGGAAGGGTCCATTAATTAAGGCAGCTTTCCACATGGGCTCTTTTGGATTTGGATATCAAAGATGTCATAAAGTGAATTTGCTTTAGATACCCCATCCCTAATCTTAATAAAATTAAGAACATGAAAGGTAGTCCCCATGAGGATGAATCTTGACCATCTCTGAAAATTTCTATTCTTAAAATGGGATGTTCATTCTTTCCCCTTCACCTTCTCCTTCCTGAGAATGTAGACAGACCAGTAATCACTGCAAATAACTTTTAGGAAATCGTATAAATCAGCAGAAAACTAGATGTTAAATGCCTGTAACAACAGATTTAAAACAATGGATCACTTGAATGAAAAATCCAAGTTCCATATAAAATGTATTTAATTTAGTAATATCTGGGGAATGAGCTGGAGATCAGGCAAAGTTGTTGTCAGGAGTACTTGGCCAGTGTATTGCAACAGGCAAACAATGAAAAATAAAAATCATTGAGAATATTCAATTTGGTAAATGAAATGAAAAGGCAAGTCTATTTTATTACCTTTATTTAAAACCATGATATAGATGTATCAAGAAGATCATGTGTAGCTCTGTTCTCCACACAGCGCAGGTCTGTAAGCCCTGTGGCTATCACTAAAACTTTCCACACACATGCCCCTTCACCTGACTTGGATGATACTGCCTCTCTTCATCTGCAGTAAAAAATATGACCCCAAATCCCTGTCCAAAATGATAATAGCACAATAGAAAAAGGCAGGGAAGTATTTTTCTCCTAAAGTCACCTAGTGTTTGAGATTCCTACTGTCTTCTACCATTTGTGGTGTCAACCAATGAAGTTGGCAAACTATAGGGCAATGGAAGGACCCATCTGGAACTTTCTTACAGTCTGAAGTCTAGTCGGTATCTAGCCTTATGACCCCTTCCTTTGTGGAATCACTGTGTCACAAGACTGACCAATCAATGAATACAAGTTAAAAGGTTATTTCCAGTTACTGCCTTCGAGTTGTCAAAAAACTCCCCCCAAAATACAAATTCCCAAAACTATAGGGAAAAAAAACCTTTCATTATCATCCCAATTCCTGAACACTCTTTCCTACAAGTAATGTAGGGATTTGATAACACAGTACTTGATAACAATGAGGTAAATGTCACAGACATTTAAGTCAGATACAGAGAATGGTTGCATCCATCACAGGCAAAGTCATCTGTAGTCATCCATAAAATACTTCAGCTATGATAAGCTTTCTTTAAGAATATTAAACTCTTCTTGGTAAATTGCAGGTATTATTACACGAGCTCCCTGAAAATGTACTCCCATGATTTAGAAAGATGTTTCATCAAATTCCAGGATTTGGCTTGAACCCCTTTTGCCCATGCTACAAATGCAAAACAATCCACCAGCACCACATAGACATAGATGTACTAAGACAGGAAAATTTCTCCAATTTGTTCCAAAATAGAGGATGGGAATAAGATCACTTAAGAAAGAGCAAGAATTAAATTAGAAGGGAAATATTTGTTAAGGATCATAGCATACTTAAGCATAAATGCTTTTGTTTCACATGAAATAATGATAGTTAAGAAGGAAGAATTGAACTTTTAAAATCCCAAGTGTGTGGATAGATAGCATGTACTTGTTACCAATCCCAACATGCTTGAACTGGAGAGGGGGAAGGAAAAAGAAATGGAGGATGAACCCAAGCCCTTGACATATAAAAATGGAAAGATGCAATCAATTTAAATTCATCATTGTTGGCATTATAGTCCAAAATAATAAGTGCACTAAGTAAATGAAAAGCAAAGAAATATTTCTGTTTTGTTTTCCTGATGTTTTTCAGCACCTAGAACAGTGCCTGAAATACATTAGACTAGGCCACTTGAAAGCCATTTCCATGACACTCCCCAACTACCTAAATGTATTGAAATACTCACTTCAGTTAGATACAAAAGTAAAGCACACTATCTCCAGCATCCAATAGGAATTTTTATTTGACAAATATTTTTGAACAATTTTTATATATTTATACTTGTTTTCCCTCCAGCAAAAGTCATTTTTTTCAAGTAATATAGGTCCCATCCCCCTAAATGTACCTATCCTCTCTTTAGCACATCATCTGAAGGAAAAAATAACACCCTAGATGCCTACATTTTCTTTTGGGAGAAGGGCTCATCCAGGGGTGGGGCTCATCCACTCTAAGATCTGGTCCATGTAAATGTATCATATTAGTCCAGGAGGAGCAACCCCAGGTAATTAGCCTAGAAAACAAAAAAGAAATATTTAGTTATAAAATAGTATGAACATTTCCAAGGGGAGAAAGGGATGATTAGAGGGAAGAACAATCCTCTACTTTCTCATTTTTCCTAGGGTAAGATCTATTTAAACTAAGAAATGTTCAGTCTTTGTTAAATCATTCCTGCTAAGCCCCCGGTGACATACTCAGGTAGAGAAAGTGAAACTCACAGAGCAGGAAGTGAGACATAGCCTAGGAGTGCTCAGAAAATAGAATTACATATGTTCCATCACCTCTTTTATTCTTACACTTAAACTTTGTAATCTTAGAAGGAGTGTCTGAGATTTTCAAGGAAGCAGAAAAATGATTTGGAATTTTTGAAACACTAACTCTGTGACTAGTTGAAAGAGCAGATAAACTCAGTTGTGATTAAGTAGTCGACACCTGATGACCACTAAAAAATCGAGTTGAGCTCTTGGAGTTTTATTTTTCCAGTTGTTTACAACAAAGGAACTCTAAAAGGGAATATGAGAAAACTGTCCAACAAATGTGCTGCACTTGCCAATTCATAGATGCATAATAAACTTACAAGGAACCATGTTGACAGCTTCATTGCTTTTGGTAAGACCCTACAAATACTTTGGACATATTATAGTAAACATTCCAGTTTTCTTTTTTTCCTTTTTGATCCTCACATTCTTGATATGGGTGGGTAAGGGGTAATGACACAAATTAAGAAAAGGCGTTTCCTCTCTTTTTAAATTAAATGACTCTTTAGGGAATAATTCAAAAGAATTATTTATGGGTTATACATAACTTTCATTGAATTCATGGATATTTTTGTTTTCTGTGATTTTTATTGTATTGCAGAAGGTTCTTTTCCTTTTTCAAAAGTGTTAAAATTGTTTATCAAATGCATCTGCTGCCTCATATTCTATATCAACAATAACAGACTTTGTTTATAAACTATTACACATGCACACATTGGAAATTTTGGACATGTTGGAAAGAGCTAACAAGGATATAATCAAAAAGCCAGAAGGGTTTTTGAACTTTAGCTCTTTATCAATAATCTTCATACCCACAATAAAAAAAAATGATTATATAAATCCAGAAAAACCATTTGATTGAATCCAATTCATACATGGCTCTCTCTTCCATAGCACTATTTCAAATCCCAGTCTTGATTAGCACAGGTAATAGTTTAAAAAAAATTGCATAAAATTTCTGGTTCTAAGAACTAGTCCCTCTACTTTCTTAGGCTTCCAAGCTTTAGAAATAAAGTTGCAGAAATCTCTTTTTCAAGTAGTATAAACACCCTTTAAAAAAAAAAAAAAAAAAAAAAGGTCCGTGACTAATACATCCCAGGTCTGTTTAATCTACGCTGATTACACTGATGTCTCTTTTTGCCATCCAGTACAAGGAAAGCTACTTCCACAGCTTTGCAGCTGTCAAGTTTCCTAGGCTCTGCCCTGAGCACCTCGCATCTTGACCTGCTGGACACCCACTAATCTGTGTGGTTCTAGAGCTACTGCAGACAATCCCTGTGGTCCTGCACTCCAGAATTCTCTCCACATTGTTAATTTATGTACATACAACACCCCTGCAGGCCTTAAAAGGTTGACTTTGGCTGTGAGACAGGAAACATTGCATCCATGTGGAATTGGATGAAAAGGGAACCTTCTAACAAAGTTCTAAACATAAATCAAGAGGGGGAAAAAAAACAGAATGTTGTAGATTAGGGTCTCGGCTGAATGCATTTTACATGTTATACCAAAACACTCAAGTCTGAGGATGAAATGTTTAGTTATCACTTCACTCAAGTTAAAGAAACTCATGCCCATTGAGTTTGATGGTTGGATTAAATGCCAGGTACAAGAAAACACAGTTTGCTCATCTACAGTGTAGAGAGGTGTCGCTCTTTTTGGAATTCACTTCTTCTGCGAATAAATAAAATTTCCTTTATACCACAGATGTGCACCAAATCACTTCAAACCTCTCTGTTTCCTCAAAATGATTTTAATGCAACTGGAGTCATGAGACAACACGGGGAAAATTATGTAAAATCTATATTTTCTCATTTAACAAGGACTTCCAAGCTGAATTTTGATGAACACATACATAAATGAACAAACTCAGAATTACATTTGCAAACAAATAAAATAAATAAAAACAAAATATTTTACACACAGAGAGGTTACTGGTGCTTGCCTTGTGGATTCTTTAGCTCCTTGTGCTTATGCTGACAGATCACCAGTCTCATGAATAAGGCCAATGCAGTAGATGGTGATGGCTGAAGAAAACTGGCCCAGGAATATACAGATTTTACTTTTTTGCCTCTCCTGTATGAGGAGATAAGAAAATGCTGTCCTCTAAAGTAAGAGTCTCAAGGTGTGGTCCACAGGGCAGCAGCAACAGTGTCACCTGTGGACTTGATAGCAATGTATATCCTTATGTCCAACCCCAGACTTAATGATGTTTTAAAAATCCCTCTTAAAGGTTCTGAGGCATGCTCAAGTTTGAGAGCTATTGGTATAAAAAGTCAACACCTGGAGTTCCACCTTTCACCCCACCTCCATTACAAGTAGAGTTTCTCTGCTTAACCAAAATTCAACCCCATTTGCAGAAAGTTCAAATACAGCTCTTCCAAAAGTTCCATAATATCAGTCCAGGAAAATAGTATGTAGTCTGGTAAATAAATCTCTGAACATAAACTAGATCCTTGCTCTCTAGCAATCCACATTAAACACTCTTAGAGCATACAAGAACGCAGCAAGAAGTGTTTGTGATTCATCAAAAACCATTGCCATGAATAGTGCTGGGGTTGTGGCTCAGTGGCAGACTGCTTGCCCAGCATATGTGAGGCGCTGTGTTTGATTCTCAGCATTGCATATAAATACATAAAAGGTCCATCAACAACTAAAAAATAAAATTTAAGAAAAAGAATAGTATAAAAAATAACCATGAATAAAGTTCCACTCCTAAGCAAAATTTTCTTGCATTTCCATGGGATATTATTATGCAAGGAAAGATCTCTCTTTGCTTCAAATAATAGACACAATATTTCTTTCTTTAATTATTTTGTTTTTTTTATTAGCATGTATTGATTATACATAATACCAGGTTCAGTATGACATTTCCACACATGCATAAACATGCACTAATTAAATCCATCCTCCCTTTTATCCACCCTCCTACATCCACATAAACACTTCTCAATCTCCAGTAATTACCATTGTACTTTCAGGTCAACTTCTTTTGGCTTCCACATATGAGAAAGCATGCAGTATTTGTCTTGCAGTATCTGGCTTATTTCACTTAGCAAAGTAGCCTCCAGTTTCATCCATTTTGCTCTAAACGTCCTAAATTTCCTTCTTCTCTATGGTTGAATAACACCCTCTGGTGCATACATACCAAACTTTCTTTATCCATTCATTTATTGATGGGCACCTAAGCTGATTCCACATGTCATCTGTTGTAAATAGTTCACAATAAACATGGGTGTACAGGTAACTCTTTGGTATGCAGATTTCATTTCCTTTGGATGAATATACAGATGTGGGATAGATAGATCATATGGTAGACTTACTTTGGTTTTTTTGAGAAGTTTCCATATTGCTCTCCGAGGTGACTGTACTAATTTACAGTGTATAAGTTACACTCACAGTTTATAAATTCTTTGTTTTCCACATCATCATGAGGTTTTTTATTTTTTTTATAATAGACATCCCAACTGAAGTGTGATGATATCTAGTTGTAATATAAGTGACACAGTGTACTTATATTATTTTTAATTATATCATCCTTTTACCATTCAACAACATATACTAACCATTTCTCTATCCTTAGAATTTAGCATATTTTCCAGGCTAAGTAGTGAATAACTATTTTTTAATAGATTGCTATAATACAGTTTACACAGAAAAGCCACAAATGATGTGAAGATAACAGCACATGTTGCACTGTTAGGAATTCTTGTTGAATTTTGTGTGATGAATTCACGGTTTTTATCGAGCAAAGTGAAGTACCAGTAATGAAGTCAGAAACAATCATTGTCTTTTATACAATTCAAACTATGTGTATCATATTACTGAATGCTGAGTCAGATCTTTCACAGAATCAAAATTGCCTTTCAGTTATCTTGAAGAAGATTTTGCCCAGCCTATTGTGGAGTCTCTTTCCCTGTGGATAAAGGATGAGTTCTCCCCATGTGGCCATATAGAAAGGAGCCCCTTCTCCTGACTGTCCCAGAAATATGCAGTGAAGTAAATATTCAAAAAATACATTATTTGTCAGACAAGAACAGCCAGGAAATTGTTCTTAGTTTTCCTTAGCATTCAAATAAATTTAACTTCCCAAGAAGAAATCAACCAACCCTAAGTTGGAAGGATAGATAGGAAAGCAAGGACTAGGCATTGTGTGCACATGCTTGGGAAACAGAAGCTAGGCCAAAACAGAAACACAAAAACAATGTCCCCAGTCACTGTGATGCCTGACCTGGGTATCTGAGTTTACATTTTTGGAGCAGGGCTCATAGCCACAAACAATTTGAAGTAGTGTCACTCTGACCTCCCCATTTGGGGATGCAAATTCTAGTCCAATGTTCTAGGTCAGTATAAGAGAGCTTCAGGAATTATGAGCAGGAATTCTGGAAGGCTTTACTAGATCAAGAAAAAAAAAAAAGAATCAAAATATTTATTAGTTCTCCAAAGACCCTTCAAAATCAAGCAAAAATGAAAGTAGGCAGTTCTAATGTAGGATTCATCAGCTTCTACCATTTCTTCACGCTTGTCCCTTTGATGAACTACTCATTCTTCCATCATGACTTGGATATTCTACTTTCAACTACTTTACTTAACCTCTTGGAAAGAGGTTTATCATCTGTAGATATCACCCTCACCAAACCATTGGGAATAAGTTAAATTATACAGAAAACAATTTGCTCAGATCTTAGCATATAGAAGATGCCCGGTACATTCAGATGAATATTCAGTCATTTCTATGTTTTTCACTTTAAACCACAAAACTTAAATCTAGAATTCCATCAAAAATGGAAAATTTCATAAACATATTTTAATATGATTTATCTTTATGCTACACAATTGGAAAAATGAACCATGACTGTGTATTTATGTCATATATCTTATTTTCTAACTTAAACCTTAGACTTCTATACAATTGTGAGCTAATGTTTATTTTAACATGGTTAAAAACAATCAGGCACATAAAACAGCTATTCTGACTCAGGTATACCCAGTTATTTTCCTGCCTGATATAAAATGCTTATGTAATCCACAAAATTTTGCCCTGCACAAATTTATATAAAATGCTTTTAATCATAAAGATGAATGAGCTTGAGAACCAGAGTTATTAATGTATGAATCACTGGAAAGTTTCTTACTTAAATTTGAGTCTATAAATATTATACGATTTATCAGAAACATTTTCCATTTTTCCTCTAAATTGGTAATCAATATAATTTAAAATGACTTTCCATATTTATAAAATTTCACTTGCTGAAGACACAGGCATCTACCCAGCAGAGGAGAGTTGAATTCCTTGGAAGGTAAGGCTGGACCCTCTATCACATTATAAATCCAAACATCACTAATAACACAAAACATAATGTTCAAAGGGAAACAGAAATTAGTTGAGATAGATATGTACAAGATTTAAAACACAAATTTTACTCAGACTTTTCATAGTGGGGAACATTTTTATAAAGAGAGCATTGCTAATTTTTTTTCTTTAAAAATTATATGAAATCTCAATAAATTAAGTAATTCAAAGTAGCTTGTGGGGGAAAGAAGATTCATTCATTTAGAACATTAGAGTTAGGATTAATCACATATTCTTTAACTACATATTTTTCTTTTTAAATTTTAAAAAATTATCAAAAAAAAGAATACACAAAAGTACAGTAACAAAACAATTGAAAATATTAAATAAGTATCATAAAATTACATTGGAGAAATTAATTTGTACTTCACACAAAGAAATCAAAGTCATTTTCAAAGTTTATCAAAACATATGGCTGTCTGGAATAGAAAATAAAATCCCTGAAGAGTAATCAAGGCTTAGTTTGTCTAAGTTCAAAACTTTTTCCCAATACTTCTTCCTATAATTCAATTTAAAAATCTATAAATTGAATGATGTGTCCAGTAAAACTTGAATGGGCAGCATTGCTGAATTTGCTCAAACATCCAATAGAAGGGAACAATGATGCAGATTGTTTTTATTTATTAACTGTCATGTAACTGATTACAGTCATAGTCAAGAATTTGTACCCATCCCTTCTCACCACATAACACATGGAAAGCAGGTGCCTTTCTATTCATTAAAATCATATTGGAAGAATCATTTTTATCTCGTGTTATTACACATCTAAGAAATCAGAAATAGTAGGAGAAAGATATGCCAAAGAGGAGGTCAAATAATAGTGTGCCACAGATCAAAATATTTTGCAACCAGGATGCACTATGCAGTACCAAACTTCCAAAGGGATTTATTATAGTTCATGGCTCTCTCTACGTAAAAGAGAAATTAAGCTCCACACAAAAACCTAATTTTTAAAGCCCATTTTTTTGAGTTACTCATAACCCAAATAAAACTCTCTGTGAAAGACAAAAAGTAATCCTGAGCCCATGGAAATCTTCTTGTATATTTTTCCATAACCTTTTCACCAATTTCATAAGCAAGAGCCACCGTGACAAAAATCTAACCTACAATGAATACATTGCAATAGCACAAGGGTCAATATTCTATGCAGGGTGCTTTACTATAAATTCTACAAGGTCAATCTGAGTGACGTTGACTGTTTCAAAATGAAAAACAAAAAAAGAAATAGAGATAGAGAGGAGTAGATTGTGTAATTAATTTTATATTGTTACTACCAAAATACCTGACCAGAACAATTTAGAGGAAGAAAAAAGTTGATTTGGGGCTCACAGTTTCAGAGGTCTCAATCTGTGGTCAACCAGCTCTATGGCTCTGGGCCTGAGGTAAGCTGGAACATCATGGCAGAAGGGTGTGGCTGAGAAAAGCTGTTTGGCTCATGGCATCCAGGAAAGAGAGCGAGGAGAGGAGAGAGTGATTTCAAGGAGCCAGGAACAAAATATAATCCCCAATGGCATGCCCCCAGTAACCTAATTCCTCTAGCCACATCCCACTTGCCTATAGTAACCATCCATAATACATTCAAATTATTAATTCATCAAATGGATCAATCCGCTGGTTAGGTTACAGCTCTCATAAAATAATCATGTAAATTCTGAACTTCAATTGCTACATTTTCTTAGGAGTTTCAAGGAGACACCTTATATTCACACCATAACATAGGTTAAGGGAATTATTAACCAGAGAGTATAGGCATCCTCAAAACAGATAACTAGAAATCATCTACTGCTCTTAGCCAATGGAAATAGACTTGGATGTGTTCTCTCAGTCTTGTCTGTAACACTCAGCATGAATTAACTCTGGCATTTTCCGTGGGTTCAACATTTGAGAAAGTCAGAGGGAAAGGAAATGTTAACAAGGATTTAACCACATTCATTAATGTCTGAATATTATCAGACTAATACAAAAGCTTTATTAAAATTCTATAATGTAAGTATGGCCATCATATACCTTCCTTTATTTGAGGTAATATAGAAACTGGAGTAGTGTTGCTAACCACTTTCATGGATATATTTTTACCCATGTTCTCATTAGGTAAAATTCCTCTTGGGAGACCTTTTTATTTCTCCCTTCCTTTGATCTTGACTACCTTTGCTTCTCTTTTGTCATGAGGCAAGAAAGGTTGAAAGATACTTTGGAGGTCTTAGAAGATCAGAGAAAACAATTCTAAATTCTTTTTCTTACTTTAGATTTGGGTTATAGGTAAAAGCTGAGCATTCCTATTCTGAAACTTTTGGGAGAAGATCTCAGACTTTTTCAGATTTTGGAATATTTTCATATACATAATGAGATATACTGGAGATGAGCCACAAATCTAAAAAAGAATTTTATTTATGTTTCATATACACTTTATGCACATGGGCTGAAGGTAATTTTATGCCATATTTTCAGTGTGCCTTCATTTTGACTGTGACCCATCACATGAGATCAAGCATAGAATTTGACACTGGTAACACATGTTGGCACTCACATAGTTTTGGTTTTGGAACACTTTGAATTTAGGAGTTGTGGATTAGGAGTGCTCAACTAGTATATGATTTATTAGTCAACTTGGATAATGTTCAAATATTGTTTGAAAAATGTAAAACAAGATCATTGTATTATATTAAGTAAAAATTAAAACTACCTTTGAAAACTATTGTCTCTCACTACTGATGTTTCTAATTTGAACAAAGTACATAAACTTGGTGACATGATTATTATTGTTGTTATTAGTATCTCTAGTAATTAGCACAGAAGGACAAGTCATGTCAGAGTGAATGAATAAGTGAATAAATGAAGAAGTGATGAACATCCTAGAGACACAACTACCAGAACAAATAAAGCTTAGAGCCCCTGGCTCCTTCTGGTTCAAAGCAAGTGCCAAACACATGCATCCCACATATGTTTCTCTCTATACCCTTCCCACTCCCATCCTCTCCTTAATGACTTGCTTTTCCTGAGGGAACAGTTTTAGATAAATACCAGGTGAAATGTGGTGCCTAAATAAAGTTCTGGAAGTGATTTTTGAGGTGCTATAAGCTCCCACACATTGAGGGACCTCCCACAAGCCCTTTTCTTGGGCAGATTCCAAATAACAAGGATTAGAAAAGTCTACTTCCTGAAATGCCATCTAGTCACCCATCTTAATCTAATGTTAGTTTAAGGAGTTAGCCAAGGACCTTTTTTCTCTTCTTTTAAGAAGAAGAAGAAAGAGGTGAATTGAAAGCAGAGCATCCCTTCTGACCCCAATAGAGAAATTACAGGGTACTGAAGGTGCCATACTTTCCTGGCAGGAACACAGCACAATTGCAAACATTCACACCATGTTGAGAGTGCCTAAAGTCAAATAAAATTTAAAAGACCAATAAAAATGATGGAAGAAAAAGACAAATCAGTGAGTAACTATACAAAAGATACTAGGCTTGTACCAATATACCGAAATCCATCAACTTCAGAAAATGAAATTTAGCCTTCAAAGTTTTTGTTTTTGTTTTTATAATTGCATTTTCATTTGACATTCATCTGTTCAAACACTCCATTTCCTAAGAAATGAACATGGTTGCATAAACATGGTTGGCTGACACGTAAAATTCTAATCCACTTTCTCAGAAACTTCTCATATTTATCCAAGATGTGAAGTTTACTATTTGGCAAAAGTAGATACAGAAATGTTAGTAGTACCACCTTTAATTTGGAAACTAACTCCTCAAAGGAGCAGCTTTCTTATACTTAGTTAAGGTGACTGTATTGGAATAACAGAGTATCTGGCATTATTTGGCCAATGGGCTAACTCCTCATGTTGATTGTCTAATTTGGGGAGAAGTTTTCTCTCTCCTTCTACTTTAATAGGTAAGGAAACCAGTTAGGAGGACAGGGAAATATCTATAAAATTAAAACAATAATAATAAGATATAAAATGGGCAGTGGTTCTGATCCCCCATATTGAACATCCCAGTTTTAAAGAGTTCTCCATTTTATGAGTCATGGAAGGAGAGAAGGAACCACTTCAGTCCATAAAAGCCAAAGATACCAAATACTTTCTTCCTCTCACAGGTCCCATTCCCCCACCAAATCTGGCCTGGAATAGCCACTTAAATATTGCTGCCTGGAATTTGAATTATGAATGAGTTACGCTATATCAAGTAGGGTTAAACCAAAAGGAGATCCTGAGACAAGAACTCAAGGATTCACACTTATTAAAGAAATGTAAGAAAACCAATAGGAGAGAGATCACATGAAACAAGAGAAGGAGAGAGAGTCAATAATGGGTCTGTCATCTAGCTCCTTACTACAATGAAGAGCTAATTTCCACTGGAAAAATTTTATAACAAAAAAAAATCAAGTTAATTCCACGTAAGAAGAAAGGAAGCTTGTGTTTATTTATTTATACACCTTCTTCCATCAGTTACTGGTTGAGGACCGAGAGACATTATTTTTATGGTTTGGATATGAGGTTTCTACTGCCAAAAACTCACGCTAATGTAATTGTGTTCAGAGCTAAAATGATCAGATTATGAGAGCTATAATCTGATTAGTGGGTTGATTCTTTTGATGGATTTGATAATTTGGATGGATTAACTTGGTGGTAAATTATAGTTAGATTGGGTGTAACTGAAGGAAGCTGGGGGTATACCTTTGGGGTTTATATTTTGTCCCTGGGCACTTCCTTGCTCTCTTTG
This sequence comes from Callospermophilus lateralis, assembly GCF_048772815.1. Lineage (NCBI taxonomy): Eukaryota > Metazoa > Chordata > Mammalia > Rodentia > Sciuridae > Callospermophilus > Callospermophilus lateralis. Next base: position 129,801,141 of record NC_135309.1, read on the forward strand.
CTTCCTGGCTACCATAAATGAAGCAACTGTCCTCAGCTGCACCCTTCCACCATGATGTTCTGCATCATCTAAGGCCCAGAGCAATAAAATTGGCCAACGTGGACAGAACCTCTGAAACTGTTTGCCCAAAATAAACTTTTCCTCCTCTAATTCATTGTAGTCATGTATTTTGATCGCAGTGATAAAAACCTAACATAATAAAATTATATTTACACATTCAATTTTCTGCATGCAAATTAAGCAGACTTTGGGGATTCAGAGAAAGCTTTCAGGCAAATAGAGGCAGATACTGGTAGCTGGAAGTCAACCTGAGCAAATCCAGGCAGTAAACCTGGAGGTACATGGCCAGACAACCAAGATACAGAGGCAGTTTTTAAAATGCCTCACCTTGGTGATCATTCATGACAATGGCATTATTAAATGTCCAAGGATAGTAGAGAAAAACAACAGCAAAGAAAACAGTAACTTTTTAAATATTTTATTTCTACAACTATAATATTAACTTTGGTATCTGCTGCCTTATCTCCCCATTTCCAAGCCTGATTTTCCTACCCTCTCCTTGATTCTGTAAGTTATCCAGTATCTTTCAAATAAATTCATTTTCTATTTAACAAGTGCTATTTTCTCCAACTTGCAACAGAGATCCCAAATGCCTTATATAATGTTTCTCAAAGGGTGATAAAGATTGGATGATGAATGCCACCTATAGCAAATCCTTAACTAAAACAAAGTAATATCTCTAAGGTTTCAGAGCAAAGTGACATATTCAGAATGTAATTGTTTCAGCAAGGAGAAATAATTTGGAAAACATCTTCTTAGTAACCTTTAGACCCTAATGAGTATAAATACTTTATTATGAGGCACTAAGTGATCAAGGAATTAAAGTTGCCAAGAATAAATTAGATATTCTCTATACAGTATAGACCAAACCCCTACAGCAAAAGTAAAATCTAAATTAGTGACTCGTTTTCTCACTTAATTATCCAGAGGTATATGAAGGCATTTAAAGGTAATTTACAACCGAGAAGTGTAAAATATAGGTGTAGGTATATATTAGAAGCTTCTTTCTGTCTTGTTTCTTGACCATCACCTGAAGTATAGTCCTCAGCTTCATGGCCAAAGTAGGCTCAGTTCCATGTCCACATGCCAGAAAGTGCAAAGTGTCAAAGAGAAAAAGTCAAGCACACACACACACACACACACACACACACTCACACACACAAATCTATTTTTAAGAAAGTTAAATAAAATACTTCTTCTACTCATATTCCATAAGCAAGCACTTAGACACATGGCCATATTAGCTACAAGAAATCTGAAAAATATATATTGTCGCTGAGGCACATATGCCCAGTTAAATGTCTCTGACATAGAAATGGAGAACAGATATTTTGGAAGAAATTAGCAGTCTGCCACACACATCATGTTTTTTGAACATCCTAGCCATAAAAACAGGCATATTCAGCAAATATAGGTAGGTTTTAGGGGCAGATCATTTGTGTTTCCCATGTGCCCACTCCTGAAACACTGCCACCCATTATTCAACTCACTCTAAAGCCTTGTGAGGTAATCCCTATGATCATTTGAGTGAGATGGTCACTCAAGCCTAACTTCACTATATCTGTGATAGTAGCAAAAAGTGCAATGCTGTGGAGACATAATGCCACTGAAAATTGGCTTCAAAGAAGGCAGAACTTAAAGTGGCACAATTTAAAGAACAGGTCTACATGGATTTATGGTTGGCAGCTAAGGTTTAATTGAATATCCAAGAATATAAAAGGAACAATATTGTAAGACTATTGACATAGTTTGGAGATATAATATACAGGTGGAATTCTTGGAATAAGTACAAAAATGTTTGTTCCATGTGAATATCCACTAAAACACCCTTGAAGAGCAAGTTCTTAATAAGTGTGTGGACAAGAAGATCAGTTTGTTGATTTCAGTTTGCCTCCATCCCAAGATTGCTTAGTTTCCACTCCATAGGCTAATGAAAATGGGAGGGGAAGGTGGAAACTATAAATAAACTCAATCAGGATTTTCTTCATAGACATTCTTGCTATTGGCAACTACCCTATTTTCTATTTGAAGTGACCAACTCTGTGCCCCATCACAGTGAGTGAAAGCTAAAGTACCCACTGATAAATGAGTGGACCCTTTCCTTCATGGAAAGGTCAATATTTTTACCTCACTACAATACACATTTACATTGGATTTAGTTTTCACAGAACTCTCCATAGTTATGTCAGCCCCAGCATCTATAGCCCTAACCACATACCTCTTACACTATCATGGTATTCCTACAACATTGTTTCTAACCAAAGAACTTTATATACAGTGAAGGGCAAGGGCTACTATCTATGAACTTCACTACAATTTCTTTAGTTAGCACCATCATATCAAAGTACTTCCCTTAATGGTGGAATGGCCTATTAGAGGGAGATTTACTTATAGTTCAGCTAAGAAATGGGCTAGAATATGGCCCAATAGGATTAGATCTATGTATAAATTATGCTTTAAATGACACATTTGAAATATTTTGTCTTTTACCATATTTAAGACTCTAGAGTAAAAATAATTTGCTATTAAAAGAATAACTGTTATAAAGGGCAGTTTAAAAGTTCCATTGAATTAGAATATGAGAGTATTGTCTCACTATTACTAGCTTTCATAACACTTATAATGATTGAATTAGAGTATGGGTTGTGAAGAGAGTCCATGATTCTCAAGGGGAAAATCATACAGCTGTGTATCCTTTTCTCATGGGTACCACCTTTGCTAGGGCTACACTAGACTGCTTAAAATTACTGATGATATTTGTTTACTTTTATGCCTCTGGGACTTTGTAATTGCTGACTTTTCTGCCTCAAGACATCTCCATCATTTTTACCTTTCAAAGCCTGGCTTAAAAATGTCCATCTGTGGGGACCCTCTTATTGCAAGACCTACCAAAATGTTCTCTCAAGCTCTGATACAAGACCATTAGGTTAAACCCTCTAATCACATCCAAAGAAGCCATAGGAAAGCTGTGTTACATACTTAGTTGTAATAAAACTCAATAACACACAACACCACAAGCTGATATCCCAGGGTACATTATCAATAAAAGACTGATTACTAAAAAGGCTCTCACATAAAAACAGAAGAGATGTACATCCAAACAGATGTGCAAATCTCAACACAGAAACACAAAAGTATGAGAAACAAGGCAACATACCACCTCCTAATGTTTATAACTATCTACTAACCAATTCCAAAGTAGGTGAAATGGTGGACAAATAATTTGAAAGAATAATATTTTAAAAGCCCAATGACCTTCTTAAATAAATAAATAAATAGAGATCTAACCACGCCAACCTGGGCGGGACCCAGGCTCACAGTAGGCCGGGGTCAATCCAGCCACTGGCAGACACCCCCAGGAGTTCAGTCTCCAGCACAGGACCCCCTCTTCAGACCAGCAGACCACCATGGGAGCCCAGACCCAGCCCAGATCCGCCCACACCAAAATACTTGGGACCCAGGCCCAGGGTAAATCCAAGTTCGCCACCCCCCCACCTTCCATGATGAGCAAAAGAATTTATAACTAGAAAGCCTGCACTACAGAACATCCCCAGCAAAATATTCCATGAAGAGGAAATTAAAAATAATGATGAAAATCAGCAGATAGAGGGATTACACTAAAGGAAAAAATAATCAGATGAGAAACCAAGTCACGTTAAGTACCAAAAACAAACAAAAATGTCTAGGAATACAAATCAAATCTCAATAATAACCCTAAATGTTAATGGCCTAAACTCTCTGATCAAAAGACTAGCAGATTGGAAAGAAGAAGAGGAAGAAGGAGGAGGAGGAGGAGGAGAAGGAGGAGGAGAAGGAGAAGAAGAAGAAGAAGAAGAAGGAGGAGGAGGAGGAGGAGGAGGAGGAGGAGGAGGAGGAGAAGAAGAAGAAGAAGAAGAAGAAGAAGAAGAAGAAGAAGAAGAAGAAGAAGAAGAAGAAGAAGAAGAAGACCCAGCAATATGATGCCCTCAACAGACTCATCTCTTAGAAAAAGACATCCACAGACTAAAGGTGAAAGGTTTGGAAAAATACCACTCACATGGACTGCAGAAGCAAGCAGGGGTTTCCTTCCTCATATCAAATAAAGTAGACTTTAAGCTAAAGTCAAAAGAGATAAAGAAGGATACTAAATATTGCTCAAGGGAACCATACACCAACAATACATAACAATTATAAATATATGTGCCCCAAACAATGGAGCATTCGTCAAACAAACTCAAGTTCAAGAGTCAAATAGACCACAACACAATAATTTTGGGTGACTTTAACACACCTCTCTCACCACTGGATAGATCTTCCAAACAAAAGCTGAATAAAGAAACTATAGAACTCAATACTGCAATCAATAACTTAGACTTAACTGGCTTATGTAGAATATTTCATCCTTCAATGAGAAAATACACTTTCTTCTCAGAGCACATGGATCCTTCTTTAAAAATAGACCATATATTATGCCATAAAGCAACTCTTAGCAATTATAAAAAAGTAGAGATACTACCCTTTATTCTTTCAGATCATAATGGAATGAAATTAGAAATTAATGATAAAATAAGAAATAACAGCTACTCCAACACCTGGAGACTAAATAATGTGCTACTGAATGAACAATGGGTTGCAGAAGACATCAAGGAGGAGATTAAAAAAATTTTAGAGGTGAATGAGAACACAGATACAACATATCAAAATCTCTGGGACACTATGAAGGCAGTTCTAAGAGCAAAGTTCATTGCATGGAGTTCATTTCTTAAAAGAAGAAAAAGTCAACAATTAACATTACATCTCAAACCCTAGAAAAAGAAGAACAAATCTACAACAAAAGCAATAGAAGACAGGAAATAATTAAAATAATAGCTGAAATCAATAAAATTGAAAAAAAGGAACAAATGAAAAAAAATCAACAAAACACAATCTTGGTTCTTTGAAAAAATAAATAAAATTGAGACCCTTAGCCATGCTAATGAAGAGCAGAAGAGAGAAAACTCACATTACTAACATATGAGATGAAAAAGAAAACATCACAACAGACACTACAGAAATTCAGAAGATAATTAGAAATTATTTTGAAAACTTGTACTCCAATAAAATAGTTCTCCAAGAAATTATCGATGGCACTGACAAATTTCTAGAGTCATATGATTTGCCCAAATTGAATCAGGATGACATAAGCAATTTAAACATATCAATATCAAGCGATGAAATAGCAGATGCCATCAGAAGCCTACCAACCAAGAAAAGCCCAGGACTGGATAGATACACAGCTGAGTTCTACAAGACCTCTAAAGAAGAACTAATACCAATACTCTTCAATTTATTTCAGGAAATACAAAAAGAGGGAGCACTTCCAAGCTCATTCTATGAGGTCAATATCATCCTAATTTCAAAAGCAGGCAAAGACACATCAATAAAAGAAAGCTTCAGACCAATATCTCTAAGGAACATTGATGCAAAAATTCTCAATAAAATTCTGGCAAATCAAATACAAAACATATCAAAAGGATAGTGCACCACAATCAAGTGGGATTCGTTCCAGGGATGCAAGGTTGGTTCAACATATGGAAATCAATAAATGTAATTCATCACATCAATAGACTTAAAGATAAGAACCATATGATCATCTGAATAGATGCAGAAAAAGCATTCAACAAAATACAGCACTCCTTCATGTTCAAAAGACTAGAAAAACTAGGGATAACAGGAACATATCTCAACATTGTAAAAGCAATCTATGCTAACTCCCAGGCCAACATCATTCTAAATGGAGAAAAATTGACAGCATTCCCATGAAAAATCAGAACATGACAGGGATGCCCTCTTTTACCACTTCTATTTAACATAGTTCTTGAAACTCTGGCAAGAGCAATTAGACAGATAAAAGACATTAAAGAGATAGGGATAGGTAAAGAAGAACTCAAATTAGCACTATTTGCCATGATATGATTCTATACATAGAAGACCCCGAAAGTTCCACCAGAAAATTTCTATAACTAGTAAATGAATTCAGCAAAGTAGCAGGATACAAAATCAATACCCATAAATCAAAGGCATTTCTGTATATCAGTGACAAATCTTCTGAGAAGGAAATGAGGAAAACTACCCCACTTACAATAGCATCAAAAAAATGAAATAAAATATTTGAGAATCAACAAAAGAGGTGAAAGACCTCCATAATGAAACCTACAGGGACACTAAAGGAAGAAATTAAAGAAGACCTTAGAAGATGGGAAGATCTACCTCGCTCTTGAATAGGCAGAATTAATATTGTCAAAATGACCATACTACAAAAAGTACTCTACAGATTTAATGCAATTCTAATCAAAATCCCAATTCCATTCCTCATAGAATAGAAAAAGCAATCATGAAATTCATCTGGAAAAATAAGAGATCCAGAATAGCTAAAGCAATCCTTAGCAGGAAGAGTGAAGCAATTGGCATCACTATACCAGACCTTAAACTATACTACAGAGCAATAGTAACAAAAACAGCATGGTAAAGGCACTAAAATAGACTGGTAGACCAATGGTAGAGAATAGAGGACACAGAGACTAACCCACAAAACTACAGTTAAATTATATTTGACAAAGGCATGAAAATGTACACTGGAGAAAAGATAGTCTCTTCAAAAAATGATTCTGGGAAAATTGGAAATCCATATGCAACAGAATGAAATTCAACCCCTATCTCTCACCATGCACAAAACTCCACTCAAAGTGGATCAAGGAATTAAATCAGAGACATTTTGTCTATTAGAAGAAAAAGTAGGCCCTAATCTCCATCATGTGGGATTAGGCTACAACTTCCTCAATAAGACTCTTATAGCTCAAGAATTAATATCAAGAATCAATAAATGGGACAGATTCAAACTGAAAAGTTTCTTCTCAGTTCAATAAACAATCAATTTGGTGAATAGAGAGCCTACTAAATGGGAACAAATTCTTACCACATGCACGTCAGATAAAACACTAATTTCTAGAATATATAAAAAACTCAAAAATCTTAACATCAAAAAAAAAAATAACCCAATCAATAAATGGGCCAAAGAACTGAACAGACATTTCTCAAAAGGGGATATACAATCAATAAACAAATACATGAAAAAAATGTTCAATATCTCTAGCAATTAGAGAAATGCAAATCAAAACTACTCTAAGATTTCATCTCACTCCAGTCAGAATGGCAGCTAATAAGAATAGAAACAACAATAAGTGTTGATGAGGATGTGGGGGGGAAAGCACACTCATACATTGCTGGTGGCACTGCAAATTGGTGCAGCCAATATGGAAAGCAGTATAAAGAATCCTTGGAAAACTGGAAATGGAACCACCATTTGACCCAACTATCTCCTTGTTCTATACTCAAACACTGAAAAACAGCATACTACAGGGATACAAGCACATCAATGTTTATAGCAGCACAATTCACAATAGCTAAGCTGTGGAGCCAACCTAGATGCCCTTCAGTAGATGAAGGGATAAAAAAATGTGGTATATATATACATAAGGAATATTATTTAGCATTAAAAGAGAATAAAATCATGGCATTTGCAGGTAAATGGATGAAGCTGGATAATATAATGTTAAATTAAATTAGCCAATCCCCAAAAACCTAATGTCAAATAATTTCTCTGATTTAAGGATAGTGATCCATAATATGCTCTGATGGGGAGGGAGGATTAAATGAACTCTAGATAGGGGATTGGGGAAAAGGAAAAGGAGGGGGTATAGGGGTAATTAAGATGGTGAAGTACAATGGTCATCATTACCTTAAGTATGTGTAAGAAGACACAAAAGATCTGACTCTACTTTGTGTATAACCAGAGATATGTGTACTCTATATATGTAATATGAATTGTAATACATTTCCATTGTCATATATAACAAAAAATTTTTTAAAGATAAACAAATTTATAAATAAATAAATTTAAATATTAAAAAATTTTAAATAATAAATAAATAATAGCTGAATGAATTAAGGAAGACAATGTAGGATATGAATAAGCAGTTTTTTAAAGAGATAGAAATGTTTTTAAAAGCCAAACAAATTTTAGAAATAAAACGTTCACCAAGTCACATTAAAAACTCAGTAAAATACTTAGAAATTAAATTCAGCATCGTATTAAAAAGATAATATACTATGATCAAGTTAGTTTTCATCCAGGGATTCAAAGGTGGTTCAACACATACAAATCAATATATGTAATATGGCACATAAATGGGTTCAAGGATAAAAATCAGATAATCATCTAGTAGATGCAAAAAAGTCTTTGATAAAATTCAACATTCCTTCATGCTAAAAGCTCTGAGTAAATTAGATATAGTAGGATCATACCACAACATAATAAAGGCTTCAAGGACAAACCCAAAGCCATCATCATACTGAATGGGAAAAACTGAAAGTATTTCCTCTAAAATCAATAATAAGCTAAGGGTGTCTATTTTCATCTCTTCTTTAATATAATACTTGAAATTTTAGCCAAAGCAATCTGGCAAGATAAAGAAATCAAGGAATTCAATTAGAAAAGGACAAAGTCAAATTTTCCCTCTTTACTGATGACATGATTCTATAATTGGAAAACCTAAAGATACACCCAAAGACTTAGGACTGATGAACAATTTAGCAAAGTAGCAGAATACAAAATTAACATAAAAATCAGTAGCTCTTCTATACAATAATAATGAACTCACTGAAAAAGAAATCAAGAAAACCATTACATTCTCAATAGCTCAAAAAATAAATAAATAAAACACTTAGGAACAAACCTAACTAAGGAGATAAGTGATCTCAACAATAAAAATTACTAAACACTAAAAAAATTTAAAGAAAATGGAAAGACCTCCCACACTCAAGATTTGAAATAAATTATTATATTAAAAAATCTGTACTACTAAAGCAGTCGACAGATTCAATGCAATCTCAGTACCAAAGATACTTTTCTGCAGAACTAGAATAAACAAACATAAAAATCATATAGAAGCACCAAAGACGTGGAATAGCCAAAGCAATCCTGAGAAGAAAAAAAAAACAATCCCCAAAGCATCACAATACCTGATTTCAAAATATACTATAGAGTCATTGTAACAAAACCAGCATGGTATTAGAATTAAAAAAAAATAAACATGTAGACCAATAGAATAGAAGAGTCAGAAATAAACCAACACCTCTATATTAACAGATTCTAAACAAAGATGCCAAAAACACACATCAAAGAAAAAATAGTCTCTACAACAAATGGTGCCAGGAAAACTGAATATTTACATAGAAGTTTGAAGTTAAATCATTATCTTCCACTCTATACAAAATAAGCTCACAATGGATCAAATTCATCAAGGTAGGACATGAAATTTTGAAATTACTAGATGAAAATGTAGGGAAACACATTAAAACAGTGGCAACAACAATTTTCTGATTAAGACACCAACTCAGTGAACAAAAGCAAGAACTGACAAATGAGATTACATTAAATTAAAAAGAAAAGAAACAATCAACAGAATGAAGAAGCAATGTACAGAATCAGAGAAAGTCTTTGCCAATTGTCCACCTGATAGGGGGATATCATAGAGAATATATAAAAACCAACAAAGAACAAGTAATCCAGTAGAATAATGGGCAAATTATTTGAATAGTCAAATAATCAATTAATGTATGAAAAAAATCTTAATATATTTAGCCATCAGGAAAATGCAAATCAAAACTACATTAAGATTTCATCTCACTCAAGGCAGAATGCTTATTCTCCAAATAAATAAATAAACAAATACTAGCCAGAATGTGGAGAAAAAGGAACACTTAGATTCTGTTTGGGGGAGTGTAAATTAGTACAGCAAATAGAAAAATAGTATGGAGTTTCCCTTAAAAACTACAAATAGAGGCTGAGGGTGTGGCTCAGTGGTAGCACGCTTGCCTAGCATGCGTGAGGCACTGGGTTTGATTCTCAGTACCACATACAAATAAATAAAATAAAGGTCCATCAGCAATTTTAAAAAAAAATCTACAAGTAGAATTATCATATGATTTAGTGATACTACCTCTATGTATTTATCTGAAAGAAATTAAGTTCACATACAAAAGAGATACCTGCATACCCATGTTTTTTGCAGCACTATTAATAACTAAAATATGCAATCAGCCTCGGTGCTTATCAACAGATAGTTGGGCAAAAAAAATGATATGCATATATATGTAATGGACTATTATTCAGCTATAAAGAAGAAGAAAATCATGTCATCTGAAGGAAAATGGATATAACTAGAGGGCATCATGTTAAATGAAATAGGCTAGACAAAGAAAAACAAAAAAAATGAGTATCACATTTTTCTCTTATAATAGAAACTTTTAAAAAAACTGGTAATAGGAAAGACGAACTGAGAGGGAGGAGAAGAAGGCAGGATGGTCATGAAACGCATCAATGGGTATAATTAATATGCCCTAATATTTATAATTTTAAAAATCTGTAATTTATCCCTTGATACCCTCTGTGTTAGTTTTCTATTACTGTGACAAAATACCTGTGATAATCAATTTAAAAAGAGTAAAGATATATTCTGGTTCACAGTTTCCGTAGTCCCTGGTCATTTGGTCCTATTGCTCTGGCCCTGATGAAGCATAGGACATTGTGATAGGAATGCTCGAGAGAGGAGACCTGTTCAACTCAAGCTACAGGAAAGAAAAGAGAGAGGAAAGAGCTCAGGTCCCAATGTTTTCTTCAAGGGCATGCCCCCAATGACCTAACTTCCTTCCACTTGGCCCCCCTCTCCTAAAGGCTCTACCACCTTTCAGTAGCATCACAGGCTGGTTGGTGAATCAGGCTTTTACCACATCAGCCTTGGTGTGAGAAACATTTCAGATTCAAACTATACACCCTCTGGTAGAGATAGCCAGCATATCCTTTAAGGACTTTTTAACATCACATCATGGCTATTTGTTTACATGTTTATTGCACTTGTTACGCTGCAAACCTCCAACCAAAGATATCTATTACAAGAACTGCAAACCTCTGCAAGCAAATTTAATCTGCACATTTTTTTATGAAGAAAATTGATTAAAAGTGTGAAGAACTTTGAGGTCAGGTGTGATTTCAGAGCTAGAATATGTATTAGGAATCACAAACAGGTGGTTAACATTTTGATCAGTATTTTAGCTTATATAGTTTTAGAAAGGTGCTGTTGTGAACTGGACCTACTCTCTCATTAGGATTAAGTTAGTATCTCCAGAACCAGCCTTTCATGGGAAACAAAGTATATATACAATAATTGTTTATTTAATAAATTACATAATAGTTCATATTAATTGTTTATATATTGTATAATAATTTGTGTTAATTCATAAATTAATGGAAAAATGTATAAAACCAAGGATCTTACCATAGTATAGTTTCTACATATTTGCGTATAATTTGATAGTGTATATACAAATGTATTCTTTATAAATGCTTGGATAATAAAATTCTGCTTAAAAACATTCTTAAAAACTTAAACCGGGGATCCAACATGGCGGCGGGCAGAGAGGCCGCGCTCTTAAGGCACACCCAGTGATGGGAACATAAAATCACAAGGATAACTCTTGGATTCGTCCAACGGAGATTCTCCTAGCAAAATTCCTCTGAAGAGAGACCGCCCGGGAGCTACTAGAATTTTTTTGAAGCGTCTGTGTGACCCGGACGAGCGGGACCCTGCCAGAGACGCGGAATTCCAAAACTAACAGCCACAATCCGTGCACCGCGGGCACAGCTGCAGATCCGTCCACCCACCCGCAACCAAAGTGACTGGGTCCTGCTAGACGCCGAGACACAGCTTGGCAGGAAGAAGTCTTTAGCCAAACCTCCACAAGCCAGAAGCTGAGGCGAACCGGGCCGGACCAGTCCCACCCCTCCCCTCGGACACTCCGGCAAGGAGCCTGGGGCCCGCCATAGCAGAGAGGTGACGTCATCGGAATTCGGCCGCCGGAATTCCTTCCCAGCAGAATCCACTTTAGCAGGTGCGTGACTTCCCATTCTGATACAAGCAGCCAGGAAACTTCATTGACTTCTCATGGGTCGTGTCCGTAGGGAAGCAGAGGGGATCCCAGACCCCCAGCCCCACATATCACCAGCGGCAAATCCCGAGGTCTTAGCCACCAGTTTACCACAGCACTGGGGCTTAAAAGGGACACGGGGTGGGGCTGCAAGTGTAACTAGACCTTGGGGGAGTCACTTCTGGGGAACAGGACCTGGCTGGTAGACTGTCAGGAGGAAGGGGGTTAAGAGCTGGAGAAGTGAAATGGCTCTGGACTGACAAGTCTGAGAGACCCCCAGGAGACGCCCTACAGAGACAGCTCTTGGCTGATAGAGAGCAGAAGCTCCTCTTGGAGGGCACAGCACCGCCTACTGGAAGAGAGGAAGGTGGATCTCTAAGACTTTAATTTTTGTGTTTTTTTGGTGGTTTTTTGTTTGTTTGTTTGTTTGTTGTTGCTGTTGTCGATATTTTATTCTCTCCTTCTTCTCTCCCTGTTCCTTTCTCCCCTTTTCCTTCTCTCTTTCTATCCCATTTCAAGTTTTATTGTTCTTTTCATTCCCCTCTAATCTATCTCTACCTATAACCTTTTTTCTTTTTTTAACAGCACCCTCACTCCCCTAACCCCCAACTCTCATCCCAAGCATTACATCTTCCATTGCGTGTAATTGTCTAAATGCAAATAGGTGAATGTCTCGAGGCTGTCTATAAGACTCATAAATACCTAGCTACTATCAGCACCCTGATCCAATTGCCTGGTAGTATTCACCTTCAGTGGAGCAATCTTCTAAAGTAGCCAAGGCATACTAACCATCGTACCACCAGAACACCCAACCTAAACATATAGTCCTAAGAACAAACAGCAAAACATTATATGCATACAGAACCTAGAAGCCTTATATAAATTGAATGAATCAGCTGTAAAGTACAACAAAGCCCAACATTTCTAGGCATAATCTCCCACCACAAAAGAGAGACAACAGAGATACACAAAGCCAAAACAAATGTATAGGAGAAAGCAGCTACTAAGCAGTCAAACAGAGCTGGAAAGCAACGTGAACAATATGAAAAAACAAGGAAAAAAAGGGTTACAAACAATAGAGGACAACCTAAATTTACAAGAGGGCCTAGAAGAATCAGAAACATGGACAGGGAAAGAAATCAAGGCATACCTAATGCAGATGGAACGGAATATTAGAGAAGACATGAGACAGCAAATCCAAGCATTGAAAGTATATTTTGAAGAGGAACTAACCACACAAATTCAATCCGCAAAGAATGAGCTTTATCAGGAGATAGAGGTGTTAAAAAAAAATCAAGCTGCAATCATAGAAATGCAAGAAACCGTAAATCAGATTAAAAGCGCTAATGAGAATATTACAAACAGACTGGAGCAAGTAGAAGTCAGAACATCAGATAATGAAGACAAAATTTATCAAATTGAAAAGAATATAGTCAACACAGAAAAGATGCTGAAATCTCACGAGCAATCTATCCAAGAGATATGGGACCTCATCAAAAGACCTCATCTGAGAGTCATTGGGATAGAAGAAGGCACAGAGAATCAATACAAAGGAATGGATAGCATACTAAGAGAGATAATACTAGAAAACTTCCCAGAGATGAAAGATGGAATGGATTGCCAAATCCTGGAAGCTTACAGGACCCCAAACATCCAAAACCATAATAGACCAACTCCAAGACACATAATTATGAAGATAGCTAACATACAGGACAAGGAGAGAATACTAAAAGCTACGAGAGAAAGGAGGCAGATTACATTTAGGGGTAAACCAATTAGGTTAACGACTGATTTTTCATCACAGACTTTGAAAGCGAGAAGATCCTGGAACAACGTATTTCAAACACTGAAAAATAATGGATTCCAACCAAGAATCCTGTATCCAGCAAAACTAAGCTTCAGATTTGACAATGAAATTAAAATATTTCACGATAAACAAAAGCTAAAAGAATTCGCAGCTAGAAAACCAGCACTGCAAAGTATGTTGAGCAAAATATTACAAGAAGAGGAATTGAAAAATAGCGCGCAAAATCAACAGTGGGAGGTATCTCAGTAAAGGGGGAGAAAAATAACCAAAAAGTAAAAACTAACCAAACTAAAATAAATAAATAAATAAACATGACTGGAAGTACAAACCATATTTCAATTGTAACCTTAAATGTTAATGGCTTAAATTCACCAATCAAGAGACATAGGCTAGTAACCTGGATTAAAAAAACAAATCCAACAATATGCTGCCTTCAGGAGACTCACATGATAGGAAAAGACATACACAGACTGAAGGTGAAAGGGTGAGAAAAATCATACCACTCACATGGCCCTCGGAAGCAAGCAGGAGTGGCCATTCTCATATCGAATAAAGTCAACTTCAAACCTAAGGTAATCAAAAGGGATAAAGAAGGACACTATATACTGTTAAAAGGAACCATCCACCATCAAGACATAACAATTATCAATTTGTATGCACCAAACAATGGTGCTGCAACGTTCATAAAACAAACTCTCCTCAAGTTCAAGAGTCAAATAGACCACAACACAATAATTATGGGGGACTTCAACACACCACTCTCGCCATTGGATAGATCCTCTAGACAAAAGCTGAACAAAGAAGCTATAAAACTCAATAACACAATCAATAACCTAGACTTAACAGACATATATAGAATTTATCAACCGTCATCAAGTGGATACACATTCTTCTCAGCAGCACATGGATCCTACTCAAAGATAGACCATATATTATGCCATAGGGCGACTCTCAGTAAATATAAAGGTATGGAGATAATACCATGCACCATATCTGACCATAATGGAATGAAACTGGAAATCAATGATAAAAGAAGGAAGGAAAAATCCTGCATCACCTGGAAAATGAACAATATGTTACTGAATGATCAACGGGTTACAGAAGACATAAAGGAGGAAATAAAAAAATTCCTAGAGATAAACGACAATACAGACACAACATACCGGAATCTATGGGACACAATGAAAGCAGTTTTAAGAGGGAAATTCATTTCCTGGAGTTCATTCCTCAAAAAAAGAAAAAACCAACAAATAAATGAACTCATACTACATCTTAAAACCTTAGAAAAGGAAGAACAAAACAACAGCAAATGTAGCAGAAGACAAGAAATAATTAAAATCAGAGCGGAAATCAACGAAATTGAAACAAAAAAAAAACATTGAAAAAATTGATAAAACTAAGAGTTGGTTCTTTGAAAAAATAAATAAGATCGACAGACCCTTAGCCATGCTAACGAAGAGAAGAAGAGAGAGAACGCAAATTACCAACATACGGGATGAAAAAGGCAATATCACAACAGACACTACAGAAATACAGAAGATAATTAAAAAATATCTTGAAACCCTATATTCCAATAAAATAGAAGATAGTGAAGATATCGATAAATTTCTTAAGTCATATGATCTGCCCAGACTGAGTCAGAAAGACACTCACAATTTAAACAGACCAATAACAAAAGAAGAAATTGAAGAGGCCATCAAAAGACTACCAACTAAGAAAAGCCCGGGACCGGATGGCTATACAGCAGAGTTCTACAAAACCTTCAAAGAAGAATTAATTCCAATACTTTTCAAGCTATTTCAAGAAATAGAAAAAGAAGGCGCTCTTCCAAATTCATTCTATGAGGCCAACATAACCCTGATCCCAAAACCAGACAAAGACACTTCAAAGAAAGAAAACTATAGACCAATATCTCTAATGAACTTAGATGCAAAAATTCTCAATAAAATCCTGGCGAATCGAATGCAAAAGCACATCAAAAAAATTGTACACCACGATCAAGTAGGATTCATCCCTGGGATGCAAGGCTGGTTCAATATACGGAAATCAATAAATGTTATTCACCACATCAATAGACTTAAGGATAAGAACCATATGATCATCTCAATAGATGCAGAAAAAGCATTTGACAAAGTACAGCATCCCTTTATGTTCAAAACACTAGAAAAAATAGGGATAACAGGAACTTACCTCAACATTGTAAAAGCTATATATGCTAAGCCTCAGGCTAACATCATTCTAAATGGAGAAAAACTGAAGGCATTCCCTCTAAAATCTGGAACTAGACAGGGATGCCCTCTCTCACCACTTCTATTCAATTTAGTTCTTGAAATGCTAGCCAGAGCAATCAGACAGACAAAAGAAATTAAAGGCATAAAAATAGGAAAAGAAGAACTAAAATTATCGCTATTTGCGGATGACATGATAATATACCTAACAGACCCAAAAGGGTCTACAAAGAAACTGCTAGAGTTAATAAATGAATTCAGCAAAGTGGCAGGATATAAAATCAACACGCATAAATCAAAGGCATTCCTGTATATCAGCAACAAAACTTCTGAAATGGAAATGAGGAAAACCATTCCATTCACAATAGCCTCAAAAAAAATAAAATACTTGGGAATCAACCTAACAAAAGAGGTGAAAGATTTATACAATGAAAACTATAGAACCCTAAAGAGAGAGATAGAAGAAGATCTTAGAAGATGGAAAAATGTACCCTGTTCATGGATAGGCAGAACTAACATTATCAAAATGGCGATATTACCCAAAGTTCTCTACAGGTTTAATGTGATGCCAATCAAAATCCCAATGGCATTTCTTGTAGAAATAGATAAAGCAATCATGAAATTCATATGGAATAACAAAAGACCCAGAATAGCAAAAACAATTCTAAGCAGGAAGTGTGAATCTGGAGGTATAGCGATACCAGAGTTCAAACTGTACTACAGAGCAATAGTAACAAAAACAGCGTGGTACTGGTACCAAAACAGGCAGGTGGATCAATGGTACAGAATAGAGGACACAGAAACCAATCCACAAAATTACAACTTTCTTATATTTGATAAAGTGGCTAAAAACATGCAATGGAGGAAGGATAGCATCTTCACAAATGGTGCTGGGAAAATTGGAAATCCATATGCAACAAAATGAAACTGAATCCCTTTCTCTCGCCATGCACAAAAGTTAACTCAAAATGGATCAAGGAGCTTGATATCAAATCAGAGACCCTGCACCTGATAGAAGAAAAAGTTGGCTCCGATCTACATATTGTGGGGTCAGGCTCCAAATTCCTTAATAGGACGCCCATAGCCCAAGAGTTAATAACAAGAATAAACAAATGGGACTTACTTAAACTAAAAAGTTTTTTCTCAGCAAGAGAAACAATAAGAGAAGTAAATAGGGAACCTACATCCTGGGAACAAATCTTTACTCCCCACACTTCAGATAGAGCCCTAATTTCCAGAATATACAAAGAACTCAAAAAATTAAACAATAAGATAACAAATAACCCAATCAACAAATGGGCCAAGGACCTGAACAGACACTTCTCAGAAGAGGACATACAATCAATCAATAAGTACATGAAAAAATGCTCACCATCTCTAGCAGTCAGAGAAATGCAAATCAAAACCACCCTAAGATACCATCTCATTCCAGTAAGACTGGCAGCCATTAGGAAGTCAAATAACAATAAGTGCTGGCGAGGATGTGGGGAAAAGGGTACTCTTGTACATTGCTGGTGGGACTGCAAATTGGTGCGGCCAGTATGGAAAGCAGTATGGAGACTCCTGGGAAAGCTGGGAATGGAACCACCATTTGACCCAGCTATCGCCCTCCTCGGACTATTCCCTGAGGACCTTAAAAGAGCATACTATAGGGATACTGCCACATCAATGATCATAGCAGCACAATTCACAATAGCTAGACTGTGGAACCAACCTAGATGCCCTTCAATAGATGAATGGATAAAAAAAATGTGGCATCTATACACAATGGAGTATTATGCAGCACTAAAAAATGACAAAATCATGGAATTTGCAGGGAAATGGATGGCATTAGAGCAGATTATGCTAAGTGAAGCTAGCCAATCCTTAAAAAACAAATGCCAAATGTCTTCTTTGATTTAAGGAGAGCAACTAAGAACTGAACAGGGGGAAAGAGCATGAGAAAAAGATTAACATTAAACTGAGACGAATGAAAGGAGGAAAAGGGAGAGGGAAGGGAAATTGCATGGAAACGGAAGGAAAACCACATTGTTATACGAAATCACATATATGAGGTTGTGAGGGGAAGGGGGGGAGGGAGAGAATGGAACAACAACAGATGAGGTAGAGAGGGAAGATGGGAGGGGAGAGGAGGGGGGATAGTAGGGGATAGGAAAGACAGCAGAATACAACAGTCACTAATATGGCATTATGTAAACATTGTGAATGTATAACTGATGTGATTCTGCAATTTGTATTTGGGGTAAAAATGGAAAAGCATAACTCACCTGAATCAAATGTATGAAAGATGAAAAAATAAAAAAATAAAAATAAAAAAAAAATTTTAAAAAAAAATCTTAAACCACTAAATTGCTTCAGCAGAGCACAATCAGTATTCACTCCAAAAATAATAATGATCACCAAAAGTGATTATGTCTACAATAGAATCCATAAGCATCATTAAGAGACTAAAACAACCAGTAACTGCATTTTATTAACATTTTATAACAGACTACACAAAATATAGTCATATTTCAACCTAAATTATATACATTTGGTTCACACATATAGAGAAGAAATGTGAATGACTTTATTTCCCTAGGTGAGGTTTTTCAAGGTATGTCTCTTTCATGTGTTTTCATCTTTATTATTTTCTATTCTTTTTATAATAGGGAAAGCTATTTTCCTCCCTCCAAGAAATTATTTCCAATATGAAAGTCTTTGGTGAACTTGACTATGGAATCAGAAATGGGAAAAATAAGATTAATAAACTGAAGCTCAGAAACAACTTGATTTTGTTACTCATAAAACAAACATATACTAATGTGTATATGTATTAATTCTCACTGTCATGTAATATTTGGAGTTCATATGGACATTCACTATCTAGCTGTTTAGCATAGAAATTTTTAAAGTTCTAGAAATAAAGAAGTTAATGAAGTGAAATTGTTATTAAAAGATTTATGTTAACCAGGTGATTAAGTTGCTCAAAAAGTTATTTAACATACAACCTTTCTGTTGTAAATATTGTACCACCAGAAGACAGATTAAATAGTTTTGTATAAAACTATGGTTTTGAAAAAAAATGGGGATAATGAAAAAAACATTGAGTCTAACTTTTCTTGAGTAAATTGCCAAACATGTGACCCTCAGAATGCCACGTTGTCCTCATATCAAAAATTCATATAAGCTGTCTCATACGTAGACAAAAGTAGTATTTGGGCTTTCAAATATACATATAGAACACCATTCCAGAAATAGATTTATGACTGCTCTAGCCATATATTTGATTATATATGTCACATGCAAAATCTCATTCAAGGGACTCTGGGTTATCATGGCTTATAGCATCATATTTAGAGGAGACTTTCAGTTTCTCTGAGTTATGAAGTTAACCTGTTAACCCTGTTGCCTTCACACTATATCACTGGCAATCCTGCCTGTTTGGGAAAATTGTGGTTTTCAGGCTTACAGTTGTGAGCTTGTCTTATACACACTAACCACTAAATATGGGGGTGGAGGGAGCTTTTCACAAAATGAGCATTATAGAAAATAACCTCAGGGTTAAATGCTAGAATCACTCACAGGTGGGATTTCCTGGAGTTTTGTAACTTTCCATGAAGGAATTACATAGGCCCAAGTGAAACCACTGCTGAAACAGGTTTATTCATTTATTTTTTTCTTTGTGGTGGGGGTGGAGGGCACAGTTTTAACCAAGCGATGAAGTAACAGTATCTGCTCATAGTTACAGAGCTGTTGTGCTTTTTGTTTAGTGGGTCAACACACTGTCGTCGTCTTAATTTGCGTCTGGACCTATCACGCAAGGGCCGCTGCCTCACAGAAGGTTTTAATCAAAGCAGCCAAACCAACAGAATAGGACGTCCTGCTCAGAATTACTCTCTCAACCTCGTTTTGAACTGTCGCTTTTTGAGAGGTTTGGCAAATTTCAAGATAAGCTCCTAACCAACATGTTCACATTTAATGAGAGGGGGTTTTACATAAGACAAAATAATCTCCTGTTACCCAGTCCCCTAAAATGTCAGATATCCATAATTAAATGGATAGTGGTGCTATAAATTTCAACTACTCTTCTCTGAAAACTGTGCAGTCTAAAACTGCACAGCTCTCTAAAGAACAAAAACAAAAACCAAAAAAACCTCTACTCATGAACTTATAGACATCAGTCTTTTAAAAAAAGTCTTTTTGAACTTCCCATGCACATAATGCATTGTTTAATATTAAACTTTATGCATTGTTTAAACTTTTAGATATCTGTAAGCATCTTTCTTCTTTTTCTATGTTACTTGGGTGTTGCAGACAAAACAACTTGTAGGTTACTACTAGAGCTGAGCTACTGTAAAAGGAAACAGAAAAATAACTCATTGTCATCACGGATTACTAGATTACCATCTGGCTTTCCCATGAATCACAGAGTTAAAGGTACAGCCACAGCCCAGACATGGTGAGCATGTTCTGTACAGCCAGTGCATATCTAACAGCACTTGGGTTGGAGAACATCCTCTCTTCATGTTTATAGCATCATCTTATTTGCCAATAGTTTGTTGTTGTTTTTTTTTTCAAAACCAAACATAAAATCTCATTTCTCTCAAAGATACATATGAAGTTGATGTTAATTTTAAAAGCCCGATATGCAGACACATTCTAAGCCTTACCCTCTCTGTGTAAACACAGAGATCATGTGTGTGCACGTGTGCAGCAACGAACATGTATGGCAATTAAGGATCAGGCCTCCTCGAACTGCCTCATGGCACACACACTTTCCTATCAGGCAGCCATTGTGGTGGTCACATTCCTAAGGCAGACACAGGCCTCTCGGGCCACTGCTACTACTAAGTGGCTATGCTGACAGGAAGCCTGATAGGCAGCCCCCTCAAAAGTCACTCCTCTTCCTCAATCTGAAGGCATGGTCAAAAAAATCAAAGTACAGATAGGTAACATATTAACACATTTTTGAGTAGCCTTCTTAAAAGAATGTTCCAATTTAAAAAAGCACAAAGGATTGGGATTGCCACACATACCCAAGTAGATTCAGTGAAACTTGCAAGTGTGTGTGTGTGTTTGTGTGTGTGTGTGTGTGTGTGTGTGTGTGTTTCTCTGTATACACGCATGTGTGTGTATGCGCTCTTGGAACCACTTCCTCCCTCTCTCTCCCTTTTCCCCCTTCCGGGTACCCTCTGTCTTTCTCTGTCTCTCTCTCCCTTCACAACGAAATCTGTAAACAGTTTCCATAATGAATGTTGGGCTTCACTAAATTTTAGATAGTTTATTTCTTTCTTTGAAAAATTAAAATTAGTCATAAGATATTTTGGAGTCAGATAAGTTTAACCATGTCATAGAAATTCCATTATTGAAATAATTCCATGGTCGTTCACATTTTATAACCATCTCCATATTTAAACCTCAAATCACTCTTGAATTAGAAAAATTAATTCACTTAGTTCCTGAACAATTTTTTTTCATTATGCACTTAGGACTTTGTTGGACAGAGAAGAAAACAGGTGTCATTTCTACCCTGGTATAGTTAGCTTTTAGAAGAAGCAATAGCTCTTTCAAAAACAAAAAATTACAAGTTCCCTCTACTTACTAAATGGTATCCTGGTATCTAAAAGAAATTACGAAAACTACTCAGCAAAAGGTCTAGATTGTTATTCACAATGTACCAGCATTCTTTCTATTATAGGTTGAATTATTTTCCCCAAAAATTCATATCTCTGCACATAGGCTAGAAGTCACTGTGAGGGACAGTGAAGCCCAGAAGCGGGGTCACCCCTGCAGGCTACTTTGATCACTGAGAATCATCAAGCTCTTCCCTTCACCATTAATGAGGTTAAGTGACAAAACTAGCACCCTAGCTGGCAGAAGTGTTAAGTGGGTAGTGCATATGTTTTGCAGAGACACACATGTTGTTATCAATGGGAGGTTGCCCTAGGGGAAGTGGGACAAATCATAGCAGCTTCTCAGTTTATGATGGAGAGTAATGTTTAACTTGTAATCCTTTTGCCTCAGAATATAAGCTTATTTGGAGATAGGGTCTTTAGAGAGATAATCAAGTTAAAAATGAGGTCATTAAAGTGAATCCTTGTCTGATGTGACTGCTGTCATACTGGGTGATGTTTCTAAAAGTCAAGGAATGGCAACAATTGCCAATAAACCACCAGAAACTCACATAGAGATGTGAAATTAAGTCTTCTTTGACTGCCACCAGAAGGAATTAACATGGCCAATTTGATCTTAGGCTCATAGCTTCCAGAACTAATGAATTTCTGTTTTTAGGCAACACAGTTTGTGGTACTTTGTTATGACAGCCCTAGAAAATTAATACTTTTAAAACCAAATATTTCTATTTATTATTTAAAAAGTAATAAATTGGGCAAAGATGAAAGAGATGTGATGATGACAGAATACTAAATGATGGGAAATTTTGATTAACAAATTAAAAAAAAAAACTATTTAACGCTATAAATAAAGACACCTGTCCAGTTTAGCCTCAATCCAAATATGCTAAAATAAATATATAAAATACTCATACCCTCAAATTAAAGAGCTTTATTTTTATTTCCAATATAAAATAAACTCATAAGAACATACTAGTGGGACATTTGGAACTCTAGTTCACCAACACTATGGTAAGACACAATAAAATAAATACAGTAGAAAAAATTTTGTCTTGATCCTAGTAAGGACATGATCCTTAAACACACAAGTACAAGTATGTGTGCCCAGATCAAATGAAAAAATCAAGTAATTTTTTCAAGACTCTGTTTTTGGTTAGTATAAATATGTAGTATTTTGGTCATACTGTATTTAAGAGGGTAAATGAATTCTGATTTTTCCACTCAAAAAAACTTTTCACTTTCAACTTTATTGAAAGTATCCAATAAAATGACAAAAGTTATATCACCCCAAAAACTTTTATTATTTTCAAAATAATGAAAAATCCATAATCTAAATAAAACTCAAATTTGGTTTGAATTGATCATATCCTATAAAACTAAAGGAGAAAGATACATGGAGACAAATGGTAAATGTCAAGTTGATAATTGCTCTGAATTAATAAAATTTCTAATTTTAATATCCTTAACTCATCACTCTTGAATGGATCCAGAGATTTGTCATCCTTTGTATTTAGAAATTTTCCTATACTTTCTCATATTTGTATGTATTTATAAAAATTTAATGGGCTAGGAAGATTCCATGGACACAGTCCTTGTGGATAAATCTCCTTTAAGCTACTTGTAACTGACAGCTTGTCTGTTGTGGGTTTTGTTTCCCCTGTGACACAGCAAGGGATCATAATCTTCCCTCACTTATCCTATTATTCACACACAAAAAAGCAAATTCGTTATTTTTATTTTCCTCATTACTTACTTACATCTTTACAGATTCTCTAAATGTTAGCAATTACACAGCATCAGGAAGTTAATGTGTCCCCTATGAGGGTGTAACATGAATCCCTATTCATCTTCTATTCACATCAGAGTAGGGGTCACAATGGCATATGACAAAAGAGGTGAGAGTCTCAGATGAGGCAGTTCATGGACAAGATTCAGATGATGTTTGATGCAAAAAGGTGCAGTAGCTATGAAATCAAGTACAAACCAGGAGGCTAGTGCATTAACCATAGCAGTAGACGCCAGTAGATTAGCAAGGAATAGTTGTGGAAATAGAAGAATTGAAAACTGGCCACAGTTTAAAGCATTGCAGAACACAAGTAAGTCAAAGTCAATGGTGACAGAGGCCCTTTGGTGGTCAGTTTTATACTTCGTACATACAAATAGTAAAGCCTCAGGAGCTGAACCTATAGATGTGGACAAAATAGTTGTAGCTGGTTAAAGAACACTAAGAGGGAAATTTTTTTCATTAGGTTCTGATCATTGGATTCATAGAATAGAGGTGTTTTCAAAGTGATATATGGCACAGAGAGAAATAAAAAGAAATAGCATGGACATGCTCCAGTTTCATCCATCATCGTGTAACTATTATTGGACTTAACTTCTCACTATAAACAAGTATGAAATCTAGACAAAACATATACAACAACTGTTTGCAGGCATTGGACAGAAGCCAATGCAGGGCTGTGTTCCTTGAGAGAAAATAGGCAAACAAGATAAACATCACATAAACCCAAGATTTCTCCCTGGGAGCATTTTCCAGGCTATGGATCAGGGAAATAGAACCTAAGTGATGATGAAGTCTTGCTGGACATCAGAAACAAGAGAGCAGAACACAGGGCAGCCAGGAAATGTGGGACTAAAGTATCAATTCTTCTCTTATGATGGGGTCAAATTAAAGAATTGAAAGCTATCTAACCTTGAAAGGATCAAAGCAATGCTAAGTAATGCAATGACATCCCACAACAAAGCCCAAAAATATTTTACAAAATACAAAGAAATCTAGCACCCAACATAAAATTCATACTATATGTGCCATTTGCGGGTTCCCATGTTCTACATGAAATGTTTTATTATTTGAAGGTAGACTATACTAAGTTAAAGATGCATACTGTAAATCCTTAAATAAATACTCAAAAAATTATCTGATAAAGCTAACTCATTAAAAATAAGTGCCCCTAAAACAAATAGGAAAATAAAAAAGAAAGAATACATCTTCACCACAGCAGATAGAAATCAAATAGCAAGGCATTACATTTAAACATAATCATAAGCCAGAATTCAAAAAAACGCTCCACAAAGAATTCATCCCCTAATAAATTGGAAACTATGAAGATACTCAGATCAGAGACATGGTTTGGGAGACCATATGATCTCTGTTATAACCACTCAAATCCACCACTGTAGCCAGAACTCTAGCATTCTAGATAATGTGTAAATGGATGGGCATGGCTACATTCCAATAAAATTGCTTACCAACATGGACAGGAGGCTGAATTTGATTTACCAGAGCAATTTGCCGAGCCCTGACATAGAACCTCCTAAAGAATCTACAAAGATATTACAAATAATAAGTGAATCTAGCAAAAGACGTAGAATAAAAGGTGAATATACTAATATTGATTGTATTTCCGTGTACTGTCAATAAACACTTTGTTATGGTTTAGCAATGTGGTGTCCTCTAAAAGTTCATGTGTAAAAATGCAACAAAGTTTATAGATGGAATGGTTGGTTTATAAGAGGTTTAACCAAATTAGTGCATTCATACTCTGATAGGGATTAATTTGATGGTTACTATAGGCAGGAGGAGAGTGGCTAGAGGAAGTGGTTCCGTGGGGGCATGCCGTTGGGGTATATGTTAGCTCTCTGTGCTTCCTGGTGTGATGTTTTGAGTCCACCACATTCTTCCACCATCATGTTCCACTTCACTTTGGACCCAGAGCAATGGAGTCAGCCATCTAAGGACTAAGACCTCTGAAACCATGAGACCCCAAATAATCTTTTGCTCCTCTAGTAGTTCTTTTCAGGTCTTTTGGTCACAGCAGCAAAAAGCTGACTAAAACACAATTGAAATTTAAGAAACAATATAAATTGTAATAACTTCAAAATTATGTTATACTTACAGAATATTTTTAAGGAAGTATGTACAAAATCTGTACACTAAAAACCATAAAATGTTTCTGAAATAAAGAAAATTCACACAAAAAGAAAGATATGTTATGCCCAATGTTTAGAAAAATAAATTTTGCTAGGATTTTATTTCTCCCCTATTGGATCTATAATTTATCAGCAATCTCAAAATAAAATATCAATCCACAGCAGACTAGGAGAAGATATTTTCAAAATGTCTATCTGACAATAGTATTGTATTAACAAGAACTTTTTTAACTGAAGAAGACACAGAGATGAATAAAAAAAAAAACGAACAAAAAAATTTTAGTAAAATTTACCAAGATAACTAATGACAAGCCCATGAACAGATGCCTCACATCATCAGTCTTTATCAACATGAAAAGCAAAGCTACATGAGATAATACATACTTATCTGAATACACACCCATCTGAATAGCTAAAATAAATGACTGACAATGTCAAGTGTTGCCAAAGATGAAGATGGCAACTGAAAGTAACTCCAACATGCTGAGACAGCGTAAAATAGTACAAATGCTTTGGGAAACAGTTTGGCTGTTTCTTACCAAGTTCAATGTATATTTGCTATTTGACTGAATAATTTTATCTTAGGTATTTAAATGAAAGAAATAAAAACCTATGTCCACACAACAATTTATATAGGAATGTTCATAGCAGCCTTATTCATTATTGCTAAATACTGTATTGGGAAAAAAATCAACACAATTTTCCTTCAACTGGTGAAAGAACAACAAAATTGGTGTATTCGCCACAGGAACATGCAAACAATGAAAGTCTCAAAAGCATTATACTATATGAAAGTAGCTAAATATTAAAACTAGTATAATTTGAATTATGTATGAAATTCTAGAAAAGGAAAAAAAATGATAATGATAGACCAGTGGTTTCAGGTTCCAAAGGTAGGGAGTAGAAATTGACTACAAAGGAGCGTGAGGAAACTTTTGGGAATGGTGGAAGTGCTCTGTATTATCATTGTGGTACTAGGGGATAGATGGCTATTATATTTTGAGACTAGAATGTCCCCCAAAGGATCCAGTGTTTAAGACTTATTATTCTCCAATGCAGCTGTGTTCAAAGGTGGGGGAAAAAAGGAAACCTTAAAGAAAATGAGATAGTGATTAAAAAAAAAAAAGACCTAAGTTTTCAGGCCCTAAAGTAAGTGAAATTTACAGAATCAAAATTGTGATGTTATTAGAAAATCCCACTATCTAACACAAAATGCAGGGACTGTTGAATACCTAATGTGAAAGTAGAAAAAATTAACCCCGTGGGTTGAAACTGTTCAAAATGTTTACAGTAGCATTTATTTTCTATATATTATTATCAGAAGGTTAAAAAAATACTGTCAAGGTCATAAGGGATGGAACAGGCAACTAAAATACATTTTCAAAAGCATCACATTATGTTTATATATTTAGTTAAATAAGAGGGTTAGAATTTATAGATCTTTATTTGTGACTTTTTACACAAATTCTAAATGAAAGCTTTTTAAAAGAGGAGTTGAATATCTCTCTAGCTAGCCCTCACTACTGAATTAATAATAACTTCTGAGTCACAACCCCAGTCCCTATTCTAATGTTTAATAATTCTTTCCGCAGAACATTTTCCTCATGGAGTTGAAAATGTTTTAAAATATTAGATGCCTAGGTTCTCCATGGGTTTTATTCTAGCACATGACATGATTGTAATATAAGCACGAGGTGAAAATCAAAGATGTTTTATGTAGTCTTTCCTTTTCAGTAAACCCTTTGGCCCTGAGCATGCACTTTGTCCCTGCATCTCCAAAGCCCAACTCTCTTGTTCTCTTTTCTGCTATTGTAATAATAATATAGAGTAGATAATTTATGAAGAAAGAGTTTATTTTGGTTCATGGTTCTAGAGGCTGGAATGTCCAAAAGCATGATGCCTGTGTCTGTTTTGATTCTGGTGAGGATCTAATGCCATGTCACAATGTGATGGAAGGGTAGCAAGGGTAGACATACGCAAGAGAGAGAGATAAAGAGAGCTGATAACAACCCACTCCCACAATAACTAACCCACTCCATTGAAAACCAATTCTCTCCTGAGAGAGGCACTTATCCAACTATGAGGGTGGAGCCCTCATGACCTAAAAACCTCCCATTAGGCTCCACCTCCAAGTACTGGTGCATTGACAACTAAGGTTCTAACACATTAACTTTTGGAGAACAGATTCAAACATAGCAACAACTAAACTTGTTAAGAAAACTCTGAATAATTTCTAAACTTTTTGCACACATAACACAATTCATTGGCTCAGTAGAAATACCCATTAAACTGATTTTTTCCAAAAAGGTGACAGGATGTTGCAGCATCATATATAAAATCATTAGGGATATCAGGTGAGAATTAGGAGACTGGAGGGCTACTAGGGTTAAGTGAACTGTAGCAAAAGAATTTGTCTTGCCTTTTAACATTCATGGAATAAACACATCTTGCAAAAAGTTAATATTCAACACTCTCAGGAATTGCAATTTATATTTTGGGAGCAGGACAAAGTAAAAAACATATGGGAAATTTGGAAGATAGTACCAAAGAAAGACTGCCACAGTTGATTAAGTTTGTGGTCTGGAAAATGATCTGCTAGCACAACTGTCATTGCTTACGTAGAAATGGTCTTTGTCAATAGTTGTTCAACATAAAGATGTGCTATCCATCATTACATATAAATAAATGTGGGGATCAGAAACAACACCCAGAATTACACTGGAGGAAGGAAGAGGGAAGCCCTTTCTCCAAAAGAATAAAATGTCGCAACTTTCAATATCATCCTAAGCCAAATATTCACAAAGACATTTCTTGCCAAAAGACAAAAAATAAAAAAAGAAAGAAAAAGAAAAAGAATACTTTCCTAATTTGTTTCTTTTGTTGTGCATTGCTTTGAATTTTGAAAGTTCTTTTTGTTTTGTTTTAAAGGGCAAACTCATAAATATTTACAGAGAGATCTTACTAAGCAGAAAAAGAGATTAGAAAATGTTTTTGAATGAATGCAATATGTTTCATGTAAATTGAATTATACAATCAATTTTATTGAGGAGAAAAATTATAAATCACAAAAGAGAATCTATTTTATGAGACATTTTAAATGATATGGGAATTAAAGACAAATCTAAAATGTTTTCTTTTTGTAATGATTCTAGTTAAATTTAATAAGCATATTGGCACCTAAGACAGCAAGCAAAAATATTGTGGCAGTATTAAATATAATCAAATGAAAGCATTAATAGTTAATAAGTCCTCATTTCAAATTTTTAACTTAAATGTATACCACACACACTGCTAACTATAAAATTCTATTACTACATGATCTTGCTAAAACTTTTATTTTCTATTTTCTTGTACATCTCAGATTATAGGGAAGTCTATCAATTAATATTCACAAACACACATAATTGAATCATATTTTTTATTAGACAGTGGTACCTTTTTGTAAAAAAAACACATTGTTTTATTAGAAAACAAAATGTTTTCTACAAAAAATACATTCACTATAGTTATTAAAAACCTCCTTTTAGGGCTATAGTTGTGGCTCAGTGGTAGAGTGCTTGCCTAGCATGTGTGAGGCACAGGGTTTTATCCTCAGCACCACATAAAAATGAATAAACAAAATAAAGGTTTAAAAAAGTTATATCTGTTTAAAAAAACTCCTTGTACCAGCAATATTATAGAATTTTTAAATTTGTTTCTGACAGTCTTTTTCATTATGAAATGCTAAATAGGAAAAACTGACTTTTAAAAAAATGTTTATTTAAAGATGGTTTACAATTTAAAAGCTTAATAACTAAATTTTCATACTATTTAAACAAATATAAATTAAATTCTGTATGTTCCATTTTTAAAAAAATTATATTCATTTATCCTATAAACTTTCTATTAGATGCAACCACTATACATGAATCAATGAGGCCCTTAGGCATCAAGAGTGAAAAGTTACAAAATATGTGATGTGTCAAATTCAGCTATATATTCTTCCATTCACATAAAATGTACATAATATGTTGTATATATAATAAATATATACACACATATATATCAATCATTAATACAATATATATCATTATATATAACATATACATGTATTTATAATTAATACAATCTCTTTAACACAATCAAATTTACAATCCAGATTAACTATCACATAGCTCTTCCACTTTGTCTAAATTCTAGTAGATAGATAAAACTCCATGTCTTAGATCTCTTTAACTATGGGAAACTAAATCATATTTTATGAATCTAAAGGTCATAAGGGATGGAACAGGCAACTAAAATACATTTTCAAAAGCATCACATTATGTTTATATATTTAGTTAAATAAGAGGGTTAGAATTTATAGATCTTTATTTGTGACTTTTTACACAAATTCTAAATGAAAGCTTTTTAAAAGAGGAGTTGAATATGTAACTCTCTAGCTAGCCCTCACTACTGAATTAATAATAACTTCCATCTTGTGTTTAAAATTACATCAAGTAATTAAAAATCACAATTGCACTAGAAGTTGTTGAATACGAGATATACAAACTAATGAAAATATATGAAAGTTCTAATAGGCATTGTGATTATCTGAAGACATAAAAATTTGAGAACTGGAATTATTTATCCTAATTCTCTTACAAATTCTTTAGTACTGTTCCTTGATCTTTCTATTTTCCTTACCTGTGAGTCAAGGATATGTGTGTATATACTGGGAGTGGAAGGAGAGAGAAAGATGTAGATCAGCCTTTTTAGTAGGGTTGCATGAAAAATAATGAATTTTGTTCCTAATTATTTTAAAACTAGTTTAAAAGTAGGACAATAATTGTTTTGACATGAATGATGTTAATTGAAAACAAACAGAGTGATATAGTAGTTGCAATTACCTCATACAACGTTATAACACATATTCTCTAGTAAAAATTTCCAAATACAGTTCAAAGGCAGAAGTTGACACCATACGTACACAAACATACATGCATCTGTCTGTTTAATTTTTTTTTAATATCTGCAATTTCCATTTCAAATTTCCTGCCTGTATTTACAGTTCTCATCTTGGTATCAAACTCTTCCCCTAGCTATGAAGTCATTGTTTTTATTGTCTTGGAAAATACCCATATGCAAGAAGAAAAACAAAATGTTACAATACGTATTTATTTCCATTCTGCTTTCTAACCACTGCCCATGATCAGAATTGTTCTCCATTTCTGTATGCAGTCATTTACTTTTCTGGCCACAAGGATGTCATTAATTCAAAGGTTCAGATCATAATTTTTAGTAAAAGAAGTTCAAGAATCAAAATGCTAATTAAGTTTCTTTTCAATGCTTTTCTTCCAGAAGGAGGACATAATTGCTTTAGAAGTAACTGAATAAAAAATGATAATTGCAAAACTCAAAATCCTATATTAAATATAAATTATCATGAAATAAGCTCTTCACTTGAAAAGGGAAAGGTAGGAAGGCAGTGTGTTCAGGAATGTCTGCTAAAAGCATGAGCCCAGTCAGGAGGATGTCTTCCTGCAACCTCCTAATCAGGGTGGGCAGGAATCCCAGCTTCCTACATTTACCTCAAGAGGGTCCCAGGAGAAACACAATGAAATATTACATAACCCCCAGAAATCATTACCTAGCAATAGAAATTTCTCTTTGCAAAGTCAGAGAAAAGAAAAAAAAAGAATTTACCATTTAAAAAAATTATTCCAATACATGAGAAACAAGAAAACTGAGTAAAAATCACCACTTTAAAAAAAATTCCACTTAGAGCAATCTTTAAAAGTCATAAATAAACCAAGGTGTATTACTTCATTATGTTCCCAAGCAGAGGGAGAAATATTACATTTAAGATAAGAATTTTGAATAGGAAATTGAGATTTACTATAGATATGAAGCATCCAGTTGTACTTAAGTTTGTGCAATTATTTTAATACCACTAGGTTATACTAATATTCATAATAATTATGTATTTCCATTGTGTATCTGTTTTACTATTATTACAACTAGCACAGGTAAGGAAATTACAAATAATTTCTTAGGTCCAAACAAAAATGTGTTCCATAAAACACTAGACCACAAGACATGGAAAACAAGGAGACATGTGCTCAGATCTCCTTTCAAGAAGGAATGCTTTGCCCAGCCCCAAGGAGTGCACTTAGCTGCCAGTCTATGGTTGATAACTCCTTTATGTCTGCCTCCGCTTTTGCTCTGAGGTCATTTGCTTATTGTGGTACCAACCAAGGGTTGAGCAAGACTGTAGTAAAGGCCCAGCCATTTAATATGAGACTTCTCTAAAACATCTCTGGCTGAAAGACTTGTCAAGTCTGTATCACAATTCTATTTTCCACTGCCCAATCTTATTTTCTCCCTTCTCCTTTACAAGTGCTAATCTCCAATAAATCTTTTCCATTCTAATTCTCGCTTAGCATTTGCTTCCCTGCTTGGGAACACATGAGACCCTGAAACATAAAATGGGAACATATGGATGAGATAACTTTGAAGATTTTGTCTCCTCTGACTAGACTCAGAATATGCAAAGGTTCTATAGCCTTCCCTATTAAGACTTAGCTCTTCCCTCATGTAATAATAACCTGCAGAAGTTCCTGCTAGGAAAGTCACAGGAGTTCCCCACACACCACACTCTTAGTATTTGCCGTCACCTCCTCTGTGCTGAATTAAATGACAGCAATAATCTAGTTGTACAAGCTTAGTTTGATAAGAGAGAAAAGAGGATTATATCCAAAAATACAAGCAAGTCAGTATGTAGTAGGCAAGGATCAGAATTTTAAAGATACTTGATTGAGTGGGCTGAGTCATAAGACTGAATTTACTGAATATTAATTGTCTTAAGAATAGTCTCGAGATATGGACATAATATCCAAAAAAAAAAAAACAGTAGGAGATGCATCAATCTGCAGCTAGGGTAGTTCCTAGAAGCCAGGGGAAGTATAACTCATGCTGAGCAAAGCTGAAATGCCTGAATAGCCATATGGAAAGAGATTAAAAGATT
The DNA here is from genome assembly GCF_048772815.1 of Callospermophilus lateralis. NCBI lineage: Eukaryota > Metazoa > Chordata > Mammalia > Rodentia > Sciuridae > Callospermophilus > Callospermophilus lateralis. Next base: position 129,833,772 of record NC_135309.1, read on the forward strand.
TAAGGGAACAGGTATACTGGGGTGTCCATATGATGTAAGGTCTGCAAACCCATGAGAAGATTCTGTGCCTCCAGAAGGCCTAGAAGGTAAACCATTCATCAAAGCCATTGTAATACACTGATGAAAAGGGAATCACAATTAAGAATTTTACAGTGGCTTTCCTCTGCATGTCAGATCTGATGATAGGTGATGCCATAACAGAACGTGTCTCATTGATAACAATGGAGATGATGCAACTTTACAGTAATAGAGGCCATGTAAGGGTACTTAACTACCACAAACCAGGGTTGCAATTGATATATCAAAGGGCAAAGTTCAGATGCATAGATAGATAGATGGATTCACAGGTAGACATAAACATGAATTTTCAACAAACGGTGTTGAACAAATTTAATATCCATCTGCAAAATAAATTAACCAAAGAATATCAATCTTACATATGTCATAAACAAAACCTAACTCAAAATGAATTGTACACTAAGCACAAAAGCCAAAATTGTAAAACTTGGTCCCCACAGAAGGCACTCTGCTACAGGACACAAAAAAGGGTTCCAGAGAACTTAAAGCTACAGCTGTGTCCATGGATTAATAGGCTAGAAGAAGAGTCAGATTTTGGCAGAGGAAACTGATCTTGAACTCCAAGAGGAAGCAGGACTGCTATTACACAATAGGGCAGAGAGGAATACATGTAGAATTCAGAAGACCCACTTGAGTATTTGTTAGTAACTCCCTTATTCAGTCATGACCAAGGATAGACAAATGCAGCAAAGCTGGACTCAGAAGAGGTGGTCTTTAAGCATCAAGAAAGCTACCTGCTTTAGCAGAGGTGAAAGCCAAAAGCAAAAAGAATTTAGGAATGGAAAGGTTCAGAGCAAGAGGATGAGAGCCAGTTAATAGTTCTAAGATCCAATATAGTAACAACATGTCCCTCTAAACTTCCTCTTCTAAGTTTCCTACCAGAAAGAGCGGTCAACTGCAATCCTAGAGGAACTATTGCCCAAATGAACACGAAGTGGACACTCAGGCCCTCTTTCAAGAAAGGGCATACAGCCCAGATCTAAGGAGTATGTTCAGTCAATACCCGCCCCCCTTAATGCCTCCATGACGGCCTCAGCTTTTGAAGGTGCCTCATCTTCTCAGGGTGGCAACAGACAATTCCTGGGCAAGATTCATGAACAAGGGCCCAGCCAAGTCAGCCCAACTGAGGATTATTCTGATGGGCAGCCTTTGCTCCAGAGGTCTCCACAGGGCTGACAGAGACGTTACTAGATGGATAGCGCTCACATTTTGAGAACTCCTCTTGGCCAATCCTGTTTTGCCCCCTTTTCTTTTATGGGTGTTACTCACCAATAAATCTTTTCACTCCTACCTTCATCTGAGTATATGCTTCTAACATTTTACCTCTTCAGAAGAAACTTCTATCTTTCAAAAAATTATAAAAACTCTGCATTCTGCATCCTATTTTTTTAAATTACAAGGTAAATTAACATATCACAGCTGCTGAGAATTTTGTGGAAAAGAAATCTTTGACTTTTCTTATTCCAGAGCTCCCTAAAATAATTTGACAATAAATCCCTTTTCCTCCTAACACCCAATATTCCACAGAAATAATGTTCCATGAAGCACACTTTGGAAAATACTAACCAAGAAATAGTTTACCAAATTCCAGTATAGTGCTTAAGAAAAGATGAATAATCTCTAAAAACTTGGCCTGCAAGTTCCCAGTACTCTGCAGTTTCAATTGCTCACAGTAAGCCTGGTTCAAAACCATTGAAGGGAAATTTTCAAAAATAATAATTTTAAGTTTTAAATTGGATTCTATTCTGAATAAAATCCCATACTGCCTCTCCCCATTGATCCCAGGACATAAATCATCCCTTTACCCAGTGTATCTATACCATATGTGCTCTCTGCCCATTATCACTTAGGAACTATCTTAGTCTTAGATTGACTGTGATAGTAACAGTGCCTGTGTTTAAATAACCCTTACACCATCACCTAATTCTATGTCACAATACCTATGTCATTCACCTCTCTTCATTTCATCACACAGGCACTGTATCATCTCACATTCTCACAAGAAGGATGAAAGCTATACAGTACAATAAAATATTTTGAAAAAATAGACCATATTCACATAACTTTTACTGTAGCATAGATTATTATTAGCTATTGTTAAGCACAGAGAAAATCAGAGCATAGATAGGGTTTAGTGCTACCTGTGGTTTCAGGTACCTACAGGGATCCTGGAACACCCCCGCCACCCACACACACAAACACACAGAGGAGGGGGAGTACTATACATTATGCCTGTGTATCTTTATGTTTTTTGCATGTGCAACTCTTTCTTGGGGTAGATTATCAGTCCCTTAAAAACAGGAATATAGTCTTATATATAATATATGGTCATATAAATCTGTATAACTTTAACAACTAATGATGACAATCTTTTTCCTGCATGAGTCATCAATCTCAATTTGTCTTGTCTTTTATTAGTGTCAAAGTCTGCTTTAGATCATTGCTCTATATCTGCCCAGAAGCCAGATGTTACATAACCTCATTATTCTCTTTTAAATCATTTCTCATCCTGGCTAAATATGACAAACTAATATTTTCTTCCCTCTCTGGATAGGGTAGTGCCTTCCAGGTCACAGACAGACTCAGTCACAAATTCTCTTAAGGTATATACAAGCAAAGCACCATATCCGTATGACAAATGCAGTAGACACTGTCTTTACATCTTAAAAAATTTTAAAAATATTCAAAATACCAGATAACTGCCATGACTGTATAATTAATCATATAAACAAGGATACTGCTAAAATTGGAGGAGACTACTATTAATAATTTAATCAGGATAATACATGCAAACTAGTAGTGTCCTGGCAAACACACATCTTGTCAACTCAAGAACAAATTTCCTATAAAGGTTTCATGCCACAGTACCAAAGGAGAAGGACAAGACCACCTAATAACTTACCTTTTATTCATTCATTAAACATTTATTGAATACCATCTGTATGCCATATATTCTTCACTAAACACTGAAATGAAAAATCACAAAGTCATACAATCCCTGCCTTTGTGGAACAATAGACAAAAAATAAGGGAATAAATGTATGTAACTAAAATAATTATGAATTGTGATTTTAAATGCTATAAAGGAAACAGAAGGCTTTCAGAGAGAGAGAGAGAGAGAGAGAGAGAGAGAGAGAGAGAGATCTACCTGTTAATGAAAGACTTCTCTGGCATAGTGACATTTGACATTTGACTTAAAAATGAAGTATAATTAGCCAGGGGGTGTCCAGGAGGCAGGAAGTAGGGGAAATTTCAAGCTCAAAGAATAGTTAAATGCAAAATCCCTGAAGGTCTGGTTCAAGATAGAAAATAAAAAAAGACTTGTTTGCTCATAGTTTAGAGAAGAAAAGAAAAAGTATCCAGAGCAGCTGGAGCAATCAGAAGTCTTGCATACTTCATCTAAAGTTCAGATAAAAAGATGATAGGACCTTAACTGCCACTGCACACAGCACAGCTAATTCGGGAACCATCTACTCTTCTGTCCCTGTTAGCATAAGGCCACCCTAAGAGGCAGATTAAGCCAAAGACAAAAAAGGGTTACTAAAGCTTAGTTAACCAAGTGTGAACACTTTCTCCACGACTTCCATGGCATAGTTTGGAGAGTAGAAAAGGGTGTCACTATGTTTATCTCTTTAGAATTGGGACCTGATGTGTCTTTCTTTTGCATCTTCAAAAATCCTTCTGGTCCAGGCCTTTTCCAAGTGACCACAGCATGGAGAATAATTCTACACAAACTACAGAGGACTTTTAAGTTTGAATGAGATGTAAAATTCAGATTGCACAATTAGTGGCAAGGAAGCAGATTACATTTCTTCTACCAAAAAAACACGTGAATATAAAATAGGGTGCATACTTCTGAAGGGTTTTTATCAATAACTCAAAAAAGCCCAAATCCAAGAAAGTAATTAGAGGTCAGAGTAAAGCCATTTTCAAATTTAAAAAAAAAATAAACAGCATTAAGCCTAAACATGAATTAATTTTAAGAAAAGAGACTCCAGCATAATTTGGGGGTTCAAGAAAACATTGAGCTTTATTCTTGTATTTTGGGTTCAGCAAAATACATTTTGCCAAACGTTTTACCCCTTAATTCAGAAAAGGCATGCATATTTCAAAGGAAATTTAATCCATATGTTTCTGATTCATTTACACTTAATTCATCAAAATGTTGTTTTGTAAGAGTTATTTGGTGTCCAAGAAGTCTTATAAGACTCTTCTCTTTGAACCAGAAAGCTTCGTGTTGCCAGAACTAAATGGAACTTTGTTTGTAAAGAGTAGGACCTGGTGTTCCTCTAGGAAGTTTGGCCCATAAACTAGACTCTCCTCCCAGAGTGATGAGGTCAAGAGTTACAGGTAATGCTGAGAATTAGCAGGGAGCCTTCAGCGAGATAAAGAGAAAACTGCCTAACAACACTTTTCAGTGAAACGAGCTCATCATTCTGTTATTGAGAAGCCGTTTTGTTTTCATTTTTTATTATGGAAAATCATTCCAATGTTTCAACAAGAAAATGAAGGACTTTGGTCCTTAGCATGGAATGTTATACTTGGTTATTAACCATGAATAAATATGTTATTTTATAATACAATGGCAAAAGTGTATTTCCTCTGGTATTTCAAGCATTTTGTTATACAGCTCTTGAGCTTCCTCAGTTCCTTCATGCACTTCACTATTTGTTTTGGATCTTGAGAATGCTATTTTTTTTTATTTAATTGATGTGAAAGTTTTCCCAGTCACCAGTAGGCTTTTTCTCTGAACATGTGCTTGATGAACTTCCAAGACTTCTGATATTAGTTCTTCTGCTGCTGCTTTATTTTTAATAAGCATGCAAAATTTCTACATTTAAAATGATATTATCCTGTGATGCACCCACTGTGCTCATTAACTTGATTGTGCATATATTATGGCAACAGTTCAAAACAACTTTTCCAATGATCCTAACATCATGATGCAGTTACACTGCTATCCCTTGATAAATGTAGAAAACCCACAGTCCTCTGAATGACAATGAGACACGGGGATCTAAAAATACAGAACTCATCAGATTCAAAATGACTGTGAAGATTTCCCATGATTAAAACCATAAAATAGTTTAGTGAAAATAACTTGAGAAAAACATTAAACAGTAATAAAACTGGTTGCTATTAATATGTTTCAAATAATTTAAACAAAAAATCACAGTAATTTGAAAAGGTCATACTATAAGATTGTATTATTTAATAATATTGATTATGAACTTTTATGTTTATTATATGAATAAACCAGATATGTAGATCTAGTGATATAACTTTAACTTTTTATTCTATAATATTAAATAAATGAATAAATCTCAATTTTCCTTGAAAAATCTTTCCAATTATCTGTGTAAAGAACTTTGTTGAGTGCAACTCTCAAATTAAAAGCAAAGGCTAGTGAATAGAGGAATTTACAAAGAACCTAATATTTAAACTTTTTCTTCAGTCCTGAAGTACAAAATATAATATTTTGAGCTTACAGGATAATTACATTACCTATTACCTGGTAATTATAACAAAATAGGCAGCCACAAATAGAACTTGGATTAAAATACAGTTCTATCTCTTAGGAACTATATTCCACTTACACATATTTTTAAAATCCTTATGGGCCAATTTTAACATTTATAGATAGGGTAAGATATCCCAAAGGGCAAAGAATTAAGCAATAAATGCATAGTGAAGTAACATTAGCTATTTTTAGCATGTAAAGGCCCAGGTATACAATGACTCTAACAGGACAAAAATTTGTTTCTCACACACTCACCATCCTAAATGGGTATTCCTAATTGTCAGGAGACTCTATTATAAGTAGGAATATTGGAACCAAAACTGTGAATCTAGTATCTTCATCCTTTCCAACACATCACCTCCAAGATTGTTTTGTTTGTCTGCATTAAGACAGCAGAAAAGAAAAGAGTACAGATCATGACAAGTGAAAAAAATTCAAAGGCTTGACCTATAAACAGTGCATGCTACTATTTACATACCAGTGGCAAGAACTAACTCACATGGCCACATGGAATTACAACTGAGGATGGAAATGTAACTGGTTAGGCTTTTAGAAAGAAAGGGAAATAGGATGGGAGAGAATTAGCCACTCTGTCACAACATGTAAAGTGCCTCTCAGTCTTCCAGTCATGTAATAAATACTTGATAAATATCAGTCATCAGCATTATTAATAAGGTTTTTCTTAAAGGAAGACATTTACCTAGGGGAATGCTAGTCTCGTTGGCAGGGCAAACAAATACATGTTTTTCTAAATATTTACTAAAATAAGTGGTTAAATAAAACTCTTACACATAAAAATTAAAGTACAATAAAAATGTTTTAGAGAAAAAATTATACTTAATGATTAGGTATATCAAATACGATTCAAAACAAAAGATTTTCTATCTAGCATATTCTTTAAAAATACCATGCAAAAAAAAAAAGGTTAAAATAGACATTAAATATGCAGTGATCCAAGTTTAGTAGATTACAGCAAAATCCTTACTTAAGACAGATATTTTCAAGTCCTATTACAGCAAACCTCAAGCTACTGTCCAAATTTCTTTGCTTCATTATCATCCTGGTACAAAGCATATAGCTTCCATGGTGTGCAAGTCGAAAATACTTTGGTTGTCTGTATGAAGCTCCCATTCTAACATTGTTTTCAGTCATGGAATAAGGCCCAAGCACTCCACCAATATCTTCATATAATTTTCTTCATGTAAAGAAACAAACTATATCTATCTCTCAACAGCAATGCAGAAAGCCTTGTAAAAAGATCATTTCTTTCTTCTTCAAACAATTACTTTTCAAAAATCTCAACTGAAAGGAAAGTTCAAGATTTTTCAGGGTCTGTCTGGTTCTAATGGCAAAGTGTTGCCAATCCAAGGGGCAGATTTCAGCAGCCTTAAAAAGAGTTAGTTAATTAAAATCACCCTTCTCTTAACTTGCCTCTTTTTCTGTTTCTTTAGTTGGCCCAACTTATCCATTAGTATAATATTAAACAAATGAAAGCCAAAAGAAAAAATGAGCAAGGTTCTTTCTATGCATATTTCTAAGACCAGGGAGTGTATGCTCCAAAACCATGCCTACAAGAGCCAAAATTGTTGTGAAAAGAAAGCAGCTTTTTAGCTGATTGAAAACTACTTGAATTCAATGCTTGTTTTACATACCAAAACAATTCATATCCTCGGAGTTTTAAAAGTAACAACAAAGCAGACATTAACTAAAATACAACAGACTTTTCTACCGATGAAGTTTTAAGGGGTCTCTGAAATGTACCCAAGAAAGCAAGATACCTTGTAACCCTCTAAGGCAATGTCTAAGAAGGCCTCATTATCTCCTACCACCCCCATAACTTATTAACCTTGGAAAATAAAACTTCCCTGAATGTCCCCAACAATCTTGGCTTTCTGATCATGTGATCAGAGAAAGAAATACACTCTGGCTTTCATTAGTTTAAGGACATCTGCAAGTAGAACTTACAACACAAAACAATCTCGCTTGCTGATCTTGTTCTCTCATCTGGACCGAACAGTGTTAGTGTCAACAACTGCAGTAAACAGCATGGCTGGAGCTAACGTAAACATTTCAGAAATTATAAGCTTAATATCCTTGTTCAGAAGTTGGACCAAGCTATGACTAAACTCTTCTGCACTCTAGACCACAGGCTGGAGGCTGACTTTGATATATTTCCAAAAAGAAAATGTATCCAAACCTGCACACTGGGAGAAAAGTAACCATTCTTGGCACTGGCAATAGATGTGGCAATAGGTGCCTTTGGTGGGTGGGTTGATGCAGAAGGTGGAACAAAGGGCAGCCATGCCCAGCCTGCTGCCGGTGGGAGGCATTCTGCGGGTCCCATTGTTATTAAAATCAAGTCATAAAAGTAGATACTGTTTATTTCTGCAGTGGCAGTCCTTCAGCACTAGCTCCTCCTCTGGCCATATTTTTTAAAATAGCTCCATGCCATTCCTATTATGTTCAGGCTTTCTTTAGACCAAGGGCGAGACAATGGAAAAACAGACCTAAACAAAAGCAAACGGAAACTAAAGGCTTTGGGTTTACTTTATAAACATGTCAGCCACAAGGTAGGTAATGATCTTCAAAGAAAGGAAGAATTTGCTGGATCACTGTACCCAAGTGAAAATGTTGATGTCATTTATAAGATCATAATATTCTTTTTAGACGTTTTTCATCATCCTCAGTTCTGTACAGCCAAAGATCCTTTTGATCTTCACATTCTCCTCCAAAACTAGTTGTTTATTCCATGGATAATTCCTTGAAAGGGATAGAGAAAACTGACAATAGTGTGCTCACCACCCCGACCCCAGTCTGAAAGATTAGGCCCACTCGACCTCTATTTCCAGATTTCCCAGTTAGTAGAACGCAACTGCTTTCTCCTTTTCATAATTACATTGGGCAGCCCTTCACAATTTAAAAATTAATTTCTCATTGATTCTGTTAATATTGCCCTTAGTAAGGTTGAGAAATGGACCAATTGGGAATTAGGACCCATATATGGCAGATAAAGAAACAGGAAGCAGTGAGTGTCTGAGCTGGGACTTCAACCCAGGACATCAAATGCTGATCCCCAGACTCACTCTCCTACATTGTGCTCTCTCTCCACAAAAGTTAAGAGCTGAATTAAAATAAGACCCACTTTGCATCTCATCTTTATAGACTTTTCCAGATTTGTAGTATCTTAGAGAAGGGAAGTGGGCAGAGCATGCCCCAAAAATGTAGGAAAAGACTGTTTACTTAAGCCCTAAACAGAATACTCTTCCAGAAATCTATAATAATGAGCAAATAACAATATATTAGGCACCTAATACACATACTGCATATTATCTCCTCAAGCCCCTCTCCTTGCCCCAAAAGTTCAGTATGATGATATGCTTCCTTTATATATATATATATATATATATATATATATATATATATATAAAATGAAATCTGAAAATAGCTAAGCAATTTGTTCAAGATCATCTTGCTAGTGAATGGCAGAGGTAGGATTTGAACCTGAGTATGTCTGATCCACAGCCCAAGATTTGCATACCAAAGTGCATTGACATCAGTCACATTCAGCCAAAGACAGTGATCTTTGCACTCAAAACTACCCAATAAATAACCAACAATCAGAACTTCTGACTTGTACAGCTCATTATCTCATTCTGGATCATCTTGTCTTGTTGCATTTGGATCTACAATGAGATTTCAGAAAAGAGGTATTATTATTATTATTAATTGTCTTCAGTCTTGTGAAGGTTATATTCCATTAATATTTGCTGAACTAGTTTTCCATCCTGCATAAAGTAGCTATTTAATTCTCCTCTTTCTTCATACATCATTTGAGAAGTATGCATTAAGTGTCTACTATGGTCCAAGCACCATGCTACACATTGCAAAGAATAAAATCAAATGACTTTAAACTACTATCATGGAGTTCATAGTTCAGCTACTAAAATGTGATTTCAAATTATAGCAGAAAGCATTCATATTGTTATTTAAAAAATATTTTTATAGTGTAAAATGCTCAAAACAGAGAAAAATGCCATGTCAGGAACCTCTGAAATCCTGGTTAAGACATTATAATATTGTGACAGTCACTGCATCTTTACCTACCATTGTGCTTAAAGAATCTATGGTTTTTACTAATTAAAATTTTTGCTTACCATCCAGGTAAAAATACAGATGAGTTACTTTCTACTCAGATTTCTCTTCCATCTCTCTCCAATCTAAAGTCTTCCAGTCTTTACATGATGATTTCCAATCACCAATCTCTTTCCTCTGTGTATGTAAAAATATTTTGCCTATGCCACATTTATGTAGAAATCTTTCAATTGCAAATGACAGAAGAATCTCAAATTAGCTTAAGCCAAAATGGGAATTTATTGGTTCATTTTGCAAAAATAAGTTTCTGTATGTTCATTATAACTTGCAATCCTGGTCCAAAGAGCAAACATTTTCTCTTAATAGAAATAGTTATTCATACACTATTGTTTTTTAAGAATAAAACACAGGGGCTGGAATTGTGGCTCAGCGGTAGAGTGCTTGCCTAGCACGTGCAAGGCCCTGGGTTCGATCCTCAGCACCACATAAAAATAAATAAACAAAATAAAGATATTGTGTACAACTAAAAAATAAATACAAAAAAAAAAAAGAATAAAACACAGGTTTGATTTCAGCTTCACCAAAACTTTAAAATCTGTAAACTATGAGGTTGTAAACAAAAGGAATTAATGGGGTTTTTTTGTTTTGTTTTATTTTGGTGTTGTTGTTCCAAGAGGAGAACATCTACCTTTACCGATCAAAATGTACAAACCTAGGTAGTAGGCTGTTCCACTTCTCCCTGCCATGGTTCTCAGCCTTAGTCCATTGGAATAGTCAGGACATCTTTTAAAAAGAAATCAGTGTCATTCCCCTCATTATCAGACCAATTCAATCAGAAGCCCAGAGTGGGCCTAGACAATGTTATGTCTTAAATGTTTAGCTTATGATTCAAATGTGCAATGAAGATTAAAAACATCTCTTCCATTTAGAACTTACATTATACCATCTACTCAGTTAAGGAGTTAGCAATACTCCTGAGCTAATGGCAAAGGGATGCAAAACTAATATTGGATTAACAGAAGAATTCAAACTTTTTTTTTCAACAAACCTAACAATGATTCTTGGCCATAGTGCCCAAAAATAATTTGCAGTTTCATAGCAAAGATCTCTTCCCAACCATAAGGTTCAAGCATTTTTATATATGCCTTCCATTCTTTGTAATTTTTTTTAGTTATTTTATGCCTATGAAACTAGCCAGGGAATTATTTGTCATCATCTATAGAATTCACAGAAAATATGAATTGGAGGATTTTGTACTACTACCTCCAGGCAGAGAGAGGCAGAATTAAATGTATAGCATTTGCCTTCAAATGCCACAGCTAGATTGATGTATTATCCCACAAGCTGTTCTGAAGTAGAAGGCCAAACACTTGAGGTTACTAAAGGACAGTTATTTTAAGGGGCTTGTTAGTGAGAGCCATGTGAAATGACAAGAGCTATAAAGCTCACCATAAATGTCACTGGTAGATAAAGATAAGGTGTGCATGGTGGTTCATTTAAAAAAAAAAAACATAAAGACTGCATTAGAAAGAGAACAGCAGCTTGGCTACTGTTTTATTCAAAGGTTATTAGTAACAAAAAAAAAAGTTGAGTATTTTGTGGAAGAAGGGATTCGTTTACATTGACTGCACTGGAGAAAGAAGGCTTAAAATGTGGCATCTGATCGCTTACAGGTTTTATTTTCTGTCAACCAAAGGGGATCAAAGGCTGCTGCGCTGGTGTTTCTTATATACGTTGATTCCATGACCATTGCTAATATATGAAGGAAGTCTGTGTCTTCAGAATCAATTACTTGCTCTCAGTGGCCCAATTGGCAGAAAATAAGAATAAACAAGCACAAAACCTCTGATTTTGCAATATTAGCAAAGAAAACACTGACCTTCCGCCTCCTACCTAATCTACTCTCAATTGCTTCTTTGACACCAGGCCTAGTAAAATGAAAAGAGGTCTTCCTGAAAAGGAAAGAAACATCTGCTTGGACTTCAGATTCCCCTCCAAAGCAGAAACCAAGACTAGAAAGGTTACATGTTTCAGCGAGCCACGCAAGACTAAGGAGAAAGTTCAACTGCTTATCCCATTTGACCTTGGCTTTAATGCAGGATCACATTGATCCTGATGGAGAGATTAAAAGGCCAAGTCCAGAACCGCTCACCAAGCAAATTCACAAGGGAGTTCTAAGAGTTCTTTGGCACTCTGACTTCATATGGAATTAGCAGAGACGATCCCAGGCTACAAACGTAGCAATATTTTAGCTCAGTGTGCAAAATTTCAAAGATAAAGCCTGAGATTGGAGGCCATACTGAACTTTTCAAACTCTGCTCTCCTAGTAGTTTTTGTAGAGAGAATACAGGCATCTATGAGAGCTGTTGTAAAGTTTTCTTTTGGAAGGAGGTAAGGATCATTAGGACCATGAAAGGTCAAGGACAAGAAAGGGTAGTGACAAACCCCAAACATTTTCTTTTACATATCCCTACTCTAAATTGCAAATTCATGCTAACTTCAGTGAAATCACTTTGACAATAAGAAAAATGGTACAAAAATGGTCATTCCTTTTCTCAGTAAAGCAGGTTTTAACCATAAATCAGAAGTATAAACTTCAAACCTAAGACAATGAAATTCTGAAAGAAACCTTTATTTTTTTAATTTTTTTATATGCTGTGCTGAAAATCAAACCCAGTGCCTCACACATGCCAGGCATTCTACCACTGAACCATAACTCCAGCCCCATGAGTCCATCTTTTAAATTCCTCTAATTGGAAGCTCCGTAGACCAATGGCCTAGGAAACTGGGTTCCAGTTCCAAACTCAGCCAGTACCTGAATGTAACTGCAACCAAGTTTCTCATGTTCTGTGCATGGATTCCACACCTCCATTTTCAACTTGATATTTTTCCTGACTAGCCCAACTCATAGTTTAGCTTACTCTTAGCAATCATTCTGCTGTCTTAACTTAGCCTCATGTTCATCAATTTCTCTACTGTCTTCTCTCTCTGTGAGATTATAATAAATTCCCCTTAAGTAAAAAATAAATTAATTTTAAGTGAATCCCTTACTGAAATTAGAAGAATGTTAAGTACATGGTAGATGTTGTGGCACATGATTTTTTGAACAAATGTACGAGTGAACGAATGTTTGGCACTTAACAAGTAATGAGTTAATTGTCAAGTCATTGCTGTTTCAGATGAATCCGAAAAATAAGTGGAGAAACATGGATTTTAGAAAATTGGACTTAATCATTAGAAGGACAAAAATTTGCCTAGACTGCATCGATTAGACTTTAAGAAAAAATTTATATACCCACCTTAAAATTCCTATATTATGCCCATTTGACAGAATCACTAGATATATATCTAGTGAGATATATATCTCAGCTGAAAATCTTAAGGATATAGGCTTAAATCAATTGACATAAAAATTATGTGTTGCCAAAGTATCTTTTTTTCATAGAAACAGTTAAAAATCCTGTTCTTTCTATTCCTTATTCATGTGCTTAATTTATAATACTTCTTGGATCTTTGTTCTACTTTATTAATCAATGTACAAATACTTAACTCTATTAAATGTACCATCATTTAAAATAATTTAACTTATCAAACATTTCTGTTCCTATTAAAATTCAGTTCATCACAGCTAGTACAAATTTGGAGGGCATTTTTTGTTAAAAGTGTCTACTGATTTTACTCAGTTCCTACCACACATATACTAAATAAAAACTTTTAAGGGAATGGTATTATGAATTGATGCACTTATGGATTTTACCAATATTACTGGCACAGTAGCCAGACATTTCCAGTGAGAAAAGTGTCTATGTCATAAGATTGGACTGCAAAAATTAGTTAACTATGGGAAAAAGAAGAAAAATAAGAGACTGACATTTTAAGAGTCTTGCAACATCAGCAGCAACTTGAGCTCTCTCCTATTAATATATGAAATGTTTTCTTCCTTTGTAATTAGATTTCATCACCCCTCTGCTATTTGCTACATAAACCCCAATTTAATTCTACCCACAACCTCAATTAGTTTCTTTTATGCTAATGGATAAGGTAATGTAGCACATTTTTCTCTCCTGGATTTTAGTTATAAGTTTATATTTGAGAGCAAAGCACAGAGAAAAATCGCAGCAAGATGGACAGTGTTAATAGCTAAAGAAAAAAGTCATAAGACAATGAGAAAATACAAATTAGAGAAGCAAAACCAAGACAATCTTGTTCTATGTGTTACATATTTAGCCAATGGTTGGGATTTGAAGAAATAAATGTTTCCTTCATGTGTGGTTTTCATTTTCCTGTTAAAGTTTACTATTGCAAACTTTGTGTCCAAAATACATTTTAAAATACTTGTTCATCTCATCTAGTCACAACAAAATAATTAAGGAACCCCCAGCCAGTTGAGTTCATTATACGTTGGTTGAAATCACACAAACAAGTAATTACACTATTTTTGAAAATCCCTCTTGTCACTAGGGTTTTGTTTTGGAAAGACTGTCCCTCTTCCCGCATCCCTACCTTAAAAGGACAATTTTTAAAGGTATCAAAATAAGTAGGATAAAGTACTGACAAAGGCAGTAAAACAGAAACTCGGACTAGCAAGGATAATACATGGCAAATGCTTGCCCTTCACAGGCTGTAAGGACTGAGTTCATGTGTCATGTGTGGGATCAGAGCCAACACGTGGTCTGTGCCATCTGAGACTCACAGCACTTAAAGTAGAAGACTGACTGAACTGTAGACAAACCAGAGGGAAGAAGAGTGGCTGCGAGAGTCAAATCAAACCTGTGATACATCTCTCTTGTGGTGTTGAGTGTAAGAAATGTCTACCAGAGAAACTCAGAGTTACTGAAACAGCAGAGTTGTTAGGCACATTTATCAGATTGGCCTGAGTCTGATATGACAGAAACAGCATGTTCTGCTATTCAATGAACCCATTGGTGTAAATACCACTCAAGCAGCCCATGAACTTCAGTGGAGATCTGTTTAGTTTGCACAAAACAAAAGAGAGAGCCTTTTTCTGACATTTTTGCTTCTAAGCACCAGGCAAAAACTTAACTACTGAATGGACTTGTTACAAAAAGGGAAGAAAGCTGTTGCCTGAAACCAAAAAGGACATCCCTGGAAAATCAATTATTTAAAATAACTTTTTTTAGAAACCATCAAATGGAAACTTCGGTATGAAATGAGACTTGGTTAATCTCTTCAAGAAGTATTCAGGAGACTCATTTTTCACTTAAAAGATGTCAAGGGATGGCATATGTCTACAATCCCAGCTACTCTGGAAACTGAGGCAGGAGGATGAAAAGTTCAAGGCCAGCCAGGGCAACTTCCTAGATAGCCTGTCTCAAAATAAAATTAGGGGAAAAAATAAAAAGAGAGAGGCTGGGGATGAAGCTTAGTGGTACAGTGCTTGCCTGGCATGTACAAATGTGCAAGGCTCTGGGTTTAAGTCCAAGTATTAGAAAAAGAAAGAAAGAAAGAAAGAGAGAGAGAGAGAGAAAGAAAAGACAGCTCAAAATTTTAAGCAGCTACATGATAAATCAAAATAACTAAGCTTGTGTAGATTATAACATTCTCAGAAAACAAAAGTTATTTCCAAAGAATAACTCTTTCAAATGAAAATTGTGCAGCAATGAAGTTGACGGAGAAATGAGCCAGCTCAGAGAAATAAACACTCTTGAACGTTGGTATTGGGAGCATAAAATGGTACAGTTTTTCCAGGGGGCAATTTGGCACTGATTAACAAAAGATTTAAACATGTTTAAAACTTTTACAGTAATCCCACTTCTAGGAATTTTTTCCAATAAGTAAACTGACAGTCAAAAGAAAGAGTCATAGACAATAATATCTGTTGTGGAGTTAATAATGGAAATAACCTTGATATTCTAAAATACGAAATTCGTTAAGTAAATATGCTACAGCCAATGTGATAGAACACTAGTAGTTTAAAATTATGTCAAAGAAAACCAATTAATGGCATTGGAAAATGTTCTTGATAGTCTGATAAATGAAAAAGCAAATTATAACATAGTAATATAAAGCAATCACAATTTTTAATCTATTTGAATGCATAGGAAGAAAGACTTTTCCTATATATTATACATCAGCACTGTCCAGTAGAAATATGGTCTAAGCCACATGCATAATTTTTAATTTTCTAATATTCACATTAAAAATAAAAAATAATTGAAATTCATTTTAACAATATACTAACCCAATACATATAAAATATTATTTCTATATGTATCAATGTAAAAGATATTAATAGTATATTTTGTACTCTTATGGCTAAGACTTTGAAATATTGTGTACATTTTATACTTACAGTCCCTATCATTTCAGACTATCCACATATCAAGTACTTGGTAACCACACTTGATTGTTGGCTAATGTATTGGGTGTGTACCTCAAGAACATGAGTGATTTCTGTTTTCATTTTTTTTCTTTTCTCCAAGTTCTACTTTTATGTTCAGAGAAAATCAGTATTTTAAGTAAATAAATAGTAGGAACAGGAAAAAATGTGGGTTTGGAATCAGAAATCTAGATTCTGTGGGTTATTCTATTATTTTTCTAATTTATTTGGTGTCCTTTGAATACCTGTGGTCCAACATGACACATGTAAATTTTTTGTATAGATAAGAGAAGCTTGTACACCCCACAAGGGATAATGGTGATATCAAAGGATATTTGATTCATGGGCAAGTGGGATAATGTGAACCAGTTTAGCACCATATAATTTATATCTATTACATATATGCTGAATGAAATTGTTAAAGAGTAAAATTTAACCCCAGAAAGAGTTATTTTGACACTTTAAAGTAGTTTTAAAGTCAGCAATCATATTATACACAGGAAACAAGCTGTACAAATTTATGACCAAGTTGAATAAACATATTGGTATCATGCTTCAACAATTTCTAGAAATATAAAGTCCTTATATTTAAGTCCAACTTCATACCACTTTGTTTATTTAAGACTTTGCTTACAAATTGCATGCATATTTAGTCTTGTTTGGGGGAGTTGATTGGTTAGTTAGTTGGTTGGTTAGTTGATATTTTGGAACTTGGCTGCAAAAGACTTGAGTTAATCATACTCTATAGTTCATAGCATGCTATTCTTATCACCATGCAAGACTGTTTTCTTGTTTGTTTCATTTTACCCTTATTCTCCATCTCCATTTTCACTTCGTTTCTTTCATAGACTTCAATTCCAATATGTTTGAAATATGTCCTTAACTATTCATGTAATCTTGTAAAGTATTTAGTGTTGTTTGTATATTTCTTCTTTAATTTATATGAATGTTTTGTAACAGATATTATTCTTTTATCAACCTTTCCCAAGACCATCTTTTAAAAATCTATTCGTGGTATTATTCTAATTGCTACACAGTATTCTATTGTATGCTTCCATCTTATTTTACTTATGCACTCCTTCATAAGTTATATTGATAACTCCTTGCTGCTATAAACCTCATCGAACAAACATCTTCACTCTGCGAAGTTAAATACCCAGAAATGGCATTGCTGATTCAAGGAGCCCAAACAGATTTAGTTTCAATGAACAAAACTGACAGCTGCCTACAAAATTACTATACCTGCTTATACTCTCTATAGCACTATGTAGAAATCTCACTTCCCTATATCCTTATAGTCACTAAAAATTGACCGCACTTTTAAACTTTGTCTTTGATAAGCCCTTTGGTGAGAGGTCTTATAGTTTCAGCTGCAAGATATAAACAGCTTGTAATTTGTCACTTTCATCTTTAAAACAAGAAAAAAGTTGAACAAACTACAAATCAACAATTTTTCTTAGATTTACTAGAGAATGAAGGTTGTAGGGCAAACTGTCACCCCAAGATCAGGAGAGAGGGAAATCCAGAGTGTCGTAATCAGTATTTGCTTATGTGGAGCAGAAGCCCCTGGAGCCATCAATGGTGAGAAATACTGAAAGTCACATTAGAGTCAGAGTGTAGACTATTGTGAGAATGGGAAACTCCTGGAGACCAGAGTCTTTGTAAAGTCCCTTCATACTCATGGTTTTACCTCCTGGAACTCCAATAAGTTCTCACAGTGAAGAGCCAAGAAAGGTTCTCTCCTAGCTCCAGTAGGGTAAAAGAAAAATAACCTTTGCAAAATATGTAAGGATGTTCTCTATCACCAAGGCCTGTACTCCAGGGGAAAACCTTAACAGATCCTACCTACAAGGGGATACTTTCCACACTGCAGTCCCCTCTAGTTTTCTTTTCTCACTTAAGGTGAGGAAAAAAAAAAAAGCTATAAAATACTTGTGTGAGTCCCAGCCCAGGGACACAGACCTACTAAAGAACTATTATTTAATCATAATTTTATAGAACACTTTCCTTTCTCCACACTTGACTGCCACATCAAAGGACTCCAGTATAATAAGAGTTCACTATAGCTGAAAGAACTGCTAGGTTCAGGTTCCTATCCCAAGAGTTCTTAGGGAAACCCAAAGACAAGTGAGAAGACAAAAATGAGGACACTGGAGGAATTTAAAGTTCTTGGTCCCTAAAAGTACAGAAAATCTTAAGTAGAACCCAACTCAAAGCTTCATATTGAGACCTATTTACCTTAGTCCCTATTTCCAATGTATCAAGTCCATTTTTCTACAAAAACTGCAAGGCACCTAAAAGGAAAGAAAGACACAGTCTGAAGAGAGAAGATATCAGAACCAAACTCAGGTAAGACACAGATTTTAGAATAATAATTTAGAGAATTTAAAATAGCTGTTACATTATAATTTTATGTTATGTTTTATGTTATATTTTTATATTATGCTATTATATGTTGTGTTATGTTATGGGCTTTAATGGAACAAAATAGAAAACATTCAAGAACAGATAGGAGATATAAGCAGAGAAAAGGTAACTTTAAGAATCAAAAGAAAATATGTACTAGAAATCGAAAACACTGTAAGAGAAATGAAAAAAAAATGTCTTGACGAGCTCATTAGTAGACTGGACATAACCAAAACCGATTAGCAAGATGAAAGATAGATTAATAGAAGCTTTCCATACTGAAATTCAAAATGGAAAATAATTTGAAAATAAGAACAGAATATCTAGGGACAATGAGTTAATTTCTGATAAGCATAAAATAATACCCCAATGTTTCCTAGTCATTTAAACTTGCCCTACCCTTCAACATGCTGAACACAAAGTCAACAATTTAATCATTTTAATCCATCTGCCCCTTTTCATCTTCATTCCTCGTATATGCCATGTTTATCCATCAGTCATATTGTTAGCTTATATTCCATCTCCATGACACCATTTTTCTTACTGATGGTTAATTGTTAATTCTGTATTCTGAAGTTTACATGTTGCTTCAAAGAATATTTTTTTTTTTTTTGGCTAATATTCTCTCAGAGCTATGGAGGTTCCATAAGGCCTTTTATCTAATCTGTCAAATGCTCACTAGGTCTTCCCAGCGCTTATAGGTTTTCCTGTGTTTCCTGTTTAAGCCTGAGCTATTCTGGTCCCTCTATTTTCATTTCTATTTATGCTGTACACTAAAATTTTCACAGACCATGGTAACTTGGACCTTAATGTTCTCAGCATGGTTTCAACTTAAACTTCTTGCTTTTGCACCTCTCTTATCTGTCTAGCCATTCTTTATCTACCAATATTCTATCCATAAATATAGGGTGCTCATTAAAAAATCTCTGAGGTATATTTCAGAGATGTATAGTGTATATCATTTGAATATAAAATTTAGCTCCAGAAGGTATGATGTATTTCAAAACGCCTGGCCTTGAAAACAGGAAACAGATTTGGCCCCCACCCTTTGCCCTTGTTAACTACATGAGCTATATGAGTGAGTTACATTGTTTTAGCCTCAATTTTTCCATCTTTAAAATGTGATAATAATCCACATAAGTTATCGTGAAGACTATATAAAATTAAATAAGAATTTATACAACTGTGTCTAGGTACAATGAATGCTTTTTTTTGGTTTGTTTACATTTTTTAAACTGAATAATAAAAGTTAGAATATGGGAAGCAGCACATTTAAGGAAAAACTTTTTTAATATAAATAGAATGAAAAGAAAGCTTTGTTCCACTTTCTTTTGGACTTATGAATTCTGTAGTATTTATTCTTTTTGGTGAAACCATCCAAAAGACATACATTCTTATCCCTCACTCTTAAGCTTTTTGACATATTTAAGTCTTCTCTTTAGATTTATAAAATTTTATAATATTTTAGAATATTGCAACTAAATTTTCCTCACTGTGGCATTCTGAATAAACTCAGATCCATAAATGCATTGAGGCATATAATCAGAGCAACCTGAAGCATCTGGACCCACTTTTAAACTGCTGTAAGAGACTATTTCAAGAAGGAGTTTCTTCTTGGGTCAAAAGAAAGTATTCTAGAATCCAAATAACTAACTAACGAGTCTGTTAGAAAGTTGAAATAGAAAAATAAAGCCAATATATTTCATGGAGATTTTACAATGTGAAAAATGTTGATATCAGTGTTTTTCCAACTATAATAAGACTCCCTTAACTAAAGTGACAATGTTCCAAACAGGAGGAGGAAGTGGGGGAAGAGAATTGCCATCAGTTAATACCTACAGTCTCACAGCAACTGCTTTGCCCCAAACAGTTGCTATGAAACTTTCCTGGGAGGATCAGTGTGGCTTCCAGGAATTAGCCCTAGAAAAATGGAGACAGAATGGAAAACTAGGCCTCTAACAGCAGTACTTAGCATTGTTTTATCCTCCATGGTGCTGGAAAAGATGAACCAGCTCTGTCACACCCATGAAGTCTAGAAGAACAGACTGGTAACAGGGTCAGCGGACATACTGGAGCTACCTTCATCCATTGTTCCCCTCTTCATGAACTGGACTGTTCTGGCCACAAACTTAGCTATCCCTTCCTTCCAATTCCCTTAGAACAGATCAACTTGCCTAGGCTGTATTGATGTAACATGCTTTGCATGGACTTTTAGGAGAGCTGAAGAACCTAAGCATATCTAAAACAAAAAGTCATTTTAACTAAATGGTATACAATAGATTCCCCTCAACCCCAGGTAGCCTAGATTAGACTCAGGCATAATGACAAGCTTCAGTACAAAGGAAAAAGGGTAAGTTGCCTTCATAGTCTGACTTAGGGATTCCTGTCAGTTTAGCCACTGTTTTGGCATTGATTCAGTCTTTTCCTGAAAAGCTGGAACAGAATGATTAACTTTCATCATAACTGAGTACTAACAGATTATATAATCTCATTTTGTGGATTTTACCTTTACAGGTGACATTGATAAAGCTACTTAACAAGTGGGATATAACTTAGATAACTAAGTTAACTATAACACTAGTTCTCCCCCAAGGCAGAACCTGAAACAAAATTTGCATTTGGATTGCTTATTTAGGAATTACTTTTTATGTCATCTTATATGGTTAATTTTATGTGCAGCTTGACTGGTCATTGGGTTCCCAGATTAAATATTATATCTACGTATGTGTTTAAGATTAGCCTTTGAACCAGAAGATGTAATAGATTGCCCTCACGGGTATGAGTGGATATCATCCAAACCACTGAGGGCCTGATCAAGACAAAAAGCAGAGGAAGCAAGGATTCATGCCCTTCCAGCATGCCTGATTAAACGGGAATATGAATCTTTTCCTGCTCTTTGACTATGATTTACAGCATTGGCTCCCTTGTTCTTGAGCCTTTGAATTCAGATTAGAATGACGCCATTGGGCTTTCATGGTTCTCCAGCTTGCAGACAGCACATCATGGGACTTCTCAAACTATGTAACCATCTGAGCTAATCCCTCATAATTAGTAATAATAAATCAATCTATCTATCTCTCAGATCTTTTTCTATGGAAAATCTTAACAGATTTTGTTATCAAGAGTGGTTCTAAAGGAATCAAATGTTAAGAATGAATTTTCTGAAAATTTTCTAGGGTTTTTAGAATTGGCTGTCTAATCTCATTAAATTCAAATATGCTAATGACCGTATTTTCAGTAAAAAGAAATCATTCCTAATTCATGGCATGATTTAGCAATAGAGATAAATAAAATATTTGCATTGGTACTCCTCATCGACTTTTTATAAAAACCAAGGAGCTAGGTGCCTATTGTTTATGATACTTTTGGACGTTTTTGGAAAACTAATGAATATTGAGTGGTTATTCCTAATGTTGCTAAACAAAATGCTGTAAAAAAAATAGTTCAGGGGTCTGAATTCCTAGCACTAGCACTGCATAAATAACCTAAGAATATCTATGTGTACCCTAAGACCCTCATCACCTGTAGCTGTGGAAATGAAAGTGCTAAAAATAAATGAACTAGATACATCATGTGACTGAATTAGAGCACAGGTTCTCTTCCTAGCCCTCACAGTAGGCACTGTTAAGTGGAAAACATTAATGACACAGAATGCAATCTTCTAAGTTGGGATGGGGTTGTGTGAAATGGTCCTGATGGAGTTGGGGACATTAATTTCCTAAAAACTTATACATCTTCTTTTCTAGACAGAGAACCCTCCCCACCCCAAGCAGAGTGGTAGCCCCATTATGAGCAGAATTGGCCTCCCTGGCGTGAGGAGAAATGATCTCTCCAGCTGGAGAAAGAAGCCTGCCAGCCTCAGCAGCAGTAGCATCTCTATCCCCATGATAGCCACCTCCCTACTTTCAGTGGTATCAGTTTCCCTACCCACAATGCTATCAGGCTTTTCATCTCCATCTCAAGGAATTAATTGTGTTGCCTGAGGAAACTGAAATAACCCCAACTGAGGCAGGTGCCAAGCAAGACAAGGTTGGTTCTCCTCAGGACCCACCCCCAACACCACTCTTTGCTTCAAGGTTTTAACTAAATCCAAATCTCAGCAAGCCCCTAAAGATAAGCTGGTATGCATGACCCATGAGGAAGTAGATTAAACTTTAATATAATTACTTAAGTTTCTTTATTTATACAGGCAAGAAATCTCAGAAATATGTGAGAAGGAATACTAAGAGTTTTGGATAACAGTGGGAGAAACAAGAAATTGGAACAGGCTAAATGTATTGATTTATACTCACTAAGCAGAGGTTCTACATTTTATATTTCTGTTTAGGGAAATTTTTAAAAAAAGCTCTAACATTTTGCTTTATTGGTTGGCTGAAAGAGGGGCCAAAAGGTGGTCTACCATGAGTGAATTAGAAATGCCATATACAAGTTGGTTAAATCTAGAGAAATGGATTCAAGGCTTAGAGAAATTGGAATATTAGAGTCTATTTTTTATTTAGGATCTATTCATTCATAGTGGATCCAGAAGACATACCTTTCACCATAACCATGAAAAATAAGTTTGTGAGGAGTGTCCTGGCATCCTTAAAGAGTTCTGTGATTGCTCTTCTCTATAGGCCAGAATTCACAATGTGAACTGTAGTTACTGAATTGGGAAATACCCCAACTACAATTGGGTAATTGCATCCTACAATGGTCCAGGATCACTCATCTGCAATTTAGACTTGCCAAAGAAAAACTGAGTATGGGTATTGTGATAGACAAGAGAGTCAAAATAACAATCAGAATACTCCGGATGGAGCACACCCTATGGTGCTGGCTAGTTGATCAGGGTCTTCTAAGATGTTAAGTAAATAGGAAGCCTGTTGGATCTTTTACTTAATCTGTAGGAGCCAAAGGGTTCTAGGTCTAATAGACAGAACTTTAATCTAAGTCATTAGAATAGAGTCATGGCCCTTCAATCAACACCAGACTTGAGCCAGTTTATAGACCTGAAATTCCTTAAATGAAGAGGGGTCTCAGTTCCTTGGAGAAAAATCCCAATGTGCTATGGAATATTCGTCTGTTAATCTATCTGCCATCCTTTAAGTAATCTATAGTCTTTTACCAGGGTAACTGTATATTGGGGAAAAGAAAACAATCAGTGCTTTCAAGGTCTTCTGGAAATGAACTCTAAACTGACAGTAATTCTGAGAGACCCAAAAATGTCACTGTGCTCTCAGTCAGAGTAGGGGCTTTTGGAGGACAGGTTATCCACAGAATTTTGGCTCAGCCCTGTCCCACATTTGGTCCGGTGGGGCCCCAAACTCACCCTATGGTATTTACCAAGTTCCAGAATGTACAGTTGGAATAGACATACTTATCAGTCAGCAGAATCTCCACTCTCCACATTAATCTTATCTACTAATGTAGAGAAAGGGCTATAATGATTACAGATACCCAGTGGAAATCATTAGAAAGGACTCCACCAGGAAAATACTAAACCAAAAGCAATGCTGCACTACTGAAGGAATTTCAGAAATTACTGCCACCCTCAAAGATTTAAAGGAGTTGGGGGTAGTAATTAACTTAACTAGGGTGGTGACTCCAATTGCAGCTGCTAAACCAGATGTGATCTCGTCACTTCAGAAAATTAACTTACCCTCTGGCACTAGCATGTAGCTATTGATCTGATAAATATCTTTTTTCTCAATACTTCATCATAAAGACCATCAAAAGCATGTTGCTTTTAGCTGGCAACACAAAAAATACACCATCCTGACTTACCTCAGCAGTAGAGCAACTCTCCAGCCCTGTCATAACTTCATTCATGGGGCTCTTGATTGCGTTCTCTTCTAAAGATATTCTAATTGTCCATGTACACTGATGACAATGTGCTATTGGACTGAATGGGTGAGAAGTGGCAACCACTCTGAACTTATCTGTAAGATAGTTGTGTATTAAGGGTAGAAAATAAATCAGACTAAAATTCAGGGGCCTCTACTTCATGAAATATCTTAGTTCCGGTGGTGTGGAGCATGCCATGATATTTAAAGTGAAGAATAAGTTGTTGAATCTATCCTATCACCAAAAAGGAAGCACAATACCTAATGGGCCTCTTTAGATTTTAGAAGCAACATAGACTCACTTGGATGTATTAGTTAATCCTATTTACCAAGCAAACTAAAATGCTGTTAATTTTGAGTGGAACCCAGAACTATCCAACTCTTGGAAACTGGTCCAGTCTGCTAGGCAAGTTGCTCTGCTACTTGAATCAGAAGACTCGGGAGGTCCAATGGTGCCTGAAATATCAGCAGCACATAGGGATGCTGATGGGAGCCTTCGGTCACTATAGGTGAACTGCAGTGCGTGCCCTTTAGTATTTTTGATCAAAGTCCTTCCATCTCCTGCAGATAATTACTCTCCTTTGGAGAAATAGCTCTTAATCTCCTACATTATTTTAGTAGAGATTGAACTCGTAACCGTGGTCCACCAAGTTACCATGAAACCTAAATTTCTCATTGTGAATGGTGTTATCTAATATCCAAGCCATAAATTTGGTTATATATAGAAATACATCATCATAAATGGAAGTGGTATATACATGATTAGACCCAATTAGACTCTGAAGGCATGAGTAAATTACAATAAAAAGTATCCTGAATACTCTTGGTTCCCACACCTGTGATGCTGCTTTCTTTCTCCCAGTCTACTCCCATAGCTTCATGAAGAGTTTCTTTAGATCAGTTAACAGAGAAAGAGAAAAGGTGGGCCTTGTTTACAGATTGTCGTACACAGTAACCATCTGGAAATGTGCAACTGCGGTTCTATAGCCCAAGTTGTAAAAGACAGTGGTGAAGAGAGATCCTCCCAGTAGGCAGAAGTGCAAATAGTCCACCTAGTTGATTAGAAAGAGAAATGGCCAGATGTGTGATTGCATATCAGTTCATGGGTGGTGGCCAACAGTTTTACTGGATGATCAGGGAGTTTGAAGGAAAATTATTGGAAATTTTAGTGAAGAAAGAAACTTGTAAAAGATATATAGAGACTGAACAAAAAGAATATAAAGATATTTGTGTTCCATGTGAAAACTTACCATAATATTCAAATGTGGATACCAATCAGCTCATTCACCAGCCATCCCTGTCATCACCTCGTGGGCTCAAAAAATAAGTCACCTTGGCGACTGGCAGTAGCATGCACTTTTACTCATCAAGGCTGACCTGGTTATAGGCACCACTAACTGCCCAGTCTTCCAGCAACTAAAACCAGCACTAACATCCCTGATATGACAGCATTTAGGGTGATCTGTCAGCAAAATGGTGGCAGATCAATTACATTGGACCCCTTATTTATAGAACAAGTGTTTTAGTCTCACTACAATAGACATTTTATTTTGCTCTTACTCTGGATAAGAATTTGCCTTCCTTGCATGCAATACTTCTGCTTAAACTACCAGCCATGGACTTGTAAAATGTCTTATTCACCATCTATTCTACACAGCATTGTTTCTAATCAAAGAACTCAGTTCACAGCAAAAGAAGTATAGCAATGGATCCATGTTCAGGGAAGACATTGGTCTTACTTTGTTCCCCACTATCTGAAACAGCTGGTCTGTGAAGATGAACTGGTGAAGTCACCTTGGAAGACTCAGAGCACTAGGTAGATAGGTGTCAATACCTTCTAGGGCTGGGGCATGTTTCTCCAGAGAATTGTATATGTTCTGAAATCAGTGCTCAATATATGGTGCTTGTCTCCCATGGCCAGTATTCATGACTCCAAAATGCAGAGGTGGAAGTGGAGTGGCACCATTTACTACTTACCCCCCATGACCCAATTGCACAATTTTGGATATTTATTTCTGTGACTCTGCTCTTTTGGCCTAGTGGTCTTAATCCCAAGGGAGGAATATTTCACTTGAAGAAACAACCATGATTTCACTGAGCTGGAAGTCAAGATTGCTATCTAGCCACTTGGGATTCCTCAAGTCTTCTCTGAATCAAAAAAAAAAAAAAAAAAGTTACAATGCTGACTGGAATAATTCATTCTGAAAACCAAGAGGAAAACTGACTACTACTCCACAATGTAGATAAGAAAGAATAGATCTGGAATGCAAGGATTCCAAATTTCTGTTGCTTATAAATTACCCAGTCTAAGGTCTTTTGTTATTGGAGCTCAAATTTACTAAAGCAGGGCTTCTTTTACGTTACCATGCTCTGTGATTAATGTCAATAGAAAATGACAGGGAGGGAGAGCATGGGAGGAAGATTAATTCTAGATAGGGAAGAGGGGTAGGAGGGAAAGAGAGGGAGAAGGGGAATAGCAAGGATGGTGGAATGTGATGGTCATCATGATACAAAATACATGTATGAAGATTTGAATTTGGTGTCAACATACCTTATATTAAAAACAGAGATATAAAAATTGTGGTGTATCTGTGTATTAAGAATCGTAATGCATAAAAAGAGTATATGTATAGTGGCATAATTTGGCATGAAAATACTTTATATACAGAGTTACAAAAAATTGTGCTGTATATGGGTAATAATGAGTGTAATGCATTCCACTATTGTCATGTATCTAAAAAATAAATTTTAAAAAAAGAAAATAACAGACCAGTCCAGGAAGGGTGACTAATGTTCCACATCCTTCAGGAATGAAGTTTTAGGTTACTCCATCAAATAAAGACCGCAGCCAGCTAAGGTTCATGCTGAAGGAATAAACTACAGCGAGGGTAGCAGAAGAAGGTATTTACAAATGCTTGTTATAAACATGAGTCCAGTTATACAAATGATAACTACAATTTCATGAGTATTTCCTCCTATTTCACTATGAATATGTTTTTGTGTCCTTTGTTTTCCTCCCTCTATTATTACTTATCATGTAACATAAGATGCATTGGCTTTAAATCATAGTACTTATGTATAATTTACATCACAGTATTTGAGTTTAAAGGTATCAAGGAGAAGAGTAAACATTGCTCAAGGACTTCATTTCCTCTTCTGGAGAAGGAGTTATGCATTTTTAGGCATATGCAAGGGAGCTCTATCATGTTAAGCAGATTTTATAGCCTTGTTGTTGGCTGTATTGGGGAGTTAAGTGTGGTTAAAGGTGATGCATTTGAGTACCAAAATAAAAAAATGATGGATTTATGATGGTTAATTTTATATGTTCCAATCATTTCTGCGTATGTCTCAGAGAATGTTTCTGAACAAGATTAGCATTTGAGTTGGTGGGCTTAGTAAAGTAGACTGGCCTCCCCAGTATCATCTAATCCACTGAAAACCTGAATGGAACAAAAAGGAGAGGAAGAGAGGATTCATTCCCTCCTTGTTTACCTAACTGGCCTGGGAAGGAGGAAAGGCTAAGACAAGATTCATTATCGAAGTTACTGCTGATAATGGAGTAGCATAGCTTACTCCCATCTTGGACCTTCTAAGGAGCTTACAGGATGCCTCTCAGAATTGAAAACACAAGGATCAAATAAGTATTTATCCATCATCTCCTATCCTCATCAGTTGAGGACTTGTCTCATGAGAATATTTTACGGCTCTACATTTCAGACGAGCATACACATACACACACATACACACTGAAGTTTGCAGCAATGGACATTAGTACAGAAAATGAAAGAACCATGGTATATACTTGGGGCGAGAAATACTAGTGTAGGATGAGTTGGGAACCTGTGCAAGGTGGTTTATGATCATCTTCTATGCTGAAAACAAAGGTGAGGTAAAGAGGATGTATCTGAGAGGTTTCTGACTCAGGTACAAATCTGATAGCTGAATTGAAAACTGAATTCTACATTTCTTAATAGAATTTTCTTTTAGTGACTACAATACTGGTCTTAAAGGTATAATAAAATAGCCCTTCCTAAGACCTTCAAGTACAGTTATAAACAAGTTGCTTTTAAAATTATGCAATCAGAGGGATTACAGAGTAGAAAGATCCAGACCCTTCCTTCTCCCATGGAAACAATAGATTCAAGAATACCTAGACCGATTCCCTTTATAAGCAATCTAGAAATCAACTAAGAAGCTCCTAATTTCCACCTAACACAAAACCAGTACATGAAAGGCAGTAGGAAGATTGATGGCACCTTCTCACCACAGGTACAGAATCACATCATCTAAAGGAAACTCCCAGCTCCCTACTGCCCCTGGAGAGAGAAAAACTGGACTATTCATCCAGGATTCTGACTTTGCAGATGAGCTTCTCAAGGTACTGGCTCCCGTCTTGCCTGTCTCAGAGCACTGACAAGGCTTGGTATGATCTAGATGCCTGGGGAGGTACAGCAGACAAACACAAAAGAAGGTGAAATGACAGGTTCCAAGGAAGGAAGGAAAGAAGGAAGGGAGGGAGGAAGAAAGAAAGGGAGAGAGGAAAAAGAGAAGAGAGGAAGGGGAAAATCCCTCTAACGAGTATTTACACACAAGTGCAGCAGTCATGACACATTCATATAAAAGGTTTGAGGGTTTTAGAATTTAGCCTGATTAATGGGCAAAGGTCTTTGTCAACACAAAGCCAACTTATTCAGACAAGGAAAGGTGGCTGGGCTGTCGTTGTTGTTGTTGTTGTTGCTGCTGGATTTTATTTTATCTTTATTGTTCTTGTTTTGTGTATGCTTGTTTAAGATTCAGGAATATTACCACAAAGTTACAAGGAAAATTTTAAAAACAAGGTGTGTGTGTGTGTGGGGGGGGGTCAATCAAAGGAACTAAATGAAAAATATAAACAATCCAAAAGAAATGGAGCTATATGTATGACTTGACAAAGAATCCAAATAACCCTCATAATGAAGTTTCACAAGCACAGGAAACCTATGCCTGAACAAAACGAGAACTTTAGCACGTAAGTAGTAGGTATAGAAAGAAATTAAACAGAAATTTGGAAATTGAAGAATTCAATAAATGAAATTACAAAACAAAAGTACTAGAGGGGTTCAACAGCAGATCTGATGAAGCAGAAAGAACTAGTGAACATGAAGCCAAGTCAATAGAATTTATCCATGTAGAAAGTAAAAGAGAAAAAAGATGGAAAAAGGAAAAAATTCTAAAATACTTATGAGATGTCATCAAGAGGACCAATATGCACATTGTAGGAAGTTTAGAGGGAGAGGAAAGAGAAGAGGCCAGAAAGTCTATTCTGAAAAATAATGGCCAATAGCCAGGTATGGAAGTGCACTCCTGTAATTCCAGCGTCTCTGCAGGCTGAGACAAGAGGATTGCAAGTTCAAGGCCAGCCTCAGCAACTTAGCAAGACCATTTCTCAAAAATAAAGCATAAAATGGACCCAAGATGTAGTTCAGTGGTAGAGTTCCCCTGAACTTAAGTCCCAGTACAGCAGGAAAATAATAATAATAATAATAATAATGGCCAAAACCTTTCCAAATCTCTGAATGGAAATGAACATCAAAATTTAGAAGTTTAACAGACCCAAATAGAAGGAATTCAAAGAACTCCATATCAAAATACATTATAATCAAACGGTTAAAAGTACAAGACAATGAGACAATTTTGAAAGCAGCAAGAGAATAGCCACTTCTCATGTACAAGGGAGCAATCATGGTGACTATCAGTAGATTTCTCAACAGAAACCATACAGGCCAGAAGTGGGTGAGAAGATATATTCACAAAATGCTAAAAAAAAAAAAAACAGAAAAGAAAAGAAAACAAACAAACAAACCAACCACTGCCTGTCAAGGATAATATATCCAGCCTGACATGGTGGCCCACATCTGTAATTCCAGCAACTTGAAACCCTGAGAAGAAGGATCACAAATTCAAAGCCAGCCTAGCAACTTAGGGAGAACCTGTCACAAAATTTTTAAAACTAGGGGCTGAAATTATAGCTCAACCATGAAGTGCTTGCCTCCCACCTGTGAGGCACTAAACAGTGAGACCCTGTGTCTAAATAAAATACAAAATAGGGCTGGGGATGTGGCTCAGTGGTTGAGTGCCCCTGAGTTGGAAGAAAGAAAGAAAGAAAGAAAGAAAGAAAGAAAGAAAGAAAGAAAGAAAGAAAGAAAGAAAGAAAGAGAGAAAGAGAGAAAGAGAGAAAGAGAGAAAGAGAGAAAGAGAGAAAGAGAGAAAGAGAGAAAGAGAGAAAGAGAGAGAGAGAGAGAGAGAGAGAGAGAAAGAGAGAGAGAGAGAAAGAGAGAGAGAAAGAGAGAGAGAAAGAGAGAGAGAGAAAGAGAGAGAGAGAGAAAGAAAGAAAGAGAGAGAGAGAGAGAGAGAGAAGGAGGGAGGGAGGGAGGAAAGAAAGCAATTGACAAAAGTTATAATAAAACACTATGCAAAAATAATTACTTCAAATGAAAATTGATTGAATCCCCCCCCTCCAAAAAAAAAAAAAAGATTAGAGTGACTGAGAGATTGTTTTAAATACCCCAGCAATATGATGTTCACAGGATACTCTTTAAATTTAAAGGAACACATAGGCTGAAAGTGAAAGGATAGAAAAATATGTTCCACGCAAATGTCAATTAACCTTTTTATCATTGTATATATTTGCATTAGACCATTTTCTACTGTTCTTGAGAATTTAGCCATTTTTTAAACAATAGTCTTTTATTTGGCTCATGGTTCTGAAGTCTAAAATTTAGGGCCCAGAAACTGTTTTCTACCTGTATCTGACTTTTTTTCAATGATACACATCGCTTTAACAGTTGAAGGATCATTTCATTAATCATTTGTCTTTGTAGCTTGTGGTCTTCTTTAAAAGCCCTTTCAAAGAATCACTTTGAAAGCAAATTTCTTTCAAAGAATTACTGATTCTTATATTCAGTATATATTTCTTTTTTGATTTTATGCATTGGGTACCATTGTTCTTATATGCTTTCTCAATTTTAGGGACAAATTCAAGGCTTGCAGAGTATAAAAAAAATTGCCAAAAAGCAACAAAAATTAAAACTTCTTAAAGTCAGATAGAGTCACATTCTCTAGATTAGGGGACATAAATTATTCAAAGGCTTTGCAAGCACCCCCATCACCAGATTTTCTGGCTTAATTTGCTCAGGTTCATTAAAACAAAACCAGGGTTTTAGTATGACCTCTTATTCTAAGGAATGCATTAATACATAAATAATATTAAAATCAACAAAGTCAGGCCATGAAACAACTGAAATAGATGAAAGTTGTCACAGGAAATGTGAATGGCACACACTGAGGCACAGGGTCCACTATTCAAAGTCCTTCAATGAGAACACAAAAGTGATCCGAATAATGCCTAGAAAAAGAGAAAATTTATCCTAGATAGTAAATTTCTTCATTCAGGAAAACCAAACATTCACGTCATGTTTTCACTGAGAATAGGTGGAGCTTCCAAAGAAGAATTTAAGAAATTTCACAGTGGTCACACGTGACAGCAATAATCAGGGAGTAGAATGAGAGGAAGTGGTGAAAACAGTATTACTACACCTATTGGTTCTAACTGAAGAACAATCCCCAAGTACCCAGTTACCATTCTTGAAATGACAGGGATAGAGAGCAACAATGCACAGCCATTTTTGTGCCCAAGTGCAACCCAATTTCATAAACAAAGTTTTAGAGCAGGTAGACCTAAGTCATCAGGCTAGACTACAATTTATTCTTAATTGTAATCACTCCCGAAAACACAGAAGAGATTCTGTGGTCCCACTATCAGTCTTCTAATAAGTTGGTATGATTTCTGGATGCTTTGACCTGGTAACTGGATGGCTGAAATATCATAGGACCAGTTGAAATTCTTAGGGAGAAATGAAGCTAAGGGAGGGTGAACTAACATTTTAAAGTCAGGCCAATGACTTATCAGAGCTAATAAAAACCACAGCAAACCTCATTCGTAGGTTGTTTATTCATGCAATAAGCATTACAGTGTTGTCCAGTGGGATTGTATCATATATGGTGTTCCATGGAACTTCCTGATATGAGCTATTCACTCACTATTATTCCAGTTGCTGACTTCCCAAGTTATACATGGCATCCCATGTCCAGCACCCTGACTCCTATTCTGAGGACCATCCTTGAAGATTCAGTCACTGAAAGCACTAATTGAAAGGCAGATACTCCCATAACATCACCCCCAAGGAACCAACAACAATCATTTGGTAAAACCCAAAAGAATAACACTAAGAAAATAATGTTTTCATTTAGATCATTTTCTACCAATGGATAATATTTATTTTACTAATAATTACAGCTTATCATTGGCATTCAAAGAAGTTTGAGATTAATGGGGGAACTAGCTAAAATTACTTTGATTCATAGCCATTACAATTATTTTGATTTTTATGTCTTTGCTTCTGTCTTCAGGCTGCTAAAATGTGCAATGTCACTTGTCCTGGGCTTTGATATTCGTATCTCTGCTTTACTAAGATTCTCCTTTTCATCATGCTGCCTTGAGTAAACCTGGGACAGTCTGCCATAACCCAATCTGCTGCTTTGATTTCTTGTTGGAATTTTTAATTTTCAAAGCCCTCAAGAAAATAAGAAGTGTGTCTCATATAGCACAGCGCCTGGAAGCCAAAGAGGTATGACTTTAGGTTCCTAGGTCAGCTAAATGGCCTTCCTTACCTTTAACTTCTCTGATACTCACACTTCCTAAGTAACTCCCCCTGTCCCTTGAAAATGAGCAGACAGCATATTTAAAGCACTAATTTTCACCTGTGCTTCATGTATAAAGGTTTATTATCTATTTCGTGCTTATATTGTCCTACATACAACAGATAAACACAATAAAATTCCTGCCCTCAGAAAACTTACACTAACATTTGGAGACAGAGTATAAACAAGTAAACCTGCACAAAGCATGTCAGATAATCATATGATGATAATTATTCTCTAGAAAGGTCAACTAGAGTAAGGAAGATAGTAAATGGGGTGTGTGCAACTCTTCCTAGAGTAGAATCAAGGAAAATGACTTTTGAATGGATTCCAAAAGAAAGTGAACAAGAAAGATGTGTGTGTGTGTGTGTGTGTGTGTGTGTGTGTGTGTGTCTTTTAAGAAAGAATAATAAGTAAAACAGCACTGACATAGGGACATGCTTGGCATATTAGAGAAACAGAAGAACACCCAGTGCAATCAGAACAGAGTAAGCAGAAAACAGATGGTATCAGTGAAATAGAATGACCAGATTACTTTTGTTTTTGCCAATCATTCAAGAACTTGGGGGCTGGGTTGTAGCTCAGTGGAAGAGTGCTTGCCTAGCATGTGTGAGGCACTGGGTTTGATTCTCAGCACCACATAAAAATAAATAAAATAAAGGTCCATCAACAACTAAAAAATATTTTTTAAAAAAGAACTTGGGCTTATACTTGAATGAGGTAGAAAGTCATTAGAATATTTTAAGCAAAGGAATGATCTTATATATTAAAATATCTCTTTGGCTATCATAATCTAGATATAGGGAAGCCTGAATAATTAGAGCCATCGATGCCATCTAGCTGAATGACAATATAGCCAAGTTTTACTGCCTTATTCAACTATCAAGCAATAAACTCCATGTTCTATTGTTGGGTAAGATTTTTAATCTATCAACATGACTCCTACAAGATATTTTAATATATTTATTTCCTAAAATCATATTCTGCTTGCAGTGTAATTCCATGTCAATTCTTAGTAATATTTACATTCAATTAGTAAGTTTTCAAAACATAAAAAATATGAAAAAGGAATATATGCTTGGTTAAATATATCTAAAGTAAATAATCACTATGAAATTCTTCCTTTAAACTTTCCAAGGGTGACTCTGTTTTATTCCACTCAGTGGAAGCTGGACAGCCTCATTAAAAC
Source organism: Callospermophilus lateralis (assembly GCF_048772815.1). Classification (NCBI taxonomy): domain Eukaryota; kingdom Metazoa; phylum Chordata; class Mammalia; order Rodentia; family Sciuridae; genus Callospermophilus; species Callospermophilus lateralis. The sequence goes on from NC_135309.1 coordinate 129,867,962, forward strand.
AAATCTTTACCAACTAATTTCAGTGAAAATTTGAGCCCAACCACTGGTGATGAATTTTACTGTATTTTCAAGCACCATTGATCCAAAATGGACAGTGTCGTAGTTATTTCCCACCTATAATGGCAAGTTTGAAAGGGGACAGAATAGGATGAAAGTTTGGGAAGCTCTATGCTCAGGTCTGTCATTACATTTTCAATCTCTATTCAATAAACATTTTTGAACATATGCAAGTCTCTACACTAGCCTCTAAATGAGGACAAATTAAGATAAGTTCATTGATGTTAAGAAGTTTAGTTTTTCTAAGAAATTGCATATATTCAGAACTTCCTAAGTACTACTTTGTCACTACAAAAACCTCTTCAAAGAAAAGTACAATTAGTTTTGAATTTTCCATCATTTGGTTTATTTGTACCATGCAACTTCTCCCCTAATTAGTGCAGATAATTAAAAGTTAAATTTCTTTCCAAAGCAGAGAATAGCCAGTTGGCCCACCCTCTAGGAAATGGAGCATTTTCAGATTGTAATCATAATGGACAGTTTAAGACGAGAAGAGACCCACAATGTCATTTAATCCATCTCTCGCCTGTAGGCAGGGACACATCTTCACCACAGCCAAGCAGACAGGCCTCATTGCTTCAAGTCCATGTTCATCCATGTTCTTAGCCAAGTTTTAAACCAGTTTTATATATCTGAAAAATATTTCATCTCTAATCACTAAAAAAATAAGAATAATGAATTTGAAAAAAAAACTTCCAATGAATATACAAATGTAGAAATTTTTAGGAGTTAGTGGTTGTCCAAGGCATTGTAGAACTGGCCATAAATTTTCATTTTGGGATGGGACACTATAAGAAGGCACTAAGGTCCTTTCCTGTTATTGAGGCTAAGCAAAACAATCATTGTTTTAACCTTCATGATGTTTCTGGCTCGAAGTTACTCCACCATTTTACTGGACTTTCTATTTCATTGTCCATTGTTGGGCGTTTGTCTTTTTTTCGCCTACATCTGGTTTTCCTCAAACTCCCTTAAGTTTCTGCATTTTCTGTATGACTACCATTTTCCTCCTATGTCTTTCCCCTACTCCATTGTTTTTGCTGACATATATCATGATACTATATCTTTACATATTTTTTTAACTGACTTCTAAAAATTCCTTGTTCTTTTTTCTTTTCCTCTTTTTGTTCCATCACTTTTAAAATTTCCTTGTTCTCTCCTGCCCTGGTAAATACAGGTCTTAAGCCATTTTGAAATATAACTATAATGGTAATACTCTTTCATCATGTGATCAAGCCTTTTCCACTCTGTAAATTTGTTAAATAATCATGTGAACTGACCTGAAAAGGTGGAAGAGACATCCAAGTCTAGGATCTCAAGTTACCCACTGAATTAAAATCAAGAAATACTGAAATGTTACCATTGCACAATTTCATTCTACATTTTCTCTACATCTAAGGAAAATAATAGAATTGGCACCAATTTTAGTAAAGAACTTGTCTGTCACAGAAAATTTTTACCTCTATGATATAACTACTAGATGATTTTTAAGTGTCGTTTTATACAATTATGGATGTAAGAAAAAGGGGAGGGGGGCTTTGACTGGTGTGGCATTCAGGTCTGCAATATACTGCCAGCATATCAGTGATGACCCAATGGATCCAATAGACCAATTAGCCACTTTGCAGCAGCAAGGAGATCCTATCCCAACTCATCTCATAAACCTTATTAGTGTCTCTTTTTTTAACATATCTCTAATATCATAGCTGACTCAATTAATAAATATTTTCATCATATTGAGAACAATCTCAACTTCTTCAATAAAATTAATAATGTCTCATAAACAGGGAAAGTTAAATTGATAATAATTTTGGCAACCAGAATAATGACACCCCAAAAATGTTTACATCAAATCCCCCTGGAACCTGTGAAGAATTTCACTGCCTATGCATTAGGGATGCTAATTAGCTGACCATAAAACAGGGAGATAACCCTGGATTATCCAAATGAATCCAGTGTAATTACAAGGATTCTGGAAGGAGATGGAAGGAGGGAAGCAAAAGAACCAGAATCTGATTGACTCCAAGTGAGGATTCAGCCTACCATTCTGAACTTACCAAGAGAAACAGAAGACTGGGGATGTAGCTCAAAGGTAGGGTGCTTGTTTAACATGCACTAGCCCCTGAATTCAATCCCCAGGACCACCAAATAAAAATAAATGTTTAAAAAGAAAGAGAAAGAAACTACAAGTGAAGGAATACAGGTAGCCTCTAGAAGCTGAAAAAGGCAAGGAAACAATCTCTGCAAGAGTTTCCAGAAGAAACACAGTCCCCTTGATGTTTGAGCTCATGGAAATCCATTTTCAGACTTCTGATCTCCAGAACTAAAGGGCAATAATTTTTTATTGTTTGAAGCCACTGAATCTGTGACAATTTGTTATAGCAGCAATAGAACACTAACACAATAAGGAATGCTATAAATAGTTTCACTACTATCATTCTAAAACGTGCATCAAAAATTTAAAAGTCAGTATATAAAAGGGATACTATTGATTTTTAAATTGTGCAATTTAAATTCTTAAATCTAGAATCCAAAGTGGGCTTTATTACCCCAGAAAGTTTGTTCCTGAAATTTGATGTGATTATTTCTTACAGCAAAAATTTAAAAATCTTTTAATGAAAAATATTTTGATTGCTCTCTTTATATCAAAGAAGACATTTGGCATTTGTTTTTTAAGGATTGGCTAGCTTCGATTAGCATAATCTGCTCTAATGCCATCCATTTCCCTGCAAATTCCATGATTTTGTCATTTTTTAGTGCTGCGTAATACTCCATTGTGTATAAATGCCACATTTTTTTATCCATTCATCTATTGAAGGGCATCTAGGTTGGTTCCACAGTCTAGCTATTGTGAATTGTGCCGCTATGATCATTGATGTGGCAGTATCCCTATAGTACGCTCTTTTAAGATCCTCAGGGAATAGTCCGAGAAGGGTGATAGCTGGGTCAAATGGTGGATCCATTCCCAGCTTTCCCAGGAATCTCCATATTGCTTTCCATACTGGCTGCACCAATTTGCAGTCCCACCAGCAATGTACAAGAGTACCCTTTTCCCCACATCCTCGCCAACACTTATTGTTGTTTGACTTCCTAATGGCTGCCAATCTTACTGGAGTGAGATGGTATCTTAGGGTGGTTTTGATTTGCATTTCTCTGACTGCTAGAGATGGTGAGCATTTTTTCATGTACTTGTTGATTGATTGTATGTCCGCCTCTGAGAAGTGTCTGTTCAGGTCCTTGGCCCATTTGTTGATTGGGTTATTTGTTATCTTATTTTTTAATTTTTTGAGTTCTTTGTATATTCTGGATATTAGGGCTCTATCTGAAGTGTGAGGGGTAAAAATTTGTTCCCAGGATGTAGGCTCTCTATTTACCTCTCTTATTGTTTTTCTTGCTGAGAAAAAACTTTTTAGTTTAAGTAAGTCCCATTTGTTTATTCTTGTTATTAACTCTTGGGCTATGGGCATCCTATTAAGGAATTTGGAGCCCGACCCCACAGTATGTAGAGGCATTCCCTCTAAAATCTGGAACAAGACAGGGATGCCCTCTATCACCACTTTTATTCAATTTAGTTCTTGAAATACTAGCCAGAGCAATTAGACAGACAAAAGAAATTAAAGGCATAAAAATAGGAAAAGAAGAACTTAAATTATCGCTATTTGTGGATGACATGATAATATATTTAACAGACCCAAAAGGGTCTACAAAGAAACTGCTAGAGTTAATAAATGAATTCAGCAAAGTGGCAGGATATAAAATCAACACGCCTTCAGTTTTTCTCCATTTCGGATGATGCTAGCCTGAGGTTTAGCATAGATAGCTTTTACAATGTTGAGGTAAGTTCCTGTCATCCCTAGTTTGATATAAAGAGAGCAACTAAGAACAGAACAGGGAGGAAGAGCATGAGGAAAAGATTAACATTAAACAGAGATGAGTGGGGGGAGAGAAAGGGAGAGAGAAGGGAAATCATATGGAAATGGTAGGAGACCCTCAATGTTACACAAAATTACATATAAGAGGTTGTGAGGGGAAATGGGGGGAACAAGGGAGAGAATTGAACAACAGCAGAGGAGGTAGAGAGGGAAGATGGGAGGGGAGGGGAGGGGAGATAGTAGGAGATAGGAAAAGCAGCAGAATACAACAGTCACTAATAGGGCAGTATGTAAAAATGTGAGTGTGTAACTGATGTGATTCTGCAAATTGTATCTGGGGTAAAAATGGGAGTTCATAACCCACTTGAGTCAAATGTATGAAAGATGATATGTCATGAGCTTTGTAATGTTTTGGACAACCAATAAAAAAAAAGAAAGATATTTTGAATATTACTTAGAGAGGCATCGTCTAGATTCATTACACAAGGAGCTATGATCATAAGCATCGAAATTTCTAAACGATGACTGTAGGGTTTTACTTCATTTAAACACTTTTAATGACCTTCATAGTCACTTTTCTAATTTTGCCTTATATTCTTTTGCATGAATCATTTAACCCTGAATAAGATATTTGAGTTTCTGAAATTTCAGGCTAGATTTCATGCAAGAAAACTTCTAAAGTCAAGTCAGTATTATCTGGATACATGTGAATGGAGCTTTAAAATCTTTTTAGGTAAAGTCTCTGAGAAAATCACTATTTAAATGTTATATATTTTTTTGGAACTTTGTGACTATTTTTCTACTTCTATCCTTTATATGAGAAATATTTATATTTTGTATATAAGTGGTTTTGGACAAATTACTGCACTTCAAGTGCCTGACAAGATTATTTAAGATTCCATGATACTGTGACTCTGAAATGCCCACCAGTGTTTGATAAGGAAGGTGAAGACAAGAAAAACATTACAAACCATGGGAAAGCTTGAAACAACTATCAATCTTAGAATGACAACTATCAAAAATTAACTACCGGCATGGGGTTGTGGCTCAGCAGTAGAACACTCCACCTGGCACAGCGAGGCCCTGGGTTCCGTCCACAGTACCACATAAAAATAAAGAAAGAATATAAAGATATTGTGTTCAACTACAACTAAAAAATAAATATTAAAAAAACCATTAACTACCAATAACAATCAGGCCGTCACTAGGAAATGTTCAACTTCAATTATATAAACACCATACATACGAATAACTCTTAAAATACCATACCTTACTTTCTCCTATTCTCTCAATTGCCACCCCAGGACTTTGAGTTAATGTTTCTGATTTTTTTTTCAATTTTAGAAATATAATTTAAAAGGCTAAGGATCCTAGGAGAAAAAAATAAAATAAAGTGGCAAGGCCAGCAATTTCTAAAGATATTTACCAGAAAAAAAAAATCTATAAGAGCTATTCTCTTCCAAAGTTTTGTCTCTCCATCCCAATCTTTCCTCTTATTTAAAGTCTTCGACATTATCTGAATCTGTAATTCACTAGGAAGATGAACACTTCCTATGGGCACACCTGGGAAAGTCCACACACAATAACCAGAGACCAAATCTTAATCTTGTTCTCAGTTCTCCGGCATCTTATGCCACCTTTCTGATTTGTCTTAAAAACTGTGCATTTTTACTGAAAATATACCAGTACTGATCAACACTTACTAATGTCTCAAATAAGTTTCTCAAAGGAAAAATAAAACAATCCCCTTTAAAAATCAGTTCTCCTTTAAAATTTTCTCTGTGCCTTATAGACACATCTTGTCTTAGAGTGCAACATGATTTCCTTTTTCTTAAAAATGCAAAATACTATCTTTGGCAGACTGTTTTATTGTATACACTTGCCACTGCACTATTTTGCATCTTTGTTTGCCAATGGCTAATTACAGCCATCACTGACTTATTCTATTCTCACAGCATCCAACTACTAAAATACAAACTCTGACAGTGTCACTTATATGGAATTCATTATGATAGAAGTGGATATCACATTGTTATACTCCTCTGTTCACATCTATGCATTTATTTCTCCAGGCTTTCACGCCTGAAATAAATTTACTAGAATCCTGGCCTCTACTATATGTTAAGCCTACAATTCGAGAACAGCCAGGCCAAGGACATAGTGTTCCATATTTACAATCAAATACAGATTTCCCATTAAAAAGGAAAATTCTCTATTTCAAAAGATTTAATAGTATGGTACTTTAAAAATAATTCCAGATGGTTAAATTTTAGCACTGAAAATATCCCACTACAAGAAATATTTTTTGGTTTATTATGTTTTATAAATTTTCAATGACCAGAGGTCTTACCATTTAATATTTTCTTTCAAGATATCTGTCTGTAAGTTACCTTTGGGAGTTTTACTTAATTTTCTTATTTATTTCAGCTATGTTTGTACCTATTCAAGATGGCTTCACTCTTATTGACACATTTTCAGTGATTGATTGTGCAAGATGTGTTGATATTTTCCTACACTGTGCAGCTATTCTTTTGTATCTACTTGGCCATCTCACTAACTCACTTGCAACCCCACCCTATTTTCTTTGAAGTCTCTTGTCTGCTTAAATTAAGAATAAACTTCATTAAGCCTAATGGCTTATTACATCAAGAAGAAAAAAATTCAAACACAACAGTGAATAAGTACATAACCTTTAACTGAGACGAATATTTCCAAAATAAGCAACCTGAACAAATATTTCCCCATGGTCTATAGAGTGATTATGCATGCCACAATAGCAGTGTTTTTATTGCCTTCATGTCTTATTTTACAGGGTTTGAACACCATGTTAATTTGCTATTTTCTATTATATTCAAGTCACTGAAGAATGAGTAGAACTCCTTGGCCACAGATTCTACAGAATGAAGTCACATGACTATGAGTTAGGTCAGTTGCCACTAGGTGGCTCTGTTTTTATTAGACAATGTACTTCCTACAATTAAAGAGCTACACTATGTAAGCATAGCCAATGATGGTTAAAATTCCAAGGAAAGGGGGTGGTCATAATGCAATATATTTTTATGTTTCACAAAAGACAATTTTTCTCAATTTTCATTCTGCAGTAGCTAAATAACACATAGGTTGAGATGCTGCAAACACAAAGTAGAATAAATACTCTGCATCCATCTTAGAATTCTGTTACACAACTGGATACATTTTTCATTGCAATGCCATCCCATTTTAGACTTCATTTTAAAGTGTGACTAACACATTCTCTTGGATGGATTGGCTGTCCCTGGTATATGCCTCCAAAACTTCCAGGCTTTGGGGGTGTCTTTCATGGTCCTGTGAAATCTGCTTCACCAAACTGTGTTCTCCTTTTCTTCTACTACAATATAAGCTACTCAGTTCTTCTGCCCAGATTAGGTTCTGATCAGTCAGGTATTGTCTAATACCAAATGCTTGGTTAAAGAGTTATAGAAGTCTGAGAAGTTTTAAATACACATATTTAATATGGCAAATCTTTTTTTTAAAACAAATAGAGAAAATAGTTCCTTCATACCACTAGCAAAATTATTTTTCATTATTTTTAATAAAATCACCATGATTTTAATAAAATCACTGTCACATGTAGAATGCAAAATCTCTCCAAAGTGTATTGCCTTTTTATGACATATAGAAGCCCCTAAAAATCTTCAATTAGTGAAGGAAGAGATGATGGAAGATTCTTTCCCAAGTGCCATCACCTAAAGTACTCATTAAAAGAATGATGTTGTGAGAAATATACATTTCTTATTCTAGCACTATCTTCTAGAATTTATAAAATAAATAAAATATAAAATATTTGCATTTTGTAACTCCAGAATGTGACATTTTTAATCAGACTAATTAATTATCACATCTAAGATGCTGAACATCCTGAAAATCCCATATTAGGGCCACAACACATTCTCCACAAAATCCCCTAAATTTTCAAGCTACCCAACTATGGTGGCCTCTGGTCTAATTTTATACAGAGACAAACTGGGGGGTCCACCACATGGAGGCCATTTACTGTCACCATCATTTTGGAGACTACTTGGATGTCCCCAGGTTCTAGGAAGGTATTTTAAGCCTAAAGACATCAACACATAGTTTGCAATGGAATCTGGAAGTTAAGCAGTCTGCTTAGCATTTTTCCTCCTTTGTGATATAATCTCATTCTTCCCTCCACTGCTGGCTGACTGTGTAGCACGGTGGAACTGTGAAAAACAGGAGGACAGCTTGAGGCTGTCACAGACTGATGCCTCAGGCAGGAAAGGACTTTACACTGTTTAACCAGCTTTTGTGAAGCCATCGAGTGAGCATTGTTTTCTGGCTTAAAATGACTATTTAGACCAACTTAAAATAGAAAGTTTCAGTTATATTCATACCAAGAGAAAAAAATTTTAAATGATTTGTCAAAAGTGAATGTAATATGTTTCCACCTCATTAGAGTTTCTATGGGCAAAACACCTAAAAATAAACATTACTAAATTTTTTTCCACCATTCTGCTAGTTGAAAACAGATTTATCCATGTGTAGGATTGTTAAAAAGCAGAAGGGGAAGGAAGGAAGGAAGGAAGGAAGGAAGGAAGGAAGGAAGGAAGGAAGGGAGGGAGGGGAGAAGAGAGAGGGAGGGAGGAAACTAACTCCAGGAGAGTAAAAGTAGGAAGGATTGGAACTTATTCTCCCACCCTGGGATCTAGTTTCGGGAGTCCCAGACAATGATCAAAGAGTATTTGAAATATTCTAAATGTGGTATCCAGTGAACTCTCTAAGAGACAAACTCGTTCCCTACCCAGGTAGAACAAGTTAGAGGCTAAGAGCAGGAGGTGACATGGCATCAAATAATAGTAACTCATCAAATTTACATGCCATTTTTAACCTCAGTAGACTGCAGCCCTTGTCTCAATCTATTTCAATATCTCTATGTCATCTGTGCTGAAGTTATCATTTTGAAAGATAATTTTCATTATTGAGACAGACAATAAAGTGAAAACAGAAATAACTACACTCAACAGCCAATTTATTATCAAGGGCATATTTTGCAGCCAACTCATCCTGAAAGGTCCTTTGAAGATATCTTTTCTAGCATCAACCAATATTTGTTGGAATGAAGATATTCTTAGGTTTAGTTATTCCCTCAGGTCAAACCTGTGCCAGGGTAACATGATTCAACAGCTAGACAGTAATTTATGTTAGACTTTTTAATATTGAAAATATAAACTTTTTTATATAGATACCACATATCTTAATTATATATTTTTATTTTACACTATAGAGTAGAGAATTCTACTTTAGTTTTCCTCAGTGGCCCTAGCCTCAAATTCAAACATACACTTAACAAAAAATAATATCCAAAAGACTAGAAAATACATGGAAAAATACTCAAGTTCATTGGTCATCAGGAAAATAAAAACCAAAACCACCATATACCTTCCAGAACAGTTAAAATGAAAAAGACTGTTAATACCAATTGTCAGCAATGATGTGAAGCAAAAGGAATCCTTGGGTTTTAAACACTGCTGGAATGAGTAGCATTGAAAAACTGCTTAGCAGTATCTATTAAAACGTAATGTGTGTATTCTGTAGTGTAATAATTCTACTGTTATGTATATACTCAACATAAAAGTATATACACATGCACAAAATGATACTTACAAAAATGTCCATAGCAGCACTACTCACAACACTCAACAACTAGAAACTACTAAAATGTCCACCACTGATTAAATGTATAAATAAATTGCTTAACTGTTACATAATGAAAAACAGCACAACAATGAAAATTATCTATAACTACACTAAAAAATTATTAATGAATTTCACAAAGATACATACTACCTGACTCCTTTTATATAAAGTTCAAACACAGCCAAATTGGAATATAGTGTTAGAATTCAAGATACTAGTTATCTTGGGAAGGTGGGTTATGACTGTAAGGGGACACATTGGGGAGGTTTTCAAAACTACCTTGTTAATGTTCTGTTTTTTGATGATGCCAGGAATTAGTTACATTGCTGTCTTCACTTTGTGAAAATTCTTTGACCTTTATACTTATTATTTGTACATGAGTGTCTCTTCCCTATATATCTTGCATTTCAGTAAAACTTATTCCTAGTAAGCAGAAGGTGGGAAGGCCTATATGGTAAATCTCTCTGCCTTCTGCAAAATTACTGCTACCATATATACCTCTGAATATAAGTTCCACCCACCCAGTAAATTCCTCTTAGAAGATATCATAAGAAAATGGTTGAGTCTTCTAAATACCTTTATGGTTCATTTATTAGAAAGTTCAGATTCGTCATTTATCCATATATAGGATTGTTAAAAAGCAGAAGAAAAAACAAGAAACAAACATTAACCAAAAATATCCAGGATATTTTAAAATGGATTTTTAGTTGTTGATGGACCTTTATTATTATTTTATTTATTTTTATGTGGTGCTGAGGATCAAACCCAGTGCCCCACACATGCTAAGCAAGCACTCTACCACTGAGCTGCAACCCCAGCCCAATTTCCAGCATTTTAAATCTCCAATTCAAAATTTAGGTTTTGTCCTTTAACCCATTTGTGAATAAATCTATCATATTCACATCTATTTAAGCAGCTAGAATCTGCAAAACCTTTCTGGAGTTAGTCAAAATATAAAAAAAAATACTTGGCTCAGTTCCCAGTGCTACAAATATAGGTGCACAAATAAGTAAAAAATAAATAATTGTGGGGGCTGCAATTGTGGCTCAGTGGTAGAGTGCTCACCTAGCACATGCGAGGCAACAGTTTTGATCCATAGCACCACATAAAAATAAATGAACAATAAAAACTTTAAAAATAAGTAAATAAATAATTGCAATTAGTGAACATAGATTAGTGATTAAAAATCATCTCCAATTATAAATGTGGATCTAAGAATTTATTTAATTTTCAGTATACTCTTTACACTCCTCCAATACTGTTAATAATTCTTAAGCAAAAAACTGCCAATCATATAACTAGCTAAATATCCCTCATGTTTTAAATACAAATATTAAATCCACAGAGTCTACCAACCATCTGACCATGACACTGGACTACCTCAGATTGAGCCTATCTCTTATTTAGTGGAGAAGAGAGGAAAGTTTACATCATTTTCATTATAAAAGATTAACATTACAAAACCTACAAAAAACATCCTCCAGAGAAGAAGAAAATTACTATAATAAATAAACTTGGATATGTAACCCAAAACTCTCATTATATGAAAAATAAAAACAAATGTAACAATTCAAGTGGTGGCAAACCAATAAAGACATTATTTGATGAGTTTACTATAAACTCCAAGTAAAGAAGAATGGGAAAGAACTGATGGGGAGCAGAGATAAGTATAAGCTGAATAGCCCTTGTTTTCCTATTGTTTGTAAAAAGCAAATAAATGTCAAGTTGTGTAACTATCATGAAAATAAGCAAACATCAAATATTTGGAAAGAGGTTCATTCAAAAAGAAAATTCAAATCAACTTTCAACTATTAATAACTTGAGTTTCCCAGAGGAATTATTTTGTTTTAGGCTCTTGTTGGTGGTGGTGTTGGTGGTGGTGCTGTTGTTATTGTCATAGTTCTTGTTTGAAAAATACTGTGACAGGCTTTCTCCATTAAATAGAACAATCTTATGTTTTGTTTTCTGCCCTTTCTGGTAAATACACTACCAAGTTCCTTTATTGATTTTATTTATTCCCTTAAGATTTTGGTTATTTTTTCTTTTTCTTTTTTTTTTTAAGAGAGAAGAGAGATAATTTTTTTTAATATTTATTTTTTAGTTTTCGGCAGACACAACATCTTTGTTTGTATGTGGTGCTGAGGATCGAACCAGGGTCACGAGCATGCCAGGCGAGCACACTACCGCTTGAGCCACATCCCAAGCCCTGTTTGTTTTTTTTTTTTCTATTTTATTTTCTCTTACTTACCAAATAATAATTCTGAAATATTAGGGGGTATAAAAACAGTTAACAAATTGATTGATAACTAACTAAGGGTCATGCATTGTTTCACGTATGTTACATAAAATAGTTTATTTAGCTCTCAAAATAACCTAGTGGGGTAGGTGCTACCATCATCACATTGTAAAGATGAAAAAACTAAGACACAGAGCATTTATATTATATTCTAGGGTTATCCAGCTAATGTGTTCAGATTCAAATTCCGTAGGTCATATGTAAGAGATTGCAAGTTAATTATTCATCAGATGAGAAAATGATCATGCAAAATATAGATATTTAAAAGTTATGTCTGTAGGAAAAAAAACTTTCTCAAGAATGTTGAATTATTTAGCTCAAAACTATCCTCTTCTGAACTATATTGATACCTTGGAAGACAGTTGGATCATTATCTTCGGAAGCCTACATCAGCAGAAAGTTTCTCCTAAGCAGAAATGAATATGTTAAAAACTCATATCATGGAGGGCAAGGTCAATGAAAGAAAAAGGTGAGAACTCTGCAAAAGTCTTCTTTCTCATAAAGAAACCAGTGGCAGTTTTGTTAATAACCTAATAAATAGAGAATAAAGTAATGTAAAAATGCATAAAATCCCTCTTCTGGAAACAACAAATGATGTGGCTGAAGATTTCCCTTCACAATACCTCTGCTTAAAGTAAACTTTCTAGGGGCTGGGAATGTGACTCAGTGGTGGAGTACATACCTAGCACATGTGAGGCCCTGGATTCAATCCTCAACACCACATGAAATAAATAAAATAAAGGTATTGTGTCCAACTACAACTTTAGAGTCTGTAAACAAGTCTGGATGGCGCCTGGCATTTTGCCAGAGGGAGTGGTTAATGTTAAGGTCTGTAAACAAGTCTGGATGGCGCCTGGCAAAATGGCGCCTGGCAAAATGCCAGGGGGAGTGGTTTGTGAAGTAATGCCATCGAGCCATTAAGTGTGGAGATTCCTTATTGGTTGACTGCTGTATCTAGTTTATGCAATTATGAAGAAGATAGCAATTTTTAACAAAAATTAGTGACCTAGCCCATTTGGAGCCATCATTACTAATTCTCTGTTTTAAATGAAATTTAATATCAGAGTCATAGAAAATTGAAAAATAGCATTTCATATAGGAGCACGGATATTACTGAAATTCAGTACTGGCTTTGGGCTGCCTTTTCAGCTTCCCCTGGTTCATTCTGGAACTTACCAAAGAGTCCAGGCTGCCACTACTTAGCCCAGTTTGCTCCTTGATTTGGAATTCCTTTCTACATCTTAAATGTCTGGAAAACCCAGCTTGTTCTCCCTTTTATGTCCCATACCTTAACCTTCCCTTGCCTCAGCAGAATTAGGTTTCTATTCCTTGGCGCTATCATAGTATTTTGTACCTTTATTAGAGACTTGCCTAGATTTTATGACCCTTATTTCTTCACTTGGATTTCTTCCTCTGAACTGAAAGCTCCTTGAGGGCAAAATTTTTATCTTGATCATCTTCGTTTTCCCCATGACAACACAATGCTAGGCACAGGTGGGGGACGGCAAAAATATCCTCATTGAATAAATTAGTTGTAAATCAGGATCTTTTAACATCAATGCCCTACAATGTCATTCTTACTATCTAAATTTTGTCTAGTAATAAAGTTTAAAGCCAATGCTTCATTTCCATTTGCATCTGCATTTGTGTTGTTTTTAATAACAGAGATAAGTTTGAGTGTCCCCAATCATAATCTCTTGCCTGGTTGTCATATGGCTACCATTAATTTAGCCATCTGTTGACTGTAGGATACATTTTGATGATTCATTCTAATTTGATATGAGAAAATA